>NW_027478165.1:2764242-3067272 GCF_051020975.1 Osmia lignaria lignaria
AGATACAGAAACACCGTGGCCCCTTTCTTTGAGATAACTCTTCGCTATTGCGAGCTGCAAATGCCACTTCCAGCTTAGCTGTGCAGAAGAAGAACAACAAGAAGAAGAAATATCTCGAAATATGTCCGTCAGGCCCCTTCCCTTGAGATAAATCTGCAAATATCTCGGAAACCAAGCGAGCTATGGCAAAATGTTAAGAGACCTTTTTGTAGAGAATTAAGTTTCCTACTTTTTATGTTCTATGATATTTTTTGATCAGATGCGTAGTTCTCGAGATATCTCAAGATATTTAAAAGTTCCGAAGCCGCACCATCATAATGGAGATACAGAAACACCGTGGCCCCTATCTTTGATATAACTCTGCACTATTGCGAGCTGCAAATGCCACTTCCAGCTTAGCTGTGCAGAAGAAGAACAACAAGAAGAAGAAATATCTCGAAATATGTCCGTCAGGCCCCTTCCCTTGAGATGTATCTGCAAATATCTCGGAAACGAAGCGAGCTATGGCAAAATGTTGAGAGACCTTTTTTGTAGAGAATTATGTTTCCTACTTTTTATGTTCTATGATATTTTTTGATCAGATGCGTAGTTCTCGAGATATATCAAGATATTTAAAAGTTCCGAAGCCGCACCAACATAATAGAGATACAGAAACACCGTGGCCCCTTTCTTTGAGATAACTCTGCACTATTGCGAGCTGCAAATGCCACTTCCAGCTTAGCTGTGCAGAAGAAGAACAACAAGAAGAAGAAATATCTCGAAATATGTCCGTCAGGCCCCGTCCCTTGAGATAAATCTGCAAATATCTCGGAAACGAAGCGAGCTATGGCAAAATGTTGAGAGACATTTTTTGTAGAGAATTATGTTTCCTACAATTTATGTTCTATGATATTTTTTGATCAGAAGCGTAGTTTTCGAGATATATCGAGATATTTAAAAGTTCCGAAGCCGCACCAACATAATAGAGATTCAGAAACACCGTGGCCCCTTTCTTTGAGATAACTCTGCACTATTGCGAGCTGGAAATGCCACTTCCAGTTTAGCTGTGCAGAAGAAGAACAACAAGAAGAAGAAATATCTCGAAATATGTCCGTCAGGCCCCTTCCCTTGAGATAAATCTGCAAATATCTCGGAAACCAAGCGAGCTATGGCAAAATCTTAAGAGACCTTTTTTGTAGAGAATTAAGTTTCCTACTTTTTATGTTCTATGATATTTTTTGATCAGATGCGTAGTTCTCGAGATATATCAAGATATTTAAAAGTTCCGAAGCCGCACCAACATAATAGAGATACAGAAACACCGTGGCCCCTTTCTTTGAGACAACTCTGCACTATTGCGAGCTGCAAATGCCACTTCCAGCTTAGCTGTGCAGAAGAAGAACAACAAGAAGAAGAAATATCTCGAAATATGTCCGTCAGGCCCCTTCCCTTGTGATATATCTGCAAATATCTCGGAAACGAAGCGAGCTATGGCAAAATGTTAAGAGACCTTTTTTTGTAGAGAATTATGTTTCCTACAATTTATGTTCTATGATATTTCTTGATCAGAAGCGTAGTTTTCGAGATATATCGAGATATTTAAAAGTTCCGAAGCCGCACCAACATAATAGAGATACAGAAACACCGTGGCCCCTTTCTTTAAGATAACTCTGCACTAGTGCGCGCCGCAAATGCCACTGCCAGCTTAGCTGTGCAGAAGAAGAACAACAAGAAGAAGAAATATCTCGAAATATGTCCGTCAGGCCCGTTCCTTTGAGCTGAATCTGCAAATATCTCGGAAACGAAGCGAGCTATGGCAAAATGTTAAGATACGTTTTTCGTAGAGAATTATGTTTCCTACAATTTATGTTCTATGATATTTTTTGATCAGAAGCGTAGTTTTCGAGATATATCGAGATATTTAAAAGTTCCGAAGCCGCACCAACATAATAGAGATTCAGAAACACCGTGGCCCCTTTCTTTGAGATAACTCTGCACTATTGCGAGCTGGAAATGCCACTTCCAGTTTAGCTGTGCAGAGGAAGAACAACAAGAAGAAGAAATATCTCGAAATATGTCCGTCAGGCCCCTTCCCTTGAGATAAATCTGCAAATATCTCGGAAACCAAGCGAGCTATGGCAAAATGTTAAGAGACCTTTTTTGTAGAGAATTAAGTTTCCTACTTTTTATGTTCTATGATATTTTTTGATCAGATGCGTAGTTCTCGAGATATCTCAAGATATTTAAAAGTTCCGAAGCCGCACCAACATAATGGAGATACAGAAACACCGTGGCCCCTTTCTTTGAGATAACTCTGCACTATTGCGAGCTGGAAATGCCACTTCCAGTTTAGCTGTGCAGAAGAAGAACAACAAGAAGAAGAAATATCTCGAAATATGTCCGTCAGGCCCCTTCCCTTGAGATAAATCTGCAAATATCTCGGAAACCAAGCGAGCTGTGGCAAAATGTTAAGAGACCTTTTTGTAGAGAATTAAGTTTCCTACTTTTTATGTTCTATGATATTTTTTGATCAGATGCGTAGTTCTCGAGATATCTCAAGATATTTAAAAGTTCCGAAGCCGCACCATCATAATGGAGATACAGAAACACCGTGGCCCCTTTCTTTGAGATAACTCTGCACTATTGCGAGCTGCAAATGCCACTTCCAGCTTAGCTGTGCAGAAGAAGAACAACAAGAAGAAGAAATGTCTCGAAATATGTCCGTCAGGCCCCTTCCCTTGAGATGTATCTGCAAATATCTCGGAAACGAAGCGAGCTATGGCAAAATGTTGAGAGACCTTTTTTGTAGAGAATTATGTTTCCTACTTTTTATGTTCTATGATATTTTTTGATCAGATGCGTAGTTCTCGAGATATATCAAGATATTTAAAAGTTCCGAAGCCGCACCAACATAATAGAGATACAGAAACACCGTGGCCCCTTTCTTTGAGATAACTCTGCACTATTGCGAGCTGCAAATGCCACTTCCAGCTTAGCTGTGCAGAAGAAGAACAACAAGAAGAAGAAATATCTCGAAATATGTCCGTCAGGCCCCGTCCCTTGAGATAAATCTGCAAATATCTCGGAAACGAAGCGAGCTATGGCAAAATGTTAAGAGACCTTTTTTATAGAGAATTAAGTTTCCTACTTTTTATGTTCTATGATATTTTTTGATCAGATGCGTAGTTCTCGAGATATATCAAGATATTTAAAAGTTCCGAAGCCGCACCAACATAATAGAGATACAGAAACACCGTGCCCCTTTCTTTGAGATAACTCCGCACTATTGCGAGCTGCAAATGCCACTTCCAGCTTAGCTGTGCAGAAGAAGAACAACAAGAAGAAGAAATATCTCGAAATATGTCCGTCAGGCCCCTTCCCTTGAGATATATCTGCAAATATCTCGGAAACGAAGCGTGCTATGGCAAAATGTTAAGAGACCTTTTTTGTAGAGAATTAAGTTTCCTACTTTTTATGTTCTATGATATTTTTTGATCAGAAGCGTAGTTTTCGAGATATATCGAGATATTTAAAAGTTCCGAAGCCGCACCAACATAATAGAGATACAGAAACACCGTGGCCCCTTTCTTTAAGATAACTCTGCACTAGTGCGAGCCGCAAATGCCACTGCCAGCTTAGCTGTGCAGAATAAGAACAACAAGAAGAAGAAATATCTCGAAATATGTCCGTCAGGCCCGTTCCTTTGAGCTGAATCTGCAATTATCTCGGAAACGAAGCGAGCTATGGCAAAATGTTAAGAGACATTTTTTGTAGAGAATTATGTTTCCTACAATTTATGTTCTATGATATTTTTTGATCAGAAGCGTAGTTTTCGAGATATATCGAGATATTTAAAAGTTCCGAAGCCGCACCAACATAATAGAGATTCAGAAACACCGTGGCCCCTTTCTTTGAGATAACTCTGCACTATTGCGAGCTGGAAATGCCACTTCCAGTTTAGCTGTGCAGAAGAAGAACAACAAGAAGAAGAAATATCTCGAAATATGTCCGTCAGGCCCCTTCCCTTGAGATAAATCTGCAAATATCTCGGAAACGAAGCGAGCTATGGCAAAATGTTAAGAGACCTTTTTTATAGAGAATTAAGTTTCCTACTTTTTATGTTCTATGATATTTTTTGATCAGATGCGTAGTTCTCGAGATATATCAAGATATTTAAAAGTTCCGAAGCCGCACCAACATAATAGAGATACAGAAACACCGTGGCCCCTTTCTTTGAGACAACTCTGCACTATTGCGAGCTGCAAATGCCACTTCCAGCTTAGCTGTGCAGAAGAAGAACAACAAGAAGAAGAAGTATCTCGAAATATGTCCGTCAGGCCCCTTCCCTTGAGATAAATCTGCAAATATCTCGGAAACGAAGCGAGCTATGGCAAAATGTTAGGAGACCTTTTTTGTAGAGAATTAAGTTTCCTGCTTTTTATGTTCTATGATATTTTTTGATCAGATGCGTAGTTCTCGAGATATATCAAGATATTTAAAAGTTCCGAATCCGCACCAACATAATAGAGATACAGAAACACCGTGGCCCCTTTCTTTGAGATAACTCTGCACTATTGCGAGCTGCAAATGCCACTTCCAGCTTAGCTGTGCAGAAGAAGAACAACAAGAAGGAGAAATATCTCGAAATATGTCCGTCAGGCCCCTTCCCGTGAGATAAATCTGCAAATATCTCGGAAACGAAGCGAGCTATGGCAAAATGTTAAGAGACCTTTTTTGTAGAGAATTATGTTTCCTACTTCTTATGTTCTATGATATTTTTTGATCAGATGCGTAGTTCTCGAGATATATCAAGATATTTAAAAGTTCCGAAGCCGCACCAACATAATAGAGATACAGAAACAGCGTGGCCCCTTTCTGCGAGATAACTCTGCACTATTGCGAGCTGGAAATGCCACTTCCAGTTTAGCTGTGCAGACGAAGAACAACAAGAAGAAGAAATATCTCGAAATATGTCCGTCAGGCCCGATCCTTTGAGCTGAATCTGCAAATATCTCGCAAACAATGCGAGCTATGGCAAAACGTTGAGAGACCTTTTTTGTAGGAAATTAAGTTTCCTACTATTTATGTTCTATGATATTCTTTGATCAGATGCGTAGTTTTCGAGATATATCGAGATATTTAAAGGTTCCGAAGCCGCAACAACATAATAAAGATACAGAAACACCGTGGCCCCTTTCTTTGAGATAACTCTGCGCTATTGCGAGCTGGAAATACCACTTCCAGTTTAGCTGTGCAGAAGAAGAACAACAAGAAGAAGAAATATCTCGAAATATGTCCGTCAGGCCCGTTCCTTTGAGCTGAATCTGCAAATATCTCGGAAACGAAGCGAGCTATGGCAAAATGTTAAGAGACGTTTTTTGTAGAGAATTAAGTGTCCTACTTTTTATGTTCTATGGTATTTTTTGATCAGATGCGTAGTTCTCGAGATATATCAAGATATTTAAAAGTTCCGAAGCCGCACCAACATAATAGAGATACAGAAACACCGTGGCCCCTTTCTTTGAGATAACTCTGCACTATTGCGAGCTGAAAATGCCACTTCCAGCTTAGCTGTGCAGAAGAAGAACAACAAGAAGGAGAAATATCTCGAAATATGTCCGTCAGGCCCCTTCCCGTGAGATAAATCTGCAAATATCTCGGAAACGAAGCGAGCTATGGCAAAATGTTAAGAGACCTTTTTTGTAGAGAATTATGTTTCCTACTTCTTATGTTCTATGATATTTTTTGATCAGATGCGTAGTTCTCGAGATATATCAAGATATTTAAAAGTTCCGAAGCCGCACAAACATAATAGAGATACAGAAACAGCGTGGCCCCTTTCTGCGAGATAACTCTGCACTATTGCGAGCTGGAAATGCCACTTCCAGTTTAGCTGTGCAGACGAAGAACAACAAGAAGAAGAAATATCTCGAAATATGTCCGTCAGGCCCGATCCTTTGAGCTGAATCTGCAAATATCTCGCAAACAATGCGAGCTATGGCAAAACCTTGAGAGACCTTTTTTGTAGGAAATTAAGTTTCCTACTATTTATGTTCTATGATATTCTTTGATCAGATGCGTAGTTTTCGAGATATATCGAGATATTTAAAGGTTCCGAAGCCGCAACAACATAATAAAGATACAGAAACACCGTGGCCCCTTTCTTTGAGATAACTCTGCGCTATTGCGAGCTGCAAATGCCACTTCCAGCTTAGCTGTGCAGAAGAAGAACAACAAGAAGAAGAAATATCTCGAAATATGTCCGTCAGGCCCCTTCCCTTGAGATAAATCTGCAAATATCTCGGAAACGAAGCGAGCTATGGCAAAATGTTAAGAGACTTTATTTGTAGAGAATTAAGTTTCCTACTTTTTATGTTCTATGATATTTTTTGATCAGATGCGTAGTTCTCGAGATATATCAAGATATTTAAAAGTTGCGAAGCCGCACCAACATAATAGAGATACAGAAACACCGTGGCCCCGTTCTTTGAGATAACTCTGCACTATTGCGAGCTGTAAATGCCACTTCCAGCTTAGCTGTGCAGAAGAAGAACAACAAGAAGAAGAAATATTTCGAAATATGTCCGTCAGGCCCCTTCCCTTGAGATAAATCTGCAAACATCTCGAAAACGAAGCGAGCTACGGCAAAATCTTAAGAGACCCTTTTTGTAGAAAATTAGGTTTCCTACTTTTTATGTTCTATGATATTTTTTGATCAGATGCGTAGTTCTCGAGATATATCAAGATATTTAAAAGTTCCGAAGCCGCACCAACATAATAGAGATACAGAAACAGCGTGGCCCCTTTCTGCGAGATAACTCTGCACTATTGCGAGCTGGAAATGCCACTTCCAGTTTAGCTGTGCAGACGAAGAACAACAAGAAGAAGAAATATCTCGAAATATGTCCGTCAGGCCCGATCCTTTGAGCTGAATCTGCAAATATCTCGCAAACAATGCGAGCTATGGCAAAACGTTGAGAGACCTTTTTTGTAGGAAATTAAGTTTCCTACTATTTATGTTCTATGATATTCTTTGATCAGATGCGTAGTTTTCGAGATATATCGAGATATTTAAAGGTTCCGAAGCCGCAACAACATAATAAAGATACAGAAACACCGTGGCCCCTTTCTTTGAGATAACTCTGCGCTATTGCGAGCTGGAAATACCACTTCCAGTTTAGCTGTGCAGAAGAAGAACAACAAGAAGAAGAAATATCTCGAAATATGTCCGTCAGGCCCGTTCCTTTGAGCTGAATCTGCAAATATCTCGGAAACGAAGCGAGCTATGGCAAAATCTTAAGAGACGTTTTTTGTAGAGAATTAAGTGTCCTACTTTTTATGTTCTATGGTATTTTTTGATCAGATGCGTAGTTCTCGAGATATATCAAGATATTTAAAAGTTCCGAAGCCGCACCAACATAATAGAGATACAGAAACACCGTGGCCCCTTTCTTTGAGATAACTCTGCACTATTGCGAGCTGAAAATGCCACTTCCAGCTTAGCTGTGCAGAAGAAGAACAACAAGAAGGAGAAATATCTCGAAATATGTCCGTCAGGCCCCTTCCCGTGAGATAAATCTGCAAATATCTCGGAAACGAAGCGAGCTATGGCAAAATGTTAAGAGACCTTTTTTGTAGAGAATTATGTTTCCTACTTCTTATGTTCTATGATATTTTTTGATCAGATGCGTAGTTCTCGAGATATATCAAGATATTTAAAAGTTCCGAAGCCGCACAAACATAATAGAGATACAGAAACAGCGTGGCCCCTTTCTGCGAGATAACTCTGCACTATTGCGAGCTGGAAATGCCACTTCCAGTTTAGCTGTGCAGACGAAGAACAACAAGAAGAAGAAATATCTCGAAATATGTCCGTCAGGCCCGATCCTTTGAGCTGAATCTGCAAATATCTCGCAAACAATGCGAGCTATGGCAAAACGTTGAGAGACCTTTTTTGTAGGAAATTAAGTTTCCTACTATTTATGTTCTATGATATTCTTTGATCAGATGCGTAGTTTTCGAGATATATCGAGATATTTAAAGGTTCCGAAGCCGCAACAACATAATAAAGATACAGAAACACCGTGGCCCCTTTCTTTGAGATAACTCTGCGCTATTGCGAGCTGCAAATGCCACTTCCAGCTTAGCTGTGCAGAAGGAGAACAACAAGAAGAAGAAATATCTCGAAATATGTCCGTCAGGCCCCTTCCCTTGAGATAAATCTGCAAATATCTCGGAAACGAAGCGAGCTATGGCAAAATGTTAAGAGACTTTATTTGTAGAGAATTAAGTTTCCTACTTTTTATGTTCTATGATATTTTTTGATCAGATGCGTAGTTCTCGAGATATATCAAGATATTTAAAAGTTGCGAAGCCGCACCAACATAATAGAGATACAGAAACACCGTGGCCCCGTTCTTTGAGATAACTCTGCACTATTGCGAGCTGTAAATGCCACTTCCAGCTTAGCTGTGCAGAAGAAGAACAACAAGAAGAAGAAATATTTCGAAATATGTCCGTCAGGCCCCTTCCCTTGAGATAAATCTGCAAACATCTCGAAAACGAAGCGAGCTACGGCAAAATCTTAAGAGACCCTTTTTGTAGAAAATTAGGTTTCCTACTTTTTATGTTCTATGATATTTTTTGATCAGATGCGTAGTTCTCGAGATATATCAAGATATTTAAAAGTTCCGAAGCCGCACCAACATAATAGAGATACAGAAACACCGTGGCCCCTTTCTTTGAGATAACTCTGCACTATTGCGAGCTGCAAATGCCACTTCCAGCTTAGCTGTGCAGGAGAAGAACAACAAGAAGAAGAAATATCTCGAAATATGTCCGTCAGGCCCCTTCCCTTGAGATAAATCTGCAAATATCTCGGAAACGAAGCGAGCTATGGCAAAATGTTAAGAGACTTTATTTGTAGAGAATTAAGTTTGCTACTTTTTATGTTCTATGATATTTTTTGATCAGATGCGTAGTTCTCGAGATATATCAAGATATTTAAAAGTTCCGAAGCCGCACCAACATAATAGAGATACAGAAACACCGTGGCCCCGTTCTTTGAGATAACTCTGCACTATTGCGAGCTGTAAATGCCACTTCCAGCTTAGCTGTGCAGAAGAAGAACAACAAGAAGAAGAAATATTTCGAAATATGTCCGTCAGGCCCCTTCCCTTGAGATAAATCTGCAAACATCTCGAAAACGAAGCGAGCTACGGCAAAATCTTAAGAGACCCTTTTTGTAGAAAATTAGGTTTCCTACTTTTTATGTTCTATGATATTTTTTGATCAGATGCGTAGTTCTCGAGATATATCAAGATATTTAAAAGTTCCGAAGCCGCACCAACATAATAGAGATACAGAAACACCGTGGCCCCTTTCTTTGAGATAACTCTGCACTATTGCGAGCTGCAAATGCCACTTCCAGCTTAGCTGTGCAGAAGAAGAACAACAAGAAGAAGAAATATCTCGAAATATGTCCGTCAGGCCCCTTCCCTTGAGATAAATCTGCAAATATCTCGGAAACGAAGCGAGCTATGGCAAAATGTTAAGAGACTTTATTTGTAGAGAATTAAGTTTGCTACTTTTTATGTTCTATGATATTTTTTGATCAGATGCGTAGTTCTCGAGATATATCAAGATATTTAAAAGTTCCGAAGCCGCACCAACATAATAGAGATACAGAAACACCGTGGCCCCTTTCCTTGAGATAACTCTGCACTATTGCGAGCTGGAAATGCCACTTCCAGTTTAGCTGTGCAGAAGAAGAACAACAAGAAGAAGAAATATCTCGAAATATGTCCGTCAGGCCCCTTCCCTTGAGATAAATCTGCAAATATCTCGGAAACGAAGCGAGCTATGGCAAAATGTTAAGAGACTTTATTTGTAGAGAATTAAGTTTCCTACTTTTTATGTTCTATGATATTTTTTGATCAGATGCGTAGTTCTCGAGATATATCAAGATATTTAAAAGTTCCGAAGCCGCACCAACATAATAGAGATACAGAAACACCGTGGCCCCTTTCCTTGAGATAACTCTGCACTATTGCGAGCTGGAAATGCCACTTCCAGTTTAGCTGTGCAGAAGAAGAACAACAAGAAGAAGAAATATCTCGAAATATGTCCGTCAGGCCCCTTCCCTTGTGATAAATCTGCAAATATCTCGGAAACGAAGCGAGCTATGGCAAAATGTTAAGAGACCTTTTTTGTAGAGAATTAAGTTTCCTACTTTTTATGTTCTATGATATTCTTTGATCAGATGCGTAGTTTTCGAGATATATCGAGATATTTAAAGGTTCCGAAGCCGCAACAACATAATAAAGATACAGAAACACCGTGGCCCCTTTCATTGAGATAACTCTGCGCTATTGCGAGCTGTAAATGCCACTTCCAGCTTAGCTGTGCAGAAGAAGAACAACAAGAAGAAGAAATATCTCGAAATATGTCCGTCAGGCCCCTTCCCTTGAGATAAATCTGCAAATATCTCGGAAACGAAGCGAGCTATGGCAAAATGTTAAGAGACCTTTTTTGTAGAGAATTAAGTTTCCTACTTTTTATGTTCTATGATATTTTTTGATCAGATGCGTAGTTCTCGAGATATATCAAGATATTTAAAAGTTGCGAAGCCGCACCAACATAATAGAGATACAGAAACACCGTGGCCCCTTTCTTTGAGATAACTCTGCACTATTGCGAGCTGTAAATGCCACTTCCAGCTTAGCTGTGCAGAAGAAGAACAACAAGAAGAAGAAATATCTCGAAATATGTCCGTCAGGCCCCTTCCCTTGAGATAAATCTGCAAATATCTCGGAAACGAAGCGAGCTATGGCAAAATGTTAAGAGACCTTTTTTGTAGAGAATTAAGTTTCCTACTTTTTATGTTCTATGATATTTTTTGATCAGATGCGTAGTTCTCGAGATATATCAAGATATTTAAAAGGTCCGAAGCCGCACCAACATAATAGAGATACAGAAACACCGTGGCCCCTTTCTTTAAGATAACTCTGCACTAGTGCGAGCCGCAAATGCCACTGCCAGCTTAGCTGTGCAGAAGAAGAACAACAAGAAGAAGAAATATCTCGAAATATGTCCGTCAGGCCCGTTCCTTTGAGCTGAATCTGCAATTATCTCGGAAACGAAGCGAGCTATGGCAAAATGTTAAGAGACATTTTTTGTAGAGAATTATGTTTCCTACAATTTATGTTCTATGATATTTTTTGATCAGAAGCGTAGTTTTCGAGATATATCGAGATATTTAAAAGTTCCGAAGCCGCACCAACATAATAGAGATTCAGAAACACCGTGGCCCCTTTCTTTGAGATAACTCTGCACTATTGCGAGCTGGAAATGCCACTTCCAGTTTAGCTGTGCAGAAGAAGAACAACAAGAAGAAGAAATATCTCGAAATATGTCCGTCAGGCCCCTTCCCTTGAGATAAATCTGCAAATATCTCGGAAACGAAGCGAGCTATGGCAAAATGTTAAGAGACTTTATTTGTAGAGAATTAAGTTTGCTACTTTTTATGTTGTATGATATTTTTTGATCAGATGCGTAGTTCTCGAGATATATCAAGATATTTAAAAGTTCCGAAGCCGCACCAACATAATAGAGATACAGAAACACCGTGGCCCCTTTCCTTGAGATAACTCTGCACTATTGCGAGCTGGAAATGCCACTTCCAGTTTAGCTGTGCAGAAGAAGAACAACAAGAAGAAGAAATATCTCGAAATATGTCCGTCAGGCCCCTTCCCTTGAGATAAATCTGCAAATATCTCGGAAACGAAGCGAGCTATGGCAAAATGTTAAGAGACTTTATTTGTAGAGAATTAAGTTTCCTACTTTTTATGTTCTATGATATTTTTTGATCAGATGCGTAGTTCTCGAGATATATCAAGATATTTAAAAGTTCCGAAGCCGCACCAACATAATAGAGATACAGAAACACCGTGGCCCCTTTCCTTGAGATAACTCTGCACTATTGCGAGCTGGAAATGCCACTTCCAGTTTAGCTGTGCAGAAGAAGAACAACAAGAAGAAGAAATATCTCGAAATATGTCCGTCAGGCCCCTTCCCTTGTGATAAATCTGCAAATATCTCGGAAACGAAGCGAGCTATGGCAAAATGTTAAGAGACCTTTTTTGTAGAGAATTAAGTTTCCTACTTTTTATGTTCTATGATATTCTTTGATCAGATGCGTAGTTTTCGAGATATATCGAGATATTTAAAGGTTCCGAAGCCGCAACAACATAATAAAGATACAGAAACACCGTGGCCCCTTTCATTGAGATAACTCTACGCTATTGCGAGCTGTAAATGCCACTTCCAGCTTAGCTGTGCGGAAGAAGAACAACAAGAAGAAGAAATATCTCGAAATATGTCCGTCAGGCCCCTTCCCTTGAGATAAATCTGCAAATATCTCGGAAACGAAGCGAGCTATGGCAAAATGTTAAGAGACCTTTTTTGTAGGAAATTAAGTTTCCTACTATTTATGTTCTATGATATTCTTTGATCAGATGCGTAGTTTTCGAGATATATCGAGATATTTAAAGGTTCCGAAGCCGCAACAACATAATAAAGATACAGAAACACCGTGGCCCCTTTCTTTGAGATAACTCTGCGCTATTGCGAGCTGCAAATGCCACTTCCAGCTTAGCTGTGCAGAAGAAGAACAACAAGAAGAAGAAATATTTCGAAATATGTCCGTCAGGCCCCTTCCCTTGAGATAAATCTGCAAACATCTCGAAAACGAAGCGAGCTACGGCAAAATGTTAAGAGACCCTTTTTGTAGAAAATTAGGTTTCCTACTTTTTATGTTCTATGATATTTTTTGATCAGATGCGTAGTTCTCGAGATATATCAAGATATTTAAAAGTTCCGAAGCCGCACCAACATAATAGAGATACAGAAACACCGTGGCCCCTTTCTTTGAGATAACTCTGCACTATTGCGAGCTGCAAATGCCACTTCCAGCTTAGCTGTGCAGAAGAAGAACAACAAGAAGAAGAAATATCTCGAAATATGTCCGTCAGGCCCCTTCCCTTGAGATAAATCTGCAAATATCTCGGAAACGAAGCGAGCTATGGCAAAATGTTAAGAGACTTTATTTGTAGAGAATTAAGTTTGCTACTTTTTATGTTCTATGATATTTTTTGATCAGATGCGTAGTTCTCGAGATATATCAAGATATTTAAAAGTTCCGAAGCCGCACCAACATAATAGAGATACAGAAACACCGTGGCCCCTTTCCTTGAGATAACTCTGCACTATTGCGAGCTGGAAATGCCACTTCCAGTTTAGCTGTGCAGAAGAAGAACAACAAGAAGAAGAAATATCTCGAAATATGTCCGTCAGGCCCCTTCCCTTGAGATAAATCTGCAAATATCTCGGAAACGAAGCGAGCTATGGCAAAATGTTAAGAGACTTTATTTGTAGAGAATTAAGTTTCCTACTTTTTATGTTCTATGATATTTTTTGATCAGATGCGTAGTTCTCGAGATATATCAAGATATTTAAAAGTTCCGAAGCCGCACCAACATAATAGAGATACAGAAACACCGTGGCCCCTTTCCTTGAGATAACTCTGCACTATTGCGAGCTGGAAATGCCACTTCCAGTTTAGCTGTGCAGAAGAAGAACAACAAGAAGAAGAAATATCTCGAAATATGTCCGTCAGGCCCCTTCCCTTGTGATAAATCTGCAAATATCTCGGAAACGAAGCGAGCTATGGCAAAATGTTAAGAGACCTTTTTTGTAGAGAATTAAGTTTCCTACTTTTTATGTTCTATGATATTCTTTGATCAGATGCGTAGTTTTCGAGATATATCGAGATATTTAAAGGTTCCGAAGCCGCAACAACATAATAAAGATACAGAAACACCGTGGCCCCTTTCATTGAGATAACTCTGCGCTATTGCGAGCTGTAAATGCCACTTCCAGCTTAGCTGTGCAGAAGAAGAACAACAAGAAGAAGAAATATCTCGAAATATGTCCGTCAGGCCCCTTCCCTTGAGATAAATCTGCAAATATCTCGGAAACGAAGCGAGCTATGGCAAAATGTTAAGAGACCTTTTTTGTAGAGAATTAAGTTTCCTACTTTTTATGTTCTATGATATTTTTTGATCAGATGCGTAGTTCTCGAGATATATCAAGATATTTAAAAGTTGCGAAGCCGCACCAACATAATAGAGATACAGAAACACCGTGGCCCCTTTCTTTGAGATAACTCTGCACTATTGCGAGCTGTAAATGCCACTTCCAGCTTAGCTGTGCAGAAGAAGAACAACAAGAAGAAGAAATATCTCGAAATATGTCCGTCAGGCCCCTTCCCTTGAGATAAATCTGCAAATATCTCGGAAACGAAGCGAGCTATGGCAAAATGTTAAGAGACCTTTTTTGTAGAGAATTAAGTTTCCTACTTTTTATGTTCTATGATATTTTTTGATCAGATGCGTAGTTCTCGAGATATATCAAGATATTTAAAAGGTCCGAAGCCGCACCAACATAATAGAGATACAGAAACACCGTGGCCCCTTTCTTTAAGATAACTCTGCACTAGTGCGAGCCGCAAATGCCACTGCCAGCTTAGCTGTGCAGAAGAAGAACAACAAGAAGAAGAAATATCTCGAAATATGTCCGTCAGGCCCGTTCCTTTGAGCTGAATCTGCAATTATCTCGGAAACGAAGCGAGCTATGGCAAAATGTTAAGAGACATTTTTTGTAGAGAATTATGTTTCCTACAATTTATGTTCTATGATATTTTTTGATCAGAAGCGTAGTTTTCGAGATATATCGAGATATTTAAAAGTTCCGAAGCCGCACCAACATAATAGAGATTCAGAAACACCGTGGCCCCTTTCTTTGAGATAACTCTGCACTATTGCGAGCTGGAAATGCCACTTCCAGTTTAGCTGTGCAGAAGAAGAACAACAAGAAGAAGAAATATCTCGAAATATGTCCGTCAGGCCCCTTCCCTTGAGATAAATCTGCAAATATCTCGGAAACGAAGCGAGCTATGGCAAAATGTTAAGAGACTTTATTTGTAGAGAATTAAGTTTGCTACTTTTTATGTTCTATGATATTTTTTGATCAGATGCGTAGTTCTCGAGATATATCAAGATATTTAAAAGTTCCGAAGCCGCACCAACATAATAGAGATACAGAAACACCGTGGCCCCTTTCCTTGAGATAACTCTGCACTATTGCGAGCTGGAAATGCCACTTCCAGTTTAGCTGTGCAGAAGAAGAACAACAAGAAGAAGAAATATCTCGAAATATGTCCGTCAGGCCCCTTCCCTTGAGATAAATCTGCAAATATCTCGGAAACGAAGCGAGCTATGGCAAAATGTTAAGAGACTTTATTTGTAGAGAATTAAGTTTCCTACTTTTTATGTTCTATGATATTTTTTGATCAGATGCGTAGTTCTCGAGATATATCAAGATATTTAAAAGTTCCGAAGCCGCACCAACATAATAGAGATACAGAAACACCGTGGCCCCTTTCCTTGAGATAACTCTGCACTATTGCGAGCTGGAAATGCCACTTCCAGTTTAGCTGTGCAGAAGAAGAACAACAAGAAGAAGAAATATCTCGAAATATGTCCGTCAGGCCCCTTCCCTTGTGATAAATCTGCAAATATCTCGGAAACGAAGCGAGCTATGGCAAAATGTTAAGAGACCTTTTTTGTAGAGAATTAAGTTTCCTACTTTTTATGTTCTATGATATTTTTTGATCAGATGCGTAGTTCTCGAGATATATCAAGATATTTAAAAGGTCCGAAGCCGCACCAACATAATAGAGATACAGAAACACCGTGGCCCCTTTCTTTAAGATAACTCTGCACTAGTGCGAGCCGCAAATGCCACTGCCAGCTTAGCTGTGCAGAAGAAGAACAACAAGAAGAAGAAATATCTCGAAATATGTCCGTCAGGCCCGTTCCTTTGAGCTGAATCTGCAATTATCTCGGAAACGAAGCGAGCTATGGCAAAATGTTAAGAGACATTTTTTGTAGAGAATTATGTTTCCTACAATTTATGTTCTATGATATTTTTTGATCAGAAGCGTAGTTTTCGAGATATATCGAGATATTTAAAAGTTCCGAAGCCGCACCAACATAATAGAGATTCAGAAACACCGTGGCCCCTTTCTTTGAGATAACTCTGCACTATTGCGAGCTGGAAATGCCACTTCCAGTTTAGCTGTGCAGAAGAAGAACAACAAGAAGAAGAAATATCTCGAAATATGTCCGTCAGGCCCCTTCCCTTGAGATAAATCTGCAAATATCTCGGAAACCAAGCGAGCTATGGCAAAATCTTAAGAGACCTTTTTTGTAGAGAATTAAGTTTCCTACTTTTTATGTTCTATGATATTTTTTGATCAGATGCGTAGTTCTCGAGATATATCAAGATATTTAAAAGTTCCGAAGCCGCACCAACATAATAGAGATACAGAAACACCGTGGCCCCTTTCTTTGAGACAACTCTGCACTATTGCGAGCTGCAAATGCCACTTCCAGCTTAGCTGTGCAGAAGAAGAACAACAAGAAGAAGAAGTATCTCGACATATGTCCGTCAGGCCCCTTCCCTTGAGATAAATCTGCAAATATCTCGGAAACGAAGCGAGCTATGGCAAAATGTAAGGAGACCTTTTTTGTAGAGAATTAAGTTTCCTGCTTTTTATGTTCTATGATATTTTTTGATCAGATGCGTAGTTCTCGAGATATATCAAGATATTTAAAAGTTCCGAAGCCGCACCAACATAATAGAGATACAGAAACACCGTGGCCCCTTTCTTTGAGATAACTCTGCACTACTGCGAGCTGCAAATGCCACTTCCAGCTTAGCTGTGCAGAAGAAGAACAACAAGAAGGAGAAATATCTCGAAATATGTCCGTCAGGCCCCTTCCCGTGAGATAAATCTGCAAATATCTCGGAAACGAAGCGAGCTATGGCAAAATGTTAAGAGACCTTTTTTGTAGAGAATTATGTTTCCTACTTCTTATGTTCTATGATATTTTTTGATCAGATGCGTAGTTCTCGAGATATATCAAGATATTTAAAAGTTCCGAAGCCGCACAAACATAATAGAGATACAGAAACAGCGTGGCCCCTTTCTGCGAGATAACTCTGCACTATTGCGAGCTGGAAATGCCACTTCCAGTTTAGCTGTGCAGACGAAGAACAACAAGAAGAAGAAATATCTCGAAATATGTCCGTCAGGCCCGATCCTTTGAGCTGAATCTGCAAATATCTCGCAAACAATGCGAGCTATGGCAAAACGTTGAGAGACCTTTTTTGTAGGAAATTAAGTTTCCTACTATTTATGTTCTATGATATTCTTTGATCAGATGCGTAGTTTTCGAGATATATCGAGATATTTAAAGGTTCCGAAGCCGCAACAACATAATAAAGATACAGAAACACCGTGGCCCCTTTCTTTGAGATAACTCTGCGCTATTGCGAGCTGCAAATGCCACTTCCAGCTTAGCTGTGCAGAAGAAGAACAACAAGAAGAAGAAATATCTCGAAATATGTCCGTCAGGCCCCTTCCCTTGAGATAAATCTGCAAATATCTCGGAAACGAAGCGAGCTATGGCAAAATGTTAAGAGACTTTATTTGTAGAGAATTAAGTTTCCTACGTTTTATGTTCTATGATATTTTTTGATCAGATGCGTAGTTCTCGAGATATATCAAGATATTTAAAAGTTGCGAAGCCGCACCAACATAATAGAGATACAGAAACACCGTGGCCCCGTTCTTTGAGATAACTCTGCACTATTGCGAGCTGTAAATGCCACTTCCAGCTTAGCTGTGCAGAAGAAGAACAACAAGAAGAAGAAATATTTCGAAATATGTCCGTCAGGCCCCTTCCCTTGAGATAAATCTGCAAACATCTCGAAAACGAAGCGAGCTACGGCAAAATCTTAAGAGACCCTTTTTGTAGAAAATTAGGTTTCCTACTTTTTATGTTCTATGATATTTTTTGATCAGATGCGTAGTTCTCGAGATATATCAAGATATTTAAAAGTTCCGAAGCCGCACAAACATAATAGAGATACAGAAACAGCGTGGCCCCTTTCTGCGAGATAACTCTGCACTATTGCGAGCTGGAAATGCCACTTCCAGTTTAGCTGTGCAGACGAAGAACAACAAGAAGAAGAAATATCTCGAAATATGTCCGTCAGGCCCGATCCTTTGAGCTGAATCTGCAAATATCTCGCAAACAATGCGAGCTATGGCAAAACGTTGAGAGACCTTTTTTGTAGGAAATTAAGTTTCCTACTATTTATGTTCTATGATATTCTTTGATCAGATGCGTAGTTTTCGAGATATATCGAGATATTTAAAGGTTCCGAAGCCGCAACAACATAATAAAGATACAGAAACACCGTGGCCCCTTTCTTTGAGATAACTCTGCGCTATTGCGAGCTGCAAATGCCACTTCCAGCTTAGCTGTGCAGAAGAAGAACAACAAGAAGAAGAAATATCTCGAAATATGTCCGTCAGGCCCCTTCCCTTGAGATAAATCTGCAAATATCTCGGAAACGAAGCGAGCTATGGCAAAATGTTAAGAGACTTTATTTGTAGAGAATTAAGTTTCCTACGTTTTATGTTCTATGATATTTTTTGATCAGATGCGTAGTTCTCGAGATATATCAAGATATTTAAAAGTTGCGAAGCCGCACCAACATAATAGAGATACAGAAACACCGTGGCCCCGTTCTTTGAGATAACTCTGCACTATTGCGAGCTGTAAATGCCACTTCCAGCTTAGCTGTGCAGAAGAAGAACAACAAGAAGAAGAAATATTTCGAAATATGTCCGTCAGGCCCCTTCCCTTGAGATAAATCTGCAAACATCTCGAAAACGAAGCGAGCTACGGCAAAATCTTAAGAGACCCTTTTTGTAGAAAATTAGGTTTCCTACTTTTTATGTTCTATGATATTTTTTGATCAGATGCGTAGTTCTCGAGATATATCAAGATATTTAAAAGTTCCGAAGCCGCACCAACATAATAGAGATACAGAAACACCGTGGCCCCTTTCTTTGAGATAACTCTGCACTATTGCGAGCTGCAAATGCCACTTCCAGCTTAGCTGTGCAGAAGAAGAACAACAAGAAGAAGAAATATCTCGAAATATGTCCGTCAGGCCCCTTCCCTTGAGATAAATCTGCAAATATCTCGGAAACGAAGCGAGCTATGGCAAAATGTTAAGAGACTTTATTTGTAGAGAATTAAGTTTGCTACTTTTTATGTTCTATGATATTTTTTGATCAGATGCGTAGTTCTCGAGATATATCAAGATATTTAAAAGTTTCGAAGCCGCACCAACATAATAGAGATACAGAAACACCGTGGCCCCTTTCCTTGAGATAACTCTGCACTATTGCGAGCTGGAAATGCCACTTCCAGTTTAGCTGTGCAGAAGAAGAACAACAAGAAGAAGAAATATCTCGAAATATGTCCGTCAGGCCCCTTCCCTTGAGATAAATCTGCAAATATCTCGGAAACGAAGCGAGCTATGGCAAAATGTTAAGAGACTTTATTTGTAGAGAATTAAGTTTCCTACTTTTTATGTTCTATGATATTTTTTGATCAGATGCGTAGTTCTCGAGATATATCAAGATATTTAAAAGTTCCGAAGCCGCACCAACATAATAGAGATACAGAAACACCGTGGCCCCTTTCCTTGAGATAACTCTGCACTATTGCGAGCTGGAAATGCCACTTCCAGTTTAGCTGTGCAGAAGAAGAACAACAAGAAGAAGAAATATCTCGAAATATGTCCGTCAGGCCCCTTCCCTTGAGATAAATCTGCAAATATCTCGGAAACGAAGCGAGCTATGGCAAAATGTTAAGAGACCTTTTTTGTAGAGAATTAAGTTTCCTACTTTTTATGTTCTATGATATTCTTTGATCAGATGCGTAGTTTTCGAGATATATCGAGATATTTAAAGGTTCCGAAGCCGCAACAACATAATAAAGATACAGAAACACCGTGGCCCCTTTCATTGAGATAACTCTGCGCTATTGCGAGCTGTAAATGCCACTTCCAGCTTAGCTGTGCAGAAGAAGAACAACAAGAAGAAGAAATATCTCGAAATATGTCCGTCAGGCCCCTTCCCTTGAGATAAATCTGCAAATATCTCGGAAACGAAGCGAGCTATGGCAAAATGTTAAGAGACCTTTTTTGTAGAGAATTAAGTTTCCTACTTTTTATGTTCTATGATATTTTTTGATCAGATGCGTAGTTCTCGAGATATATCAAGATATTTAAAAGTTGCGAAGCCGCACCAACATAATAGAGATACAGAAACACCGTGGCCCCTTTCTTTGAGATAACTCTGCACTATTGCGAGCTGCAAATGCCACTTCCAGCTTAGCTGTGCAGAAGAAGAACAACAAGAAGAAGAAATATCTCGAAATATGTCCGTCAGGCCCCTTCCCTTGAGATAAATCTGCAAATATCTCGGAAACGAAGCGAGCTATGGCAAAATGTTAAGCGACCTTTTTTGTAGAGAATTAAGTTTCCTACTTTTTATGTTCTATGATATTTTTTGATCAGATGCGTAGTTCTCGAGATATATCAAGATATTTAAAAGTTCCGAAGCCGCACCAACATAATAGAGATACAGAAACACCGTGGCCCCGTTCTTTGAGATAACTCTGCACTATTGCGAGCTGTAAATGCCACTTCCAGCTTAGCTGTGCAGAAGAAGAACAACAAGAAGAAGAAATATCTCGAAATATGTCCGTCAGGCCCCTTCCCTTGAGATAAATCTGCAAATATCTCGGAAACGAAGCGAGCTATGGCAAAATGTTAAGAGACCTTTTTTGTAGAGAATTAAGTTTCCTACTTTTTATGTTCTATGATATTTTTTGATCAGATGCGTAGTTCTCGAGATATATCAAGATATTTAGAAGGTCCGAAGCCGCACCAACATAATAGAGATACAGAAACACCGTGGCCCCTTTCCTTGAGATAACTCTGCACTATTGCGAGCTGGAAATGCCACTTCCAGTTTAGCTGTGCAGAAGAAGAACAACAAGAAGAAGAAATATCTCGAAATATGTCCGTCAGGCCCCTTCCCTTGAGATAAATCTGCAAATATCTCGGAAACGAAGCGAGCTATGGCAAAATGTTAAGAGACTTTATTTGTAGAGAATTAAGTTTCCTACTTTTTATGTTCTATGATATTTTTTGATCAGATGCGTAGTTCTCGAGATATATCAAGATATTTAAAAGTTCCGAAGCCGCACCAACATAATAGAGATACAGAAACACCGTGGCCCCTTTCTTTGAGATAACTCTGCACTATTGCGAGCTGCAAATGCCACTTCCAGCTTAGCTGTGCAGAAGAAGAACAACAAGAAGAAGAAATATCTCGAAATATGTCCGTCAGGCCCCTTCCCTTGAGATAAATCTGCAAATATCTCGGAAACGAAGCGAGCTATGGCAAAATGTTAAGAGACGTTTTTTGTAGAGAATTAAGTTTCCTACTTTTTATGTTCTATGATATTTTTTGATCAGATGCGTAGTTCTCGAGATATATCAAGATATTTAAAAGTTCCGAAGCCGCACCAACATAATAGAGATACAGAAACACCGTGGCCCCTTTCCTTGAGATAACTCTGCACTATTGCGAGCTGGAAATGCCACTTCCAGTTTAGCTGTGCAGAAGAAGAACAACAAGAAGAAGAAATATCTCGAAATATGTCCGTCAGGCCCCTTCCCTTGAGATAAATCTGCAAATATCTCGGAAACGAAGCGAGCTATGGCAAAATGTTAAGAGACCTTTTTTGTAGAGAATTAAGTTTCCTACTTTCTATGTTCTATGATATTTTTTGATCAGATGCGTAGTTCTCGAGATATATCAAGATATTTAAAAGTTCCGAAGCCGCACCAACATAATAGAGATACAGAAACACCGTGGCCCCGTTCTTTGAGATAACTCTGCACTATTGCGAGCTGTAAATGCCACTTCCAGCTTAGCTGTGCAGAAGAAGAACAACAAGAAGAAGAAATATTTCGAAATATGTCCGTCAGGCCCCTTCCCTTGAGATAAATCTGCAAACATCTCGGAAACGAAGCGAGATACGGCAAAATCTTAAGAGACCCTTTTTGTAGAAAATTAGGTTTCCTACTTTTTATGTTCTATGATATTTTTTGATCAGATGCGTAGTTCTCGAGATATATCAAGATATTTAAAAGTTCCGAAGCCGCACCAACATAATAGAGATACAGAAACACCGTGGCCCCTTTCCTTGAGATAACTCTGCACTATTGCGAGCTGGAAATGCCACTTCCAGTTTAGCTGTGCAGAAGAAGAACAACAAGAAGAAGAAATATCTCGAAATATGTCCGTCAGGCCCCTTCCCTTGAGATAAATCTGCAAATATCTCGGAAACGAAGCGAGCTATGGCAAAATGTTAAGAGACTTTATTTGTAGAGAATTAAGTTTCCTACTTTTTATGTTCTATGATATTTTTTGATCAGATGCGTAGTTCTCGAGATATATCAAGATATTTAAAAGTTCCGAAGCCGCACCAACATAATAGAGATACAGAAACACCGTGGCCCCTTTCTGTGAGATAACTCTGCACTATTGCGAGCTGTAAATGCCACTTCCAGCTTAGCTGTGCAGAAGAAGAACAACAAGAAGAAGAAATATCTCGAAATATGTCCGTCAGGCCCCTTCCCTTGAGATAAATCTGCAAATATCTCGGAAACGAAGCGAGCTATGGCAAAATGTTAAGAGACCTTTTTTGTAGAGAATTAAGTTTCCTACTTTTTATGTTCTATGATATTTTTTGATCAGATGCGTAGTTCTCGAGATATATCAAGATATTTAAAAGTTGCGAAGCCGCACCAACATAATAGAGATACAGAAACACCGTGGCCCCTTTCTTTGAGATAACTCTGCACTATTGCGAGCTGCAAATGCCACTTCCAGCTTAGCTGTGCAGAAGAAGAACAACAAGAAGAAGAAATATCTCGAAATATGTCCGTCAGGCCCCTTCCCTTGAGATAAATCTGCAAATATCTCGGAAACGAAGCGAGCTATGGCAAAATGTTAAGAGACCTTTTTTGTAGAGAATTAAGTTTCCTACTTTTTATGTTCTATGATATTTTTTGATCAGATGCGTAGTTCTCGAGATATATCAAGATATTTAAAAGTTCCGAAGCCGCACCAACATAATAGAGATACAGAAACACCGTGGCCCCGTTCTTTGAGATAACTCTGCACTATTGCGAGCTGTAAATGCCACTTCCAGCTTAGCTGTGCAGAAGAAGAACAACAAGAAGAAGAAATATCTCGAAATATGTCCGTCAGGCCCCTTCCCTTGAGATAAATCTGCAAATATCTCGGAAACGAAGCGAGCTATGGCAAAATGTTAAGAGACCTTTTTTGTAGAGAATTAAGTTTCCTACTTTTTATGTTCTATGATATTTTTTGATCAGATGCGTAGTTCTCGAGATATATCAAGATATTTAAAAGGTCCGAAGCCGCACCAACATAATAGAGATACAGAAACACCGTGGCCCCTTTCCTTGAGATAACTCTGCACTATTGCGAGCTGGAAATGCCACTTCCAGTTTAGCTGTGCAGAAGAAGAACAACAAGAAGAAGAAATATCTCGAAATATGTCCGTCAGGCCCCTTCCCTTGAGATAAATCTGCAAATATCTCGGAAACGAAGCGAGCTATGGCAAAATGTTAAGAGACTTTATTTGTAGAGAATTAAGTTTCCTACTTTTTATGTTCTATGATATTTTTTGATCAGATGCGTAGTTCTCGAGATATATCAAGATATTTAAAAGTTCCGAAGCCGCACCAACATAATAGAGATACAGAAACACCGTGGCCCCTTTCTTTGAGATAACTCTGCACTATTGCGAGCTGCAAATGCCACTTCCAGCTTAGCTGTGCAGAAGAAGAACAACAAGAAGAAGAAATATCTCGAAATATGTCCGTCAGGCCCCTTCCCTTGAGATAAATCTGCAAATATCTCGGAACCGAAGCGAGCTATGGCAAAATGTTAAGCGACCTTTTTTGTAGAGAATTAAGTTTCCTACTTTTTATGTTCTATGATATTTTTTGATCAGATGCGTAGTTCTCGAGATATATCAAGATATTTAAAAGTTCCGAAGCCGCACCAACATAATAGAGATACAGAAACACCGTGGCCCCGTTCTTTGAGATAACTCTGCACTATTGCGAGCTGTAAATGCCACTTCCAGCTTAGCTGTGCAGAAGAAGAACAACAAGAAGAAGAAATATCTCGAAATATGTCCGTCAGGCCCCTTCCCTTGAGATAAATCTGCAAATATCTCGGAAACGAAGCGAGCTATGGCAAAATGTTAAGAGACCTTTTTTGTAGAGAATTAAGTTTCCTACTTTTTATGTTCTATGATATTTTTTGATCAGATGCGTAGTTCTCGAGATATATCAAGATATTTAGAAGGTCCGAAGCCGCACCAACATAATAGAGATACAGAAACACCGTGGCCCCTTTCCTTGAGATAACTCTGCACTATTGCGAGCTGGAAATGCCACTTCCAGTTTAGCTGTGCAGAAGAAGAACAACAAGAAGAAGAAATATCTCGAAATATGTCCGTCAGGCCCCTTCCCTTGAGATAAATCTGCAAATATCTCGGAAACGAAGCGAGCTATGGCAAAATGTTAAGAGACTTTATTTGTAGAGAATTAAGTTTCCTACTTTTTATGTTCTATGATATTTTTTGATCAGATGCGTAGTTCTCGAGATATATCAAGATATTTAAAAGTTCCGAAGCCGCACCAACATAATAGAGATACAGAAACACCGTGGCCCCTTTCTTTGAGATAACTCTGCACTATTGCGAGCTGCAAATGCCACTTCCAGCTTAGCTGTGCAGAAGAAGAACAACAAGAAGAAGAAATATCTCGAAATATGTCCGTCAGGCCCCTTCCCTTGAGATAAATCTGCAAATATCTCGGAAACGAAGCGAGCTATGGCAAAATGTTAAGAGACGTTTTTTGTAGAGAATTAAGTTTCCTACTTTTTATGTTCTATGATATTTTTTGATCAGATGCGTAGTTCTCGAGATATATCAAGATATTTAAAAGTTCCGAAGCCGCACCAACATAATAGAGATACAGAAACACCGTGGCCCCTTTCCTTGAGATAACTCTGCACTATTGCGAGCTGGAAATGCCACTTCCAGTTTAGCTGTGCAGAAGAAGAACAACAAGAAGAAGAAATATCTCGAAATATGTCCGTCAGGCCCCTTCCCTTGAGATAAATCTGCAAATATCTCGGAAACGAAGCGAGCTATGGCAAAATGTTAAGAGACCTTTTTTGTAGAGAATTAAGTTTCCTACTTTTTATGTTCTATGATATTTTTTGATCAGATGCGTAGTTCTCGAGATATATCAAGATATTTAAAAGTTCCGAAGCCGCACCAACATAATAGAGATACAGAAACACCGTGGCCCCGTTCTTTGAGATAACTCTGCACTATTGCGAGCTGTAAATGCCACTTCCAGCTTAGCTGTGCAGAAGAAGAACAACAAGAAGAAGAAATATTTCGAAATATGTCCGTCAGGCCCCTTCCCTTGAGATAAATCTGCAAACATCTCGGAAACGAAGCGAGCTACGGCAAAATCTTAAGAGACCCTTTTTGTAGAAAATTAGGTTTCCTACTTTTTATGTTCTATGATATTTTTTGATCAGATGCGTAGTTCTCGAGATATATCAAGATATTTAAAAGTTCCGAAGCCGCACCAACATAATAGAGATACAGAAACACCGTGGCCCCTTTCCTTGAGATAACTCTGCACTATTGCGAGCTGGAAATGCCACTTCCAGTTTAGCTGTGCAGAAGAAGAACAACAAGAAGAAGAAATATCTCGAAATATGTCCGTCAGGCCCCTTCCCTTGAGATAAATCTGCAAATATCTCGGAAACGAAGCGAGCTATGGCAAAATGTTAAGAGACTTTATTTGTAGAGAATTAAGTTTCCTACTTTTTATGTTCTATGATATTTTTTGATCAGATGCGTAGTTCTCGAGATATATCAAGATATTTAAAAGTTCCGAAGCCGCACCAACACAATAGAGATACAGAAACACCGTGGCCCCTTTCTGTGAGATAACTCTGCACTATTGCGAGCTGTAAATGCCACTTCCAGCTTAGCTGTGCAGAAGAAGAACAACAAGAAGAAGAAATATCTCGAAATATGTCCGTCAGGCCCCTTCCCTTGAGATAAATCTGCAAATATCTCGGAAACGAAGCGAGCTATGGCAAAATGTTAAGAGACCTTTTTTGTAGAGAATTAAGTTTCCTACTTTTTATGTTCTATGATATTTTTTGATCAGATGCGTAGTTCTCGAGATATATCAAGATATTTAAAAGTTCCGAAGCCGCACCAACATAATAGAGATACAGAAACACCGTGGCCCCTTTCTTTGAGATAACTCTGCACTATTGCGAGCTGCAAATGCCACTTCCAGCTTAGCTGTGCAGAAGAAGAACAACAAGAAGAAGAAATATCTCGAAATATGTCCGTCAGGCCCCTTCCCTTGAGATAAATCTGCAAATATCTCGGAAACGAAGCGAGCTATGGCAAAATGTTAAGAGACCTTTTTTGTAGAGAATTAAGTTTCCTACTTTTTATGTTCTATGATATTTTTTGATCAGATGCGTAGTTCTCGAGATATATCAAGATATTTAAAAGTTCCGAAGCCGCACCAACATAATAGAGATACAGAAACACCGTGGCCCCGTTCTTTGAGATAACTCTGCACTATTGCGAGCTGTAAATGCCACTTCCAGCTTAGCTGTGCAGAAGAAGAACAACAAGAAGAAGAAATATCTCGAAATATGTCCGTCAGGCCCCTTCCCTTGAGATAAATCTGCAAATATCTCGGAAACGAAGCGAGCTATGGCAAAATGTTAAGAGACCTTTTTTGTAGAGAATTAAGTTTCCTACTTTTTATGTTCTATGATATTTTTTGATCAGATGCGTAGTTCTCGAGATATATCAAGATATTTAAAAGGTCCGAAGCCGCACCAACATAATAGAGATACAGAAACACCGTGGCCCCTTTCCTTGAGATAACTCTGCACTATTGCGAGCTGGAAATGCCACTTCCAGTTTAGCTGTGCAGAAGAAGAACAACAAGAAGAAGAAATATCTCGAAATATGTCCGTCAGGCCCCTTCCCTTGAGATAAATCTGCAAATATCTCGGAAACGAAGCGAGCTATGGCAAAATGTTAAGAGACTTTATTTGTAGAGAATTAAGTTTCCTACTTTTTATGTTCTATGATATTTTTTGATCAGATGCGTAGTTCTCGAGATATATCAAGATATTTAAAAGTTCCGAAGCCGCACCAACATAATAGAGATACAGAAACACCGTGGCCCCTTTCTTTGAGATAACTCTGCACTATTGCGAGCTGCAAATGCCACTTCCAGCTTAGCTGTGCAGAAGAAGAACAACAAGAAGAAGAAATATCTCGAAATATGTCCGTCAGGCCCCTTCCCTTGAGATAAATCTGCAAATATCTCGGAAACGAAGCGAGCTATGGCAAAATGTTAAGAGACGTTTTTTGTAGAGAATTAAGTTTCCTACTTTTTATGTTCTATGATATTTTTTGATCAGATGCGTAGTTCTCGAGATATATCAAGATATTTAAAAGTTCCGAAGCCGCACCAACATAATAGAGATACAGAAACACCGTGGCCCCTTTCCTTGAGATAACTCTGCACTATTGCGAGCTGGAAATGCCACTTCCAGTTTAGCTGTGCAGAAGAAGAACAACAAGAAGAAGAAATATCTCGAAATATGTCCGTCAGGCCCCTTCCCTTGAGATAAATCTGCAAATATCTCGGAAACGAAGCGAGCTATGGCAAAATGTTAAGAGACCTTTTTTGTAGAGAATTAAGTTTCCTACTTTTTATGTTCTATGATATTTTTTGATCAGATGCGTAGTTCTCGAGATATATCAAGATATTTAAAAGTTCCGAAGCCGCACCAACATAATAGAGATACAGAAACACCGTGGCCCCGTTCTTTGAGATAACTCTGCACTATTGCGAGCTGTAAATGCCACTTCCAGCTTAGCTGTGCAGAAGAAGAACAACAAGAAGAAGAAATATTTCGAAATATGTCCGTCAGGCCCCTTCCCTTGAGATAAATCTGCAAACATCTCGGAAACGAAGCGAGCTACGGCAAAATCTTAAGAGACCCTTTTTGTAGAAAATTAGGTTTCCTACTTTTTATGTTCTATGATATTTTTTGATCAGATGCGTAGTTCTCGAGATATATCAAGATATTTAAAAGTTCCGAAGCCGCACCAACATAATAGAGATACAGAAACACCGTGGCCCCTTTCCTTGAGATAACTCTGCACTATTGCGAGCTGGAAATGCCACTTCCAGTTTAGCTGTGCAGAAGAAGAACAACAAGAAGAAGAAATATCTCGAAATATGTCCGTCAGGCCCCTTCCCTTGAGATAAATCTGCAAATATCTCGGAAACGAAGCGAGCTATGGCAAAATGTTAAGAGACTTTATTTGTAGAGAATTAAGTTTCCTACTTTTTATGTTCTATGATATTTTTTGATCAGATGCGTAGTTCTCGAGATATATCAAGATATTTAAAAGTTCCGAAGCCGCACCAACATAATAGAGATACAGAAACACCGTGGCCCCTTTCTGTGAGATAACTCTGCACTATTGCGAGCTGTAAATGCCACTTCCAGCTTAGCTGTGCAGAAGAAGAACAACAAGAAGAAGAAATATCTCGAAATATGTCCGTCAGGCCCCTTCCCTTGAGATAAATCTGCAAATATCTCGGAAACGAAGCGAGCTATGGCAAAATGTTAAGAGACCTTTTTTGTAGAGAATTAAGTTTCCTACTTTTTATGTTCTATGATATTTTTTGATCAGATGCGTAGTTCTCGAGATATATCAAGATATTTAAAAGTTCCGAAGCCGCACCAACATAATAGAGATACAGAAACACCGTGGCCCCTTTCTTTGAGATAACTCTGCACTATTGCGAGCTGCAAATGCCACTTCCAGCTTAGCTGTGCAGAAGAAGAACAACAAGAAGAAGAAATATCTCGAAATATGTCCGTCAGGCCCCTTCCCTTGAGATAAATCTGCAAATATCTCGGAAACGAAGCGAGCTATGGCAAAATGTTAAGAGACCTTTTTTGTAGAGAATTAAGTTTCCTACTTTTTATGTTCTATGATATTTTTTGATCAGATGCGTAGTTCTCGAGATATATCAAGATATTTAAAAGTTCCGAAGCCGCACCAACATAATAGAGATACAGAAACACCGTGGCCCCGTTCTTTGAGATAACTCTGCACTATTGCGAGCTGTAAATGCCACTTCCAGCTTAGCTGTGCAGAAGAAGAACAACAAGAAGAAGAAATATCTCGAAATATGTCCGTCAGGCCCCTTCCCTTGAGATAAATCTGCAAATATCTCGGAAACGAAGCGAGCTATGGCAAAATGTTAAGAGACCTTTTTTGTAGAGAATTAAGTTTCCTACTTTTTATGTTCTATGATATTTTTTGATCAGATGCGTAGTTCTCGAGATATATCAAGATATTTAAAAGGTCCGAAGCCGCACCAACATAATAGAGATACAGAAACACCGTGGCCCCTTTCCTTGAGATAACTCTGCACTATTGCGAGCTGGAAATGCCACTTCCAGTTTAGCTGTGCAGAAGAAGAACAACAAGAAGAAGAAATATCTCGAAATATGTCCGTCAGGCCCCTTCCCTTGAGATAAATCTGCAAATATCTCGGAAACGAAGCGAGCTATGGCAAAATGTTAAGAGACTTTATTTGTAGAGAATTAAGTTTCCTACTTTTTATGTTCTATGATATTTTTTGATCAGATGCGTAGTTCTCGAGATATATCAAGATATTTAAAAGTTCCGAAGCCGCACCAACATAATAGAGATACAGAAACACCGTGGCCCCTTTCTTTGAGATAACTCTGCACTATTGCGAGCTGCAAATGCCACTTCCAGCTTAGCTGTGCAGAAGAAGAACAACAAGAAGAAGAAATATCTCGAAATATGTCCGTCAGGCCCCTTCCCTTGAGATAAATCTGCAAATATCTCGGAAACGAAGCGAGCTATGGCAAAATGTTAAGAGACGTTTTTTGTAGAGAATTAAGTTTCCTACTTTTTATGTTCTATGATATTTTTTGATCAGATGCGTAGTTCTCGAGATATATCAAGATATTTAAAAGTTCCGAAGCCGCACCAACATAATAGAGATACAGAAACACCGTGGCCCCTTTCCTTGAGATAACTCTGCACTATTGCGAGCTGGAAATGCCACTTCCAGTTTAGCTGTGCAGAAGAAGAACAACAAGAAGAAGAAATATCTCGAAATATGTCCGTCAGGCCCCTTCCCTTGAGATAAATCTGCAAATATCTCGGAAACGAAGCGAGCTATGGCAAAATGTTAAGAGACCTTTTTTGTAGAGAATTAAGTTTCCTACTTTTTATGTTCTATGATATTTTTTGATCAGATGCGTAGTTCTCGAGATATATCAAGATATTTAAAAGTTCCGAAGCCGCACCAACATAATAGAGATACAGAAACACCGTGGCCCCGTTCTTTGAGATAACTCTGCACTATTGCGAGCTGTAAATGCCACTTCCAGCTTAGCTGTGCAGAAGAAGAACAACAAGAAGAAGAAATATTTCGAAATATGTCCGTCAGGCCCCTTCCCTTGAGATAAATCTGCAAACATCTCGGAAACGAAGCGAGCTACGGCAAAATCTTAAGAGACCCTTTTTGTAGAAAATTAGGTTTCCTACTTTTTATGTTCTATGATATTTTTTGATCAGATGCGTAGTTCTCGAGATATATCAAGATATTTAAAAGTTCCGAAGCCGCACCAACATAATAGAGATACAGAAACACCGTGGCCCCTTTCTTTGAGATAACTCTGCACTATTGCGAGCTGCAAATGCCACTTCCAGCTTAGCTGTGCAGAAGAAGAACAACAAGAAGAAGAAATATCTCGAAATATGTCCGTCAGGCCCCTTCCCTTGAGATAAATCTGCAAATATCTCGGAAACGAAGCGAGCTATGGCAAAATGTTAAGAGACTTTATTTGTAGAGAATTAAGTTTGCTACTTTTTATGTTCTATGATATTTTTTGATCAGATGCGTAGTTCTCGAGATATATCAAGATATTTAAAAGTTCCGAAGCCGCACCAACATAATAGAGATACAGAAACACCGTGGCCCCGTTCTTTGAGATAACTCTGCACTATTGCGAGCTGTAAATGCCACTTCCAGCTTAGCTGTGCAGAAGAAGAACAACAAGAAGAAGAAATATTTCGAAATATGTCCGTCAGGCCCCTTCCCTTGAGATAAATCTGCAAACATCTCGGAAACGAAGCGAGCTACGGCAAAATCTTAAGAGACCCTTTTTGTAGAAAATTAGGTTTCCTACTTTTTATGTTCTATGATATTTTTTGATCAGATGCGTAGTTCTCGAGATATATCAAGATATTTAAAAGTTCCGAAGCCGCACCAACATAATAGAGATACAGAAACACCGTGGCCCCTTTCTTTGAGATAACTCTGCACTATTGCGAGCTGCAAATGCCACTTCCAGCTTAGCTGTGCAGAAGAAGAACAACAAGAAGAAGAAATATCTCGAAATATGTCCGTCAGGCCCCTTCCCTTGAGATAAATCTGCAAATATCTCGGAAACGAAGCGAGCTATGGCAAAATGTTAAGAGACTTTATTTGTAGAGAATTAAGTTTGCTACTTTTTATGTTCTATGATATTTTTTGATCAGATGCGTAGTTCTCGAGATATATCAAGATATTTAAAAGTTCCGAAGCCGCACCAACATAATAGAGATACAGAAACACCGTGGCCCCTTTCCTTGAGATAACTCTGCACTATTGCGAGCTGGAAATGCCACTTCCAGTTTAGCTGTGCAGAAGAAGAACAACAAGAAGAAGAAATATCTCGAAATATGTCCGTCAGGCCCCTTCCCTTGAGATAAATCTGCAAATATCTCGGAAACGAAGCGAGCTATGGCAAAATGTTAAGAGACCTTTTTTGTAGAGAATTAAGTTTCCTACTTTTTATGTTCTATGATATTTTTTGATCAGATGCGTAGTTCTCGAGATATATCAAGATATTTAAAAGTTCCGAAGCCGCACCAACATAATAGAGATACAGAAACACCGTGGCCCCTTTCCTTGAGATAACTCTGCACTATTGCGAGCTGGAAATGCCACTTCCAGTTTAGCTGTGCAGAAGAAGAACAACAAGAAGAAGAAATATCTCGAAATATGTCCGTCAGGCCCCTTCCCTTGAGATAAATCTGCAAATATCTCGGAAACGAAGCGAGCTATGGCAAAATGTTAAGAGACCTTTTTTGTAGAGAATTAAGTTTCCTACTTTTTATGTTCTATGATATTTTTTGATCAGATGCGTAGTTCTCGAGATATATCAAGATATTTAAAAGTTCCGAAGCCGCACCAACATAATAGAGATACAGAAACACCGTGGCCCCGTTCTTTGAGATAACTCTGCACTATTGCGAGCTGTAAATGCCACTTCCAGCTTAGCTGTGCAGAAGAAGAACAACAAGAAGAAGAAATATTTCGAAATATGTCCGTCAGGCCCCTTCCCTTGAGATAAATCTGCAAACATCTCGGAAACGAAGCGAGCTACGGCAAAATCTTAAGAGACCCTTTTTGTAGAAAATTAGGTTTCCTACTTTTTATGTTCTATGATATTTTTTGATCAGATGCGTAGTTCTCGAGATATATCAAGATATTTAAAAGTTCCGAAGCCGCACCAACATAATAGAGATACAGAAACACCGTGGCCCCTTTCCTTGAGATAACTCTGCACTATTGCGAGCTGGAAATGCCACTTCCAGTTTAGCTGTGCAGAAGAAGAACAACAAGAAGAAGAAATATCTCGAAATATGTCCGTCAGGCCCCTTCCCTTGAGATAAATCTGCAAATATCTCGGAAACGAAGCGAGCTATGGCAAAATGTTAAGAGACTTTATTTGTAGAGAATTAAGTTTCCTACTTTTTATGTTCTATGATATTTTTTGATCAGATGCGTAGTTCTCGAGATATATCAAGATATTTAAAAGTTCCGAAGCCGCACCAACATAATAGAGATACAGAAACACCGTGGCCCCTTTCTGTGAGATAACTCTGCACTATTGCGAGCTGTAAATGCCACTTCCAGCTTAGCTGTGCAGAAGAAGAACAACAAGAAGAAGAAATATCTCGAAATATGTCCGTCAGGCCCCTTCCCTTGAGATAAATCTGCAAATATCTCGGAAACGAAGCGAGCTATGGCAAAATGTTAAGAGACCTTTTTTGTAGAGAATTAAGTTTCCTACTTTTTATGTTCTATGATATTTTTTGATCAGATGCGTAGTTCTCGAGATATATCAAGATATTTAAAAGTTCCGAAGCCGCACCAACATAATAGAGATACAGAAACACCGTGGCCCCTTTCTTTGAGATAACTCTGCACTATTGCGAGCTGCAAATGCCACTTCCAGCTTAGCTGTGCAGAAGAAGAACAACAAGAAGAAGAAATATCTCGAAATATGTCCGTCAGGCCCCTTCCCTTGAGATAAATCTGCAAATATCTCGGAAACGAAGCGAGCTATGGCAAAATGTTAAGAGACCTTTTTTGTAGAGAATTAAGTTTCCTACTTTTTATGTTCTATGATATTTTTTGATCAGATGCGTAGTTCTCGAGATATATCAAGATATTTAAAAGTTCCGAAGCCGCACCAACATAATAGAGATACAGAAACACCGTGGCCCCGTTCTTTGAGATAACTCTGCACTATTGCGAGCTGTAAATGCCACTTCCAGCTTAGCTGTGCAGAAGAAGAACAACAAGAAGAAGAAATATCTCGAAATATGTCCGTCAGGCCCCTTCCCTTGAGATAAATCTGCAAATATCTCGGAAACGAAGCGAGCTATGGCAAAATGTTAAGAGACCTTTTTTGTAGAGAATTAAGTTTCCTACTTTTTATGTTCTATGATATTTTTTGATCAGATGCGTAGTTCTCGAGATATATCAAGATATTTAAAAGGTCCGAAGCCGCACCAACATAATAGAGATACAGAAACACCGTGGCCCCTTTCCTTGAGATAACTCTGCACTATTGCGAGCTGGAAATGCCACTTCCAGTTTAGCTGTGCAGAAGAAGAACAACAAGAAGAAGAAATATCTCGAAATATGTCCGTCAGGCCCCTTCCCTTGAGATAAATCTGCAAATATCTCGGAAACGAAGCGAGCTATGGCAAAATGTTAAGAGACTTTATTTGTAGAGAATTAAGTTTCCTACTTTTTATGTTCTATGATATTTTTTGATCAGATGCGTAGTTCTCGAGATATATCAAGATATTTAAAAGTTCCGAAGCCGCACCAACATAATAGAGATACAGAAACACCGTGGCCCCTTTCTTTGAGATAACTCTGCACTATTGCGAGCTGCAAATGCCACTTCCAGCTTAGCTGTGCAGAAGAAGAACAACAAGAAGAAGAAATATCTCGAAATATGTCCGTCAGGCCCCTTCCCTTGAGATAAATCTGCAAATATCTCGGAAACGAAGCGAGCTATGGCAAAATGTTAAGAGACGTTTTTTGTAGAGAATTAAGTTTCCTACTTTTTATGTTCTATGATATTTTTTGATCAGATGCGTAGTTCTCGAGATATATCAAGATATTTAAAAGTTCCGAAGCCGCACCAACATAATAGAGATACAGAAACACCGTGGCCCCTTTCCTTGAGATAACTCTGCACTATTGCGAGCTGGAAATGCCACTTCCAGTTTAGCTGTGCAGAAGAAGAACAACAAGAAGAAGAAATATCTCGAAATATGTCCGTCAGGCCCCTTCCCTTGAGATAAATCTGCAAATATCTCGGAAACGAAGCGAGCTATGGCAAAATGTTAAGAGACCTTTTTTGTAGAGAATTAAGTTTCCTACTTTTTATGTTCTATGATATTTTTTGATCAGATGCGTAGTTCTCGAGATATATCAAGATATTTAAAAGTTCCGAAGCCGCACCAACATAATAGAGATACAGAAACACCGTGGCCCCGTTCTTTGAGATAACTCTGCACTATTGCGAGCTGTAAATGCCACTTCCAGCTTAGCTGTGCAGAAGAAGAACAACAAGAAGAAGAAATATTTCGAAATATGTCCGTCAGGCCCCTTCCCTTGAGATAAATCTGCAAACATCTCGGAAACGAAGCGAGCTACGGCAAAATCTTAAGAGACCCTTTTTGTAGAAAATTAGGTTTCCTACTTTTTATGTTCTATGATATTTTTTGATCAGATGCGTAGTTCTCGAGATATATCAAGATATTTAAAAGTTCCGAAGCCGCACCAACATAATAGAGATACAGAAACACCGTGGCCCCTTTCTTTGAGATAACTCTGCACTATTGCGAGCTGCAAATGCCACTTCCAGCTTAGCTGTGCAGAAGAAGAACAACAAGAAGAAGAAATATCTCGAAATATGTCCGTCAGGCCCCTTCCCTTGAGATAAATCTGCAAATATCTCGGAAACGAAGCGAGCTATGGCAAAATGTTAAGAGACTTTATTTGTAGAGAATTAAGTTTGCTACTTTTTATGTTCTATGATATTTTTTGATCAGATGCGTAGTTCTCGAGATATATCAAGATATTTAAAAGTTCCGAAGCCGCACCAACATAATAGAGATACAGAAACACCGTGGCCCCGTTCTTTGAGATAACTCTGCACTATTGCGAGCTGTAAATGCCACTTCCAGCTTAGCTGTGCAGAAGAAGAACAACAAGAAGAAGAAATATTTCGAAATATGTCCGTCAGGCCCCTTCCCTTGAGATAAATCTGCAAACATCTCGGAAACGAAGCGAGCTACGGCAAAATCTTAAGAGACCCTTTTTGTAGAAAATTAGGTTTCCTACTTTTTATGTTCTATGATATTTTTTGATCAGATGCGTAGTTCTCGAGATATATCAAGATATTTAAAAGTTCCGAAGCCGCACCAACATAATAGAGATACAGAAACACCGTGGCCCCTTTCTTTGAGATAACTCTGCACTATTGCGAGCTGCAAATGCCACTTCCAGCTTAGCTGTGCAGAAGAAGAACAACAAGAAGAAGAAATATCTCGAAATATGTCCGTCAGGCCCCTTCCCTTGAGATAAATCTGCAAATATCTCGGAAACGAAGCGAGCTATGGCAAAATGTTAAGAGACTTTATTTGTAGAGAATTAAGTTTGCTACTTTTTATGTTCTATGATATTTTTTGATCAGATGCGTAGTTCTCGAGATATATCAAGATATTTAAAAGTTCCGAAGCCGCACCAACATAATAGAGATACAGAAACACCGTGGCCCCTTTCCTTGAGATAACTCTGCACTATTGCGAGCTGGAAATGCCACTTCCAGTTTAGCTGTGCAGAAGAAGAACAACAAGAAGAAGAAATATCTCGAAATATGTCCGTCAGGCCCCTTCCCTTGAGATAAATCTGCAAATATCTCGGAAACGAAGCGAGCTATGGCAAAATGTTAAGAGACCTTTTTTGTAGAGAATTAAGTTTCCTACTTTTTATGTTCTATGATATTTTTTGATCAGATGCGTAGTTCTCGAGATATATCAAGATATTTAAAAGTTCCGAAGCCGCACCAACATAATAGAGATACAGAAACACCGTGGCCCCGTTCTTTGAGATAACTCTGCACTATTGCGAGCTGTAAATGCCACTTCCAGCTTAGCTGTGCAGAAGAAGAACAACAAGAAGAAGAAATATTTCGAAATATGTCCGTCAGGCCCCTTCCCTTGAGATAAATCTGCAAACATCTCGGAAACGAAGCGAGCTACGGCAAAATCTTAAGAGACCCTTTTTGTAGAAAATTAGGTTTCCTACTTTTTATGTTCTATGATATTTTTTGATCAGATGCGTAGTTCTCGAGATATATCAAGATATTTAAAAGTTCCGAAGCCGCACCAACATAATAGAGATACAGAAACACCGTGGCCCCTTTCTTTGAGATAACTCTGCACTATTGCGAGCTGCAAATGCCACTTCCAGCTTAGCTGTGCAGAAGAAGAACAACAAGAAGAAGAAATATCTCGAAATATGTCCGTCAGGCCCCTTCCCTTGAGATAAATCTGCAAATATCTCGGAAACGAAGCGAGCTATGGCAAAATGTTAAGAGACTTTATTTGTAGAGAATTAAGTTTGCTACTTTTTATGTTCTATGATATTTTTTGATCAGATGCGTAGTTCTCGAGATATATCAAGATATTTAAAAGTTCCGAAGCCGCACCAACATAATAGAGATACAGAAACACCGTGGCCCCTTTCCTTGAGATAACTCTGCACTATTGCGAGCTGGAAATGCCACTTCCAGTTTAGCTGTGCAGAAGAAGAACAACAAGAAGAAGAAATATCTCGAAATATGTCCGTCAGGCCCCTTCCCTTGAGATAAATCTGCAAATATCTCGGAAACGAAGCGAGCTATGGCAAAATGTTAAGAGACCTTTTTTGTAGAGAATTAAGTTTCCTACTTTTTATGTTCTATGATATTTTTTGATCAGATGCGTAGTTCTCGAGATATATCAAGATATTTAAAAGTTCCGAAGCCGCACCAACATAATAGAGATACAGAAACACCGTGGCCCCGTTCTTTGAGATAACTCTGCACTATTGCGAGCTGTAAATGCCACTTCCAGCTTAGCTGTGCAGAAGAAGAACAACAAGAAGAAGAAATATTTCGAAATATGTCCGTCAGGCCCCTTCCCTTGAGATAAATCTGCAAACATCTCGGAAACGAAGCGAGCTACGGCAAAATCTTAAGAGACCCTTTTTGTAGAAAATTAGGTTTCCTACTTTTTATGTTCTATGATATTTTTTGATCAGATGCGTAGTTCTCGAGATATATCAAGATATTTAAAAGTTCCGAAGCCGCACCAACATAATAGAGATACAGAAACACCGTGGCCCCTTTCTTTGAGATAACTCTGCACTATTGCGAGCTGCAAATGCCACTTCCAGCTTAGCTGTGCAGAAGAAGAACAACAAGAAGAAGAAATATCTCGAAATATGTCCGTCAGGCCCCTTCCCTTGAGATAAATCTGCAAATATCTCGGAAACGAAGCGAGCTATGGCAAAATGTTAAGAGACTTTATTTGTAGAGAATTAAGTTTGCTACTTTTTATGTTATATGATATTTTTTGATCAGATGCGTAGTTCTCGAGATATATCAAGATATTTAAAAGTTCCGAAGCCGCACCAACATAATAGAGATACAGAAACACCGTGGCCCCTTTCCTTGAGATAACTCTGCACTATTGCGAGCTGGAAATGCCACTTCCAGTTTAGCTGTGCAGAAGAAGAACAACAAGAAGAAGAAATATCTCGAAATATGTCCGTCAGGACCCTTCCCTTGAGATAAATCTGCAAATATCTCGGAAACGAAGCGAGCTATGGCAAAATGTTAAGAGACTTTATTTGTAGAGAATTAAGTTTCCTACTTTTTATGTTCTATGATATTTTTTGATTAGATGCGTAGTTCTCGAGATATATCAAGATATTTAAAAGTTCCGAAGCCGCACCAACATAATAGAGATACAGAAACACCGTGGCCCCTTTCCTTGAGATAACTCTGCACTATTGCGAGCTGGAAATGCCACTTCCAGTTTAGCTGTGCAGAAGAAGAACAACAAGAAGAAGAAATATCTCGAAATATGTCCGTCAGGCCCCTTCCCTTGAGATAAATCTGCAAATATCTCGGAAACGAAGCGAGCTATGGCAAAATGTTAAGAGACCTTTTTTGTAGAGAATTAAGTTTCCTACTTTTTATGTTCTATGATATTTTTTGATCAGATGCGTAGTTCTCGAGATATATCAAGATATTTAAAAGTTCCGAAGCCGCACCAACATAATAGAGATACAGAAACACCGTGGCCCCTTTCTGTGAGATAACTCTGCACTATTGCGAGCTGTAAATGCCACTTCCAGCTTAGCTGTGCAGAAGAAGAACAACAAGAAGAAGAAATATCTCGAAATATGTCCGTCAGGCCCCTTCCCTTGAGATAAATCTGCAAATATCTCGGAAACGAAGCGAGCTATGGCAAAATGTTAAGAGACCTTTTTTGTAGAGAATTAAGTTTCCTACTTTTTATGTTCTATGATATTTTTTGATCAGATGCGTAGTTCTCGAGATATATCAAGATATTTAAAAGTTGCGAAGCCGCACCAACATAATAGAGATACAGAAACACCGTGGCCCCGTTCTTTGAGATAACTCTGCACTATTGCGAGCTGTAAATGCCACTTCCAGCTTAGCTGTGCAGAAGAAGAACAACAAGAAGAAGAAATATTTCGAAATATGTCCGTCAGGCCCCTTCCCTTGAGATAAATCTGCAAACATCTCGGAAACGAAGCGAGCTACGGCAAAATCTTAAGAGACCCTTTTTGTAGAAAATTAGGTTTCCTACTTTTTATGTTCTATGATATTTTTTGATCAGATGCGTAGTTCTCGAGATATATCAAGATATTTAAAAGTTCCGAAGCCGCACCAACATAATAGAGATACAGAAACACCGTGGCCCCTTTCTTTGAGATAACTCTGCACTATTGCGAGCTGCAAATGCCACTTCCAGCTTAGCTGTGCAGAAGAAGAACAACAAGAAGAAGAAATATCTCGAAATATGTCCGTCAGGCCCCTTCCCTTGAGATAAATCTGCAAATATCTCGGAAACGAAGCGAGCTATGGCAAAATGTTAAGAGACTTTATTTGTAGAGAATTAAGTTTGCTACTTTTTATGTTATATGATATTTTTTGATCAGATGCGTAGTTCTCGAGATATATCAAGATATTTAAAAGTTCCGAAGCCGCACCAACATAATAGAGATACAGAAACACCGTGGCCCCTTTCCTTGAGATAACTCTGCACTATTGCGAGCTGGAAATGCCACTTCCAGTTTAGCTGTGCAGAAGAAGAACAACAAGAAGAAGAAATATCTCGAAATATGTCCGTCAGGACCCTTCCCTTGAGATAAATCTGCAAATATCTCGGAAACGAAGCGAGCTATGGCAAAATGTTAAGAGACTTTATTTGTAGAGAATTAAGTTTCCTACTTTTTATGTTCTATGATATTTTTTGATTAGATGCGTAGTTCTCGAGATATATCAAGATATTTAAAAGTTCCGAAGCCGCACCAACATAATAGAGATACAGAAACACCGTGGCCCCTTTCCTTGAGATAACTCTGCACTATTGCGAGCTGGAAATGCCACTTCCAGTTTAGCTGTGCAGAAGAAGAACAACAAGAAGAAGAAATATCTCGAAATATGTCCGTCAGGCCCCTTCCCTTGAGATAAATCTGCAAATATCTCGGAAACGAAGCGAGCTATGGCAAAATGTTAAGAGACCTTTTTTGTAGAGAATTAAGTTTCCTACTTTTTATGTTCTATGATATTTTTTGATCAGATGCGTAGTTCTCGAGATATATCAAGATATTTAAAAGTTCCGAAGCCGCACCAACATAATAGAGATACAGAAACACCGTGGCCCCTTTCTGTGAGATAACTCTGCACTATTGCGAGCTGTAAATGCCACTTCCAGCTTAGCTGTGCAGAAGAAGAACAACAAGAAGAAGAAATATCTCGAAATATGTCCGTCAGGCCCCTTCCCTTGAGATAAATCTGCAAATATCTCGGAAACGAAGCGAGCTATGGCAAAATGTTAAGAGACCTTTTTTGTAGAGAATTAAGTTTCCTACTTTTTATGTTCTATGATATTTTTTGATCAGATGCGTAGTTCTCGAGATATATCAAGATATTTAAAAGTTGCGAAGCCGCACCAACATAATAGAGATACAGAAACACCGTGGCCCCTTTCTTTGAGATAACTCTGCACTATTGCGAGCTGCAAATGCCACTTCCAGTTTAGCTGTGCAGAAGAAGAACAACAAGAAGAAGAAATATCTCGAAATATGTCCGTCAGGCCCCTTCCCTTGAGATAAATCTGCAAATATCTCGGAAACGAAGCGAGCTATGGCAAAATGTTAAGAGACCTTTTTTGTAGAGAATTAAGTTTCCTACTTTTTATGTTCTATGATATTTTTTGATCAGATGCGTAGTTCTCGAGATATATCAAGATATTTGAAAGTTCCGAAGCCGCACCAACATAATAGAGATACAGAAACACCGTGGCCCCTTTCTTTGAGATAACTCTGCACTATTGCGAGCTGCAAATGCCACTTCCAGCTTAGCTGTGCAGAAGAAGAACAACAAGAAGAAGAAATATCACGAAATATGTCCGTCAGGCCCGTTCCTTTGAGCTGAATCTGCAAATATCTCGGAAACGAACCGAGCTATGGCAAAATGTTAAGAGACGTTTTTTGTAGAGAATTATGTTTCCTACAATTTATGTTCTATGATATTTTTTGATCAAAAGCGTAGTTTTCGAGATATATCGTGATATTTAAAAGTTCCGAAGCCGCACCAACATAATAGAGATACAGAAACACCGTGGCCCCTTTCTTTGAGATAACTCTGCACTAGTGCGAGCCGCAAATGCCACTTCCAGCTTAGCTGTGCAGAAGAAGAACAACAAGAAGAAGAAATATCTCGAAATATGTCCGTCAGGCCCCTTCCCTTGAGATAAATCTGCAAATATCTCGGAAACGAAGCGAGCTATGGCAAAATGTTAAGAGACCTTTTTTGTAGAGAATTATGTTTCCTACTTTTTATGTTCTGTGAGATTTTTTGATCAGATGCGTAGTTCTCGAGATATATCAAGATATTTAAAAGTTCCGAAGCCGCACCAACATAATAGAGATACAGAAACACCGTGGCCCCTTTCTTTGAGATAACTCTGCACTATTGCGAGCTGGAAATGCCACTTCCAGTTTAGCTGTGCAGAAGAAGAACAACAAGAAGAAGAAATATCTCGAAATATGTCCGTCAGGCCCCTTCCCTTGAGATATATCTGCAAATATCTCGGAAACGAAGCGAGCTATGGCAAAATGTTAAGAGACCTTTTTTGTAGAGAATTATGTTTCCTACAAGTTATATTCTATGATATTTTTTGATCAGAAGCGTAGTTTTCAAGATATATCGAGATATTTAAAAGATCCGAAGCCGCACCAACATAATAGAGATACAGAAACACCGTGGCCCCTTTCTTTGAGATAACTCTGCACTATTGCGAGCTGCAAATGCCGCTTCGAGCTTAGCTGTGCAGAAGAAGAACAACAAGAAGAAGAAATATCTCGAAATATGTCCGTCAGACCCCTTCCCTTGAGATGAATCTGCAAATATCTCGGAAACGAACCGAGCTATGGCAAAATGTTAAGAGACCTTTTTTGTAGAGAATAATGTTTCCTACAATTTACGTTCTATGATATTTTTTGATCAGAAGCGTAGTTTTCGAGATATATCGAGATATTTAAAAGTTCCGAAGCCGCACCAACATAATAGAGATACAGAAACACCGTGGCCCCTTTCTTTGAGATAACTCTGCACTATTGCGACCTGCAAATGCCACTTCCAGCTCAGCTGTGCAGAAGAAGAACAACAAGAAGAAGAAATATCTCGAAATATGTCCGTCAGGCCCCTTCCCTTGAGATAAATCTGCAAATATCTCGGAAACGAAGCGAGCTATGGCGAAATGTTAAGAGACCTTTTTTGTAGAGAATTAAGTTTCCTACTTTTTATCTTCTATGCTATTTTTTGATCCGATGCGTAGTTCTCGAGATATATCAAGATATTTAAAAGTTCCGAAGCCGCACCAACATAATAGAGATACAGAAACACCGTGGCCCCTCTCTTTGAGATAACTCTGCACTATTGCGAGCTGCAAATGCCACTTCCAGCTTAGCTGTGCAGAAGAAGAACAACAAGAAGAAGAAATATCTCGAAATATGTCCGTCAGGCCCCTTCCCTTGAGATAAATCTGCATATATCTCGGAAACGAAGCGAGCTATGGCAAAATGTTAAGAGACCTTTTTTGTAGAGAATTAAGTTTCCTACTTTTTATGTTCTATGATATTTTTTGATCAGGTACGTAGTTCTCGAGATATATCAAGATATTTGAAAGTTCCGAAGCCGCACCAACATAATAGAGATACAGAAACACCGTGGCCCCTTTCTTTGAGATAACTCTGCACTATTGCGAGCTGCAAATGCCACTTCCAGCTTAGCTGTGCAGAAGAAGAACAACAAGAAGAAGAAATATCTCGAAATATGTCCGTCAGGCCCCTTCCCTTGAGATAAATCTGCATATATCTCGGAAACGAAGCGAGCTATGGCAAAATGTTACGAGACCTTTTTTGTAGAGAATTAAGTTTCCTACTTTTTATGTTCTGTGATATTTTTTGATCAGATGCGTAGTTCTCGCGATATATCAAGATATTTGAAAGTTCCGAAGCCGCACCAACATAATAGAGATACAGAAACACCGTGGCCCCTTTCTTTGAGATAACTCTGCACTATTGCGAGCTGCAAATGCCACTTCCAGCTTAGCTGTGCAGAAGAAGAACAACAAGAAGAAGAAATATCACGAAATATGTCCGTCAGGCCCGTTCCTTTGAGCTGAATCTGCAAATATCTCGGAAACGAAGCGAGCTATGGCAAAATGTTAAGAGACGTTTTTTGTAGAGAATTATGTTTCCTACAATTTATGTTCTATGATATTTTTTGATCAAAAGCGTAGTTTTCGAGATATATCGTGATATTTAAAAGTTCCGAAGCCGCACCAACATAATAGAGATACAGAAACACCGTGGCCCCTTTCTTTGAGATAACTCTGCACTAGTGCGAGCCGCAAATGCCACTTCCAGCTTAGCTGTGCAGAAGAAGAACAACAAGAAGAAGAAATATCTCGAAATATGTCCGTCAGGCCCCTTCCCTTGAGATAAATCTGCAAATATCTCGGAAACGAAGCGAGCTATGGCAAAATGTTAAGAGACCTTTTTTGTAGAGAATTATGTTTCCTACTTTTTATGTTCTGTGAGATTTTTTGATCAGATGCGTAGTTCTCGAGATATATCAAGATATTTAAAAGTTCCGAAGCCGCACCAACATAATAGAGATACAGAAACACCGTGGCCCCTTTCTTTGAGATAACTCTGCACTATTGCGAGCTGCAAATGCCACTTCCAGCTTAGCTGTGCAGAAGAAGAACAACAAGAAGAAGAAATATCACGAAATATGTCCGTCAGGCCCGTTCCTTTGAGCTGAATCTGCAAATATCTCGGAAACGAAGCGAGCTATGGCAAAATGTTAAGAGACGTTTTTTGTAGAGAATTATGTTTCCTACAATTTATGTTCTATGATATTTTTTGATCAAAAGCGTAGTTTTCGAGATATATCGTGATATTTAAAAGTTCCGAAGCCGCACCAACATAATAGAGATACAGAAACACCGTGGCCCCTTTCTTTGAGATAACTCTGCACTAGTGCGAGCCGCAAATGCCACTTCCAGCTTAGCTGTGCAGAAGAAGAACAACAAGAAGAAGAAATATCTCGAAATATGTCCGTCAGGCCCCTTCCCTTGAGATAAATCTGCAAATATCTCGGAAACGAAGCGAGCTATGGCAAAATGTTAAGAGACCTTTTTTGTAGAGAATTATGTTTCCTACTTTTTATGTTCTGTGAGATTTTTTGATCAGATGCGTAGTTCTCGAGATATATCAAGATATTTAAAAGTTCCGAAGCCGCACCAACATAATAGAGATACAGAAACACCGTGGCCCCTTTCTTTGAGATAACTCTGCACTATTGCGAGCTGGAAATGCCACTTCCAGTTTAGCTGTGCAGAAGAAGAACAACAAGAAGAAGAAATATCTCGAAATATGTCCGTCAGGCCCCTTCCCTTGAGATATATCTGCAAATATCTCGGAAACGAAGCGAGCTATGGCAAAATGTTAAGAGACCTTTTTTGTAGAGAATTATGTTTCCTACAAGTTATGTTCTATGATATTTTTTGATCAGAAGCGTAGTTTTCAAGATATATCGAGATATTTAAAAGATCCGAAGCCGCACCAACATAATAGAGATACAGAAACACCGTGGCCCCTTTCTTTGAGATAACTCTGCACTATTGCGAGCTGCAAATGCCGCTTCGAGCTTAGCTGTGCAGAAGAAGAACAACAAGAAGAAGAAATATCTCGAAATATGTCCGTCAGACCCCTTCCCTTGAGATGAATCTGCAAATATCTCGGAAACGAAGCGAGCTATGGCAAAATGTTAAGAGACCTTTTTTGTAGAGAATTAAGTTTCCTACTTTTTATGTTCTATGATATTTTTTGATCAGGTGCGTAGTTCTCGAGATATATCAAGATATTTGAAAGTTCCGAAGCCGCACCAACATAATAGAGATACAGAAACACCGTGGCCCCTTTCTTTGAGATAACTCTGCACTATTGCGAGCTGCAAATGCCACTTCCAGCTTAGCTGTGCAGAAGAAGAACAACAAGAAGAAGAAATATCTCGAAATATGTCCGTCAGGCCCCTTCCCTTGAGATAAATCTGCATATATCTCGGAAACCAAGCGAGCTATGGCAAAATGTTAAGAGACCTTTTTTGTAGAGAATTAAGTTTCCTACTTTTTATGTTCTATGATATTTTTTGATCAGGTGCGTAGTTCTCGAGATATATCAAGATATTTGAAAGTTCCGAAGCCGCACCAACATAATAGAGATACAGAAACACCGTGGCCCCTTTCTTTGAGATAACTCTGCACTATTGCGAGCTGCAAATGCCACTTCCAGCTTAGCTGTGCAGAAGAAGAACAACAAGAAGAAGAAATATCTCGAAATATGTCCGTCAGGCCCCTTCCCTTGAGATAAATCTGCATATATCTCGGAAACGAAGCGAGCTATGGCAAAATGTTAAGAGACGTTTTTTGTAGAGAATTATGTTTCCTACAATTTATGTTCTATGATATTTTTTGATCAAAAGCGTAGTTTTCGAGATATATCGTGATATTTAAAAGTTCCGAAGCCGCACCAACATAATAGAGATACAGAAACACCGTGGCCCCTTTCTTTGAGATAACTCTGCACTAGTGCGAGCCGCAAATGCCACTTCCAGCTTAGCTGTGCAGAAGAAGAACAACAAGAAGAAGAAATATCTCGAAATATGTCCGTCAGGCCCCTTCCCTTGAGATAAATCTGCAAATATCTCGGAAACGAAGCGAGCTATGGCAAAATGTTAAGAGACCTTTTTTGTAGAGAATTATGTTTCCTACTTTTTATGTTCTGTGAGATTTTTTGGTCAGATGCGTAGTTCTCGAGATATATCAAGATATTTAAAAGTTCCGAAGCCGCACCAACATAATAGAGATACAGAAACACCGTGGCCCCTTTCTTTGAGATAACTCTGCACTATTGCGAGCTGGAAATGCCACTTCCAGTTTAGCTGTGCAGAAGAAGAACAACAAGAAGAAGAAATATCTCGAAATATGTCCGTCAGGCCCCTTCCCTTGAGATATATCTGCAAATATCTCGGAAACGAAGCGAGCTATGGCAAAATGTTAAGAGACCTTTTTTGTAGAGAATTATGTTTCCTACAAGTTATGTTCTATGATATTTTTTGATCAGAAGCGTAGTTTTCAAGATATATCGAGATATTTAAAAGATCAGAAGCGGCACCAACATAATAGAGATACAGAAACACCGTGGCCCCTTTCTTTGAGATAACTCTGCACTATTGCGAGCTGCAAATGCCGCTTCGAGCTTAGCTGTGCAGAAGAAGAACAACAAGAAGAAGAAATATCTCGAAATATGTCCGTCAGACCCCTTCCCTTGAGATGAATCTGCAAATATCTCGGAAACGAACCGAGCTATGGCAAAATGTTAAGAGACCTTTTTTGTAGAGAATAATGTTTCCTACAATTTACGTTCTATGATATTTTTTGATCAGAAGCGTAGTTTTCGAGATATATCGAGATATTTAAAAGTTCCGAAGCCGCACCAACATAATAGAGATACAGAAACACCGTGGCTCCTTTCTTTGAGATAACTCTGCACTATTGCGACCTGCAAATGCCACTTCCAGCTCAGCTGTGCAGAAGAAGAACAACAAGAAGAAGAAATATCTCGAAATATGTCCGTCAGGCCCCTTCCCTTGAGATAAATCTGCAAATATCTCGGAAACGAAGCGAGCTATGGCGAAATGTTAAGAGACCTTTTTTGTAGAGAATTAAGTTTCCTACTTTTTATCTTCTATGATATTTTTTGATCAGATGCGTAGTTCTCGAGATATATCAAGATATTTAAAAGTTCCGAAGCCGCACCAACATAATAGAGATACAGAAACACCGTGGCCCCTCTCTTTGAGATAACTCTGCACTATTGCGAGCTGCAAATGCCACTTCCAGCTTAGCTGTGCAGAAGAAGAACAACAAGAAGAAGAAATATCTCGAAATATGGCCGTCAGGCCCCTTCCCTTGAGATAAATCTGCAAATATCTCGGAAACGAAGCGAGCTATGGCAAAATGTTTAGAGACCTTTCTTGTAGAGAATTAAGTTTCCTACTTTTTATGTAGTATGATATTTTTTGATCAGATGCGTAGTTCTCGAGATATATCAAGATATTTAAAAGTTCCGAAGCCGCACCAACATAATAGAGATACAGAAACACCGTGGCCCCTTTCTTTGAGATAACTCTGCACTATTGCGCGCTGCGAATGCCACTTCCAGCTTAGCTGTGCAGAAGAAGAACAACAACAAGAAGAAATATCTCCAAATATGTCCGTCAGGCCCCTTCCCTTGAGATAAATCTGCAAATATCTCGGAAACGAAGCGAGCTATGGCAAAATGTTAAGAGACCTTTTTTGTAGAGAATAATGTTTCCTACAATTTATGTTCTATGATATTTTTTGATCAGAAGCGTAGTTTTCAAGATATATCGAGATATTTAAAAGTTCCGAAGCCGCACCAACATAATAGAGATACAGAAACACCGTGGCCCCTTTCTTTGAGATAACTCTGCACTATTGCGAGCTGCAAATGCCACTTCCAGCTTAGCTGTGCAGAAGAAGAACAACAAGAAGAAGAAATATCTCGAAATATGTCCGTCAGGCCCCTTCCCTTGAGATAAATCTGCAAATATCTCGGAAACGAAGCGAGCTATGGCAAAATGTTTAGAGACCTTTCTTGTAGAGAATTAAGTTTCCTACTTTTTATGTAGTATGATATTTTCTGATCAGATGCGTAGTTCTCGAGATATATCAAGATATTTAAAAGTTCCGAAGCCGCACCAACATAATAGAGATACAGAAACACCGTGGCCCCTTTCTTTGAGATAACTCTGCACTATTGCGCGCTGCAAATGCCACTTACAGCTTAGCTGTGCAGAAGAAGAACAACAAGAAGAAGAAATATCTCGAAATATGTCCGTCAGGCCCCTTCCCTTGAGATAAATCTGCAAATATCTCGGAAACGAAGCGAGCTATGGCAAAATGTTAAGAGACCTTTTTTGTAGAGAATTAAGTTTCCTACTTTTTATGTTCTATGATATTTTTCGATCAGAGGCGTAGTTCTCGAGATATATCAAGATATTTAAAAGTTCCGAAGCCGCACCAACATAATAGAGATACAGAAACACCGTGGCCCCTTTCTTTGAGATAACTCTGCACGATTGCGAGCTGGAAATGCCACTTCCAGTTTAGCTGTGCAGAAGAAGAACAACAAGAAGAAGAAATATCTCGAAATATGTCCATCAGGACCCTTCCCTTGAGATAAATCTGCAAATATCTCGGAAACGAAGCGAGCTATGGCAAAATGTTAAGGGACCTTTTTTGTAGAGAATAATGTTTCCTACAATTTACGTTCTATGATATTTTTTGATCAGAAGCGTAGTTTTCGAGATATATCGAGATATTTAAAAGTTCCGAAGCCGCACCAACATAATAGAGATACAGAAACACCGTGGCCCCTTTCTTTGAGATAATTCTGCACTATTGCGACCTGCAAATGCCACTTCCAGCTCAGCTGTGCAGAAGAAGAACAACAAGAAGAAGAAATATCTCGAAATATGTCCGTCAGGCCCCTTCCCTTGAGATAAATCTGCAAATATCTCGGAAACGAAGCGAGCTATGGCAAAATGTTAAGACACCTTTTTTGTAGAGAATGAAGTTTCCTACTTTTTACGTTCTATGATATTTTTTGATCAGATGCGTAGTTCTCGAGATATATCAAGATATTTAAAAGTTCCGAAGCCGCACCAACATAATAGAGATACAGAAACACCGTGGCCCCTTTCTTTGAGATAACTCTGCACTATTGCGAGCTGCAAATGCCACTTCCAGCTTAGCTGTGCAGAAGAAGAACAACAAGAAGAAGAAATATCTCGAAATATGGCCGTCAGGCCCCTTCCCTTGAGATAAATCTGCAAATATCTCGGAAACGAAGCGAGCTATGGCAAAATGTTTAGAGACCTTTCTTGTAGAGAATTAAGTTTCCTACTTTTTATGTAGTATGATATTTTTTGATCAGATGCGTAGTTCTCGAGATATATCAAGATATTTAAAAGTTCCGAAGCCGCACCAACATAATAGAGATACAGAAACACCGTGGCCCCTTTCTTTGAGATAACTCTGCACTATTGCGCGCTGCGAATGCCACTTCCAGCTTAGCTGTGCAGAAGAAGAACAACAACAAGAAGAAATATCTCCAAATATGTCCGTCAGGCCCCTTCCCTAGAGATAAATCTGCAAATATCTCGGAAACGAAGCGAGCTATGGCAAAATGTTAAGAGACCTTTTTTGTAGAGAATAATGTTTCCTACAATTTATGTTCTATGATATTTTTTGATCAGAAGCGTAGTTTTCAAGATATATCGAGATATTTAAAAGTTCCGAAGCCGCACCAACATAATAGAGATACAGAAACACCGTGGCCCCTTTCTTTGAGATAACTCTGCACTATTGCGAGCTGCAAATGCCACTTCCAGCTTAGCTGTGCAGAAGAAGAACAACAAGAAGAAGAAATATCTCGAAATATGTCCGTCAGGCCCCTTCCCTTGAGATAAATCTGCAAATATCTCGGAAACGAAGCGAGCTATGGCAAAATGTTAAGAGACCTTTTTTGTAGAGAATTAAGTTTCCTACTTTTTATGTTCTGTGAGATTTTTTGATCAGATGCGTAGTTCTCGAGATATATCAAGATATTTAAAAGTTCCGAAGCCGCACCAACATAATAGAGATACAGAAACACCGTGGCCCCTTTCTTTGAGATAACTCTGCACTATTGCGCGCTGCAAATGCCACTTACAGCTTAGCTGTGCAGAAGAAGAACAACAAGAAGAAGAAATATCTCGAAATATGTCCGTCAGGCCCCTTCCCTTGAGATAAATCTGCAAATATCTCGGAAACGAAGCGAGCTATGGCAAAATGTTAAGAGACCTTTTTTGTAGAGAATTAAGTTTCCTACTTTTTATGTTCTATGATATTTTTCGATCAGAGGCGTAGTTCTCGAGATATATCAAGATATTTAAAAGTTCCGAAGCCGCACCAACATAATAGAGATACAGAAACACCGTGGCCCCTTTCTTTGAGATAACTCTGCACGATTGCGAGCTGGAAATGCCACTTCCAGTTTAGCTGTGCAGAAGAAGAACAACAAGAAGAAGAAATATCTCGAAATATGTCCATCAGGACCCTTCCCTTGAGATAAATCTGCAAATATCTCGGAAACGAAGCGAGCTATGGCAAAATGTTAAGGGACCTTTTTTGTAGAGAATAATGTTTCCTACAATTTACGTTCTATGATATTTTTTGATCAGAAGCGTAGTTTTCGAGATATATCGAGATATTTAAAAGTTCCGAAGCCGCACCAACATAATAGAGATACAGAAACACCGTGGCCCCTTTCTTTGAGATAATTCTGCACTATTGCGACCTGCAAATGCCACTTCCAGCTCAGCTGTGCAGAAGAAGAACAACAAGAAGAAGAAATATCTCGAAATATGTCCGTCAGGCCCCTTCCCTTGAGATAAATCTGCAAATATCTCGGAAACGAAGCGAGCTATGGCAAAATGTTAAGACACCTTTTTTGTAGAGAATGAAGTTTCCTACTTTTTACGTTCTATGATATTTTTTGATCAGATGCGTAGTTCTCGAGATATATCAAGATATTTAAAAGTTCCGAAGCCGCACCAACATAATAGAGATACAGAAACACCGTGGCCCCTTTCTTTGAGATAACTCTGCACTATTGCGAGCTGCAAATGCCACTTCCAGCTTAGCTGTGCAGAAGAAGAACAACAAGAAGAAGAAATATCTCGAAATATGGCCGTCAGGCCCCTTCCCTTGAGATAAATCTGCAAATATCTCGGAAACGAAGCGAGCTATGGCAAAATGTTTAGAGACCTTTCTTGTAGAGAATTAAGTTTCCTACTTTTTATGTAGTATGATATTTTTTGATCAGATGCGTAGTTCTCGAGATATATCAAGATATTTAAAAGTTCCGAAGCCGCACCAACATAATAGAGATACAGAAACACCGTGGCCCCTTTCTTTGAGATAACTCTGCACTATTGCGCGCTGCGAATGCCACTTCCAGCTTAGCTGTGCAGAAGAAGAACAACAACAAGAAGAAATATCTCCAAATATGTCCGTCAGGCCCCTTCCCTTGAGATAAATCTGCAAATATCTCGGAAACGAAGCGAGCTATGGCAAAATGTTAAGAGACCTTTTTTGTAGAGAATAATGTTTCCTACAATTTATGTTCTATGATATTTTTTGATCAGAAGCGTAGTTTTCAAGATATATCGAGATATTTAAAAGTTCCGAAGCCGCACCAACATAATAGAGATACAGAAACACCGTGGCCCCTTTCTTTGAGATAACTCTGCACTATTGCGAGCTGCAAATGCCACTTCCAGCTTAGCTGTGCAGAAGAAGAACAACAAGAAGAAGAAATATCTCGAAATATGTCCGTCAGGCCCCTTCCCTTGAGATAAATCTGCAAATATCTCGGAAACGAAGCGAGCTATGGCAAAATGTTAAGAGACCTTTTTTGTAGAGAATTAAGTTTCCTACTTTTTATGTTCTGTGAGATTTTTTGATCAGATGCGTAGTTCTCGAGATATATCAAGATATTTAAAAGTTCCGAAGCCGCACCAACATAATAGAGATACAGAAACACCGTGGCCCCTTTCTTTGAGATAACTCTGCACTATTGCGAGCTGCAAATGCCACGTCCAGCTTAGCTGTGCAGAAGAAGAACAACAAGAAGAAGAAATATCTCGAAATATGTCCGTCAGGCCCCTTCCCTTGAGATAAATCTGCAAATATCTCGGAAACGAAGCGAGCTATGGCAAAATGTTTAGAGACCTTTCTTGTAGAGAATTAAGTTTCCTACTTTTTATGTAGTATGATATTTTCTGATCAGATGCGTAGTTCTCGAGATATATCAAGATATTTAAAAGTTCCGAAGCCGCACCAACATAATAGAGATACAGAAACACCGTGGCCCCTTTCTTTGAGATAACTCTGCACTATTGCGCGCTGCAAATGCCACTTACAGCTTAGCTGTGCAGAAGAAGAACAACAAGAAGAAGAAATATCTCGAAATATGTCCGTCAGGCCCCTTCCCTTGAGATAAATCTGCAAATATCTCGGAAACGAAGCGAGCTATGGCAAAATGTTAAGAGACCTTTTTTGTAGAGAATTAAGTTTCCTACTTTTTATGTTCTATGGTATTTTTTGATCAGAGGCGTAGTTCTCGAGATATATCAAGATATTTAAAAGTTCCGAAGCCGCACCAACATAATAGAGATACAGAAACACCGTGGCCCCTTTCTTTGAGATAATTCTGCACGATTGCGAGCTGGAAATGCCACTTCCAGTTTAGCTGTGCAGAAGAAGAACAACAAGAAGAAGAAATATCTCGAAATATGTCCATCAGGACCCTTCCCTTGAGATAAATCTGCAAATATCTCGGAAACGAAGCGAGCTATGGCAAAATGTTAAGGGACCTTTTTTGTAGAGAATAATGTTTCCTACAATTTACGTTCTATGATATTTTTTGATCAGAAGCGTAGTTTTCGAGATATATCGAGATATTTAAAAGTTCCGAAGCCGCACCAACATAATAGAGATACAGAAACACCGTGGCCCCTTTCTTTGAGATAATTCTGCACTATTGCGACCTGCAAATGCCACTTCCAGCTCAGCTGTGCAGAAGAAGAACAACAAGAAGAAGAAATATCTCGAAATATGTCCGTCAGGCCCCTTCCCTTGAGATAAATCTGCAAATATCTCGGAAACGAAGCGAGCTATGGCAAAATGTTAAGACACCTTTTTTGTAGAGAATGAAGTTTCCTACTTTTTACGTTCTATGATATTTTTTGATCAGATGCGTAGTTCTCGAGATATATCAAGATATTTAAAAGTTCCGAAGCCGCACCAACATAATAGAGATACAGAAACACTGTGGCCCCTTTCTTTGAGATAACTCTGCACTATTGCGAGCTGCAAATGCCACTTCCAGCTTAGCTGTGCAGAAGAAGAACAACAAGAAGAAGAAATATCTCGAAATATGTCCGTCAGGCCCCTTCCCTTGAGATAAATCTGCGAATATCTCGGAAACGAAGCGAGCTATGGCAAAATGTTTAGAGACCTTTCTTGTAGAGAATTAAGTTTCCTACTTTTTATGTAGTATGATATTTTCTGATCAGATGCGTAGTTCTCGAGATATATCAAGATATTTAAAAGTTCCGAAGCCGCACCAACATAATAGAGATACAGAAACACCGTGGCCCCTTTCTTTGAGATAACTCTGCACTATTGCGCGCTGCAAATGCCACTTACAGCTTAGCTGTGCAGAAGAAGAACAACAAGAAGAAGAAATATCTCGAAATATGTCCGTCAGGCCCCTTCCCTTGAGATAAATCTGCAAATATCTCGGAAACGAAGCGAGCTATGGCAAAATGTTAAGAGACCTTTTTTGTAGAGAATTAAGTTTCCTACTTTTTATGTTCTATGATATTTTTTGATCAGATGCGTAGTTCTCGAGATATATCAAGATATTTAAAAGTTCCGAAGCCGCACCAACATAATAGAGATACAGAAACACCGTGGCCCCTTTCTTTGAGATAACTCTGCACTATTGCGAGCTGGAAATGCCACTTCCAGTTTAGCTGTGCAGAAGAAGAACAACAAGAAGAAGAAATATCTCGAAATATGTCCGTTAGGCCCCTTCCCTTGAGATAAATCTGCAAATATCTCGGAAACGAAGCGAGCTATGGCAAAATGTTAAGAGACCTTTTTTGTAGAGAATTAAGTTTCCTACTTTTTATGTTCTATGATATTTTTTGATCAGATGCGTAGTTCTCGAGATATATCAAGATATTTAAAAGTTCCGAAGCCGCACCAACATAATAGAGATACAGAAACACCGTGGCCCCTTTCTTTGAGATAACTCTGCACTATTGCGAGCTGCAAATGCCACTTCCAGCTTAGCTGTGCAGAGGAAGAACAACAAGAAGAAGAAATATCTCGAAATATGTCCGTCAGGCCAGTTCCTTTGAGCTGAATCTGCAAATATCTCGGAAACGAAGCGAGCTATGGCAAAATGTTAAGAGACGTTTTTTGTAGAGAATTATGTTTCCTACAATTTATGTTCTATGATATTTTTTGATCAGAAGCGTAGTTTTCGAGATATATCGAGATATTTAAAAGTTCCGAAGACGCACCAACATAATAGAGATACAGAAACACCGTGGACCCTTTCTTTGAGATAACTGTGCACTAGTGCGAGCCGCAAATGCCACTTCCAGCTTAGCTGTGCAGAAGAAGAACAACAAGAAGAAGAAATATCTCGAAATATGTCCGTCAGGCCCCTTCCCTTGAGATAAATCTGCAAATATCTCGGAAACGAAGAGAGCTATGGCAAAATGTTACGAGACGTTTTTTGTAGAGAATTATGTTTCCTACAATTTATGTTCTATGATATTTTTTGATCAGAAGCGTAGTTTTCGAGATATATCGAGATATTTAAAAGTTCCGAAGACGCACCAACATAATAGAGATACAGAAACACCGTGGCCCCTTTCTTTGAGATAACTGTGCACTAGTGCGAGCCGCAAATGCCACTTCCAGCTTAGCTGTGCAGAAGAAGAACAACAAGAAGAAGAAATATCTCGAAATATGTCCGTCAGGCCCCTTCCCTTGAGATATATCTGCAAATATCTCGGGAAGGAAGCGAGCTATGGCAAAATGTTAAGAGACCTCTTTTGTAGAGAATTAAGTTTCCTACTTTTCATGTTCTATGATATTTTTTGATCAGATGCGTAGTTCTCGAGATATATCAAGATATTTAAAAGTTCCGAAGCCGCACCAACATAATAGAGATACAGAAACACCGTGGCCCCTTTCTTTGAGATAAGTCTGCACTAGTGCGAGCCGCAAATGCCACTTCCAGCTTAGCTGTGCAGAAGAAGAACAACAAGAAGAAGAAATATCTCGAAATATGTCCGTCAGGCCCCTTCCCTTGAGATAAATCTGCAAATATCTCGGAAACGAAGCGAGCTATGGCAAAATGTTAAGAGACCTTTTTTGTAGAGAATTAAGTTTCCTGCTTTTTATGTTCTATGATATTTTTCATCAGATGCGTAGTTCTCGAGAGATATCAAGATATTTAAAAGTTCCGAAGCCGCACCAACATAATAGAGATACAGAAACACCGTGGCCCCTTTCTTTGAGATAACTCTGCACTATTGCGAGCTGCAAATGCCACTTCCAGCTTAGCTGTGCAGAGGAAGAACAAAAAGAAGAAGAAATATCTCGAAATATGTCCGTCAGGCCAGTTCCTTTGAGCTGAATCTGCAAATATCTCGGAAACGAAGCGAGCTATGGCAAAATGTTAAGAGACGTTTTTTGTAGAGAATTATGTTTCCTACAATTTATGTTCTATGATATTTTTTGATCAGAAGCGTAGTTCTCGAGATATATCGAGATATTTAAAAGTTCCGAAGCCGCACCAACATAATAGGGATACAGAAACACCGTGGCCCCTTTCTTTGAGATAACTCTGCACTAGTGCGAGCCGCAAATGCCACTTCCAGCTTAGCTGTGCAGAAGAGGAACAACAAGAAGAAGAAATATCTCGAAATATGTCCGTCAGGCCCCTTCCCTTGAGATAAATCTGCAAATATCTCGGAAACGAAGCGAGCTATGGCAAAATGTTAAGACACCTTTTTTGTAGAGAATGAAGTTTCCTACTTTTTACGTTCTATGATATTTTTTGATCAGATGCGTAGTTCTCGAGATATATCAAGATATTTAAAAGTTCCGAAGCCGCACCAACATAATAGAGATACAGAAACACCGTGGCCCCTTTCTTTGAGATAACTCTGCACTATTGCGAGCTGCAAATGCCACTTCCAGCTTAGCTGTGCAGAAGAAGAACAACAAGAAGAAGAAATATCTCGAAATATGGCCGTCAGGCCCCTTCCCTTGAGATAAATCTGCAAATATCTCGGAAACGAAGCGAGCTATGGCAAAATGTTTAGAGACCTTTCTTGTAGAGAATTAAGTTTCCTACTTTTTATGTAGTATGATATTTTTTGATCAGATGCGTAGTTCTCGAGATATATCAAGATATTTAAAAGTTCCGAAGCCGCACCAACATAATAGAGATACAGAAACACCGTGGCCCCTTTCTTTGAGATAACTCTGCACTATTGCGCGCTGCGAATGCCACTTCCAGCTTAGCTGTGCAGAAGAAGAACAACAACAAGAAGAAATATCTCCAAATATGTCCGTCAGGCCCCTTCCCTTGAGATAAATCTGCAAATATCTCGGAAACGAAGCGAGCTATGGCAAAATGTTAAGAGACCTTTTTTGTAGAGAATAATGTTTCCTACAATTTATGTTCTATGATATTTTTTGATCAGAAGCGTAGTTTTCAAGATATATCGAGATATTTAAAAGTTCCGAAGCCGCACCAACATAATAGAGATACAGAAACACCGTGGCCCCTTTCTTTGAGATAACTCTGCACTATTGCGAGCTGCAAATGCCACTTCCAGCTTAGCTGTGCAGAAGAAGAACAACAAGAAGAAGAAATATCTCGAAATATGTCCGTCAGGCCCCTTCCCTTGAGATAAATCTGCAAATATCTCGGAAACGAAGCGAGCTATGGCAAAATGTTAAGAGACCTTTTTTGTAGAGAATTAAGTTTCCTACTTTTTATGTTCTGTGAGATTTTTTGATCAGATGCGTAGTTCTCGAGATATATCAAGATATTTAAAAGTTCCGAAGCCGCACCAACATAATAGAGATACAGAAACACCGTGGCCCCTTTCTTTGAGATAACTCTGCACTATTGCGAGCTGCAAATGCCACGTCCAGCTTAGCTGTGCAGAAGAAGAACAACAAGAAGAAGAAATATCTCGAAATATGTCCGTCAGGCCCCTTCCCTTGAGATAAATCTGCAAATATCTCGGAAACGAAGCGAGCTATGGCAAAATGTTTAGAGACCTTTCTTGTAGAGAATTAAGTTTCCTACTTTTTATGTAGTATGATATTTTCTGATCAGATGCGTAGTTCTCGAGATATATCAAGATATTTAAAAGTTCCGAAGCCGCACCAACATAATAGAGATACAGAAACACCGTGGCCCCTTTCTTTGAGATAACTCTGCACTATTGCGCGCTGCAAATGCCACTTACAGCTTAGCTGTGCAGAAGAAGAACAACAAGAAGAAGAAATATCTCGAAATATGTCCGTCAGGCCCCTTCCCTTGAGATAAATCTGCAAATATCTCGGAAACGAAGCGAGCTATGGCAAAATGTTAAGAGACCTTTTTTGTAGAGAATTAAGTTTCCTACTTTTTATGTTCTATGGTATTTTTTGATCAGAGGCGTAGTTCTCGAGATATATCAAGATATTTAAAAGTTCCGAAGCCGCACCAACATAATAGAGATACAGAAACACCGTGGCCCCTTTCTTTGAGATAATTCTGCACGATTGCGAGCTGGAAATGCCACTTCCAGTTTAGCTGTGCAGAAGAAGAACAACAAGAAGAAGAAATATCTCGAAATATGTCCATCAGGACCCTTCCCTTGAGATAAATCTGCAAATATCTCGGAAACGAAGCGAGCTATGGCAAAATGTTAAGGGACCTTTTTTGTAGAGAATAATGTTTCCTACAATTTACGTTCTATGATATTTTTTGATCAGAAGCGTAGTTTTCGAGATATATCGAGATATTTAAAAGTTCCGAAGCCGCACCAACATAATAGAGATACAGAAACACCGTGGCCCCTTTCTTTGAGATAATTCTGCACTATTGCGACCTGCAAATGCCACTTCCAGCTCAGCTGTGCAGAAGAAGAACAACAAGAAGAAGAAATATCTCGAAATATGTCCGTCAGGCCCCTTCCCTTGAGATAAATCTGCAAATATCTCGGAAACGAAGCGAGCTATGGCAAAATGTTAAGAGACCTTTTTTGTAGAGAATTAAGTTTCCTACTTTTTATGTTCTATGATATTTTTTGATCAGATGCGTAGTTCTCGAGATATATCAAGATATTTAAAAGTTCCGAAGCCGCACCAACATAATAGAGATACAGAAACACCGTGGCCCCTTTCTTTGAGATAACTCTGCACTATTGCGAGCTGCAAATGCCACTTCCAGCTTAGCTGTGCAGAGGAAGAACAACAAGAAGAAGAAATATCTCGAAATATGTCCGTCAGGCCAGTTCCTTTGAGCTGAATCTGCAAATATCTCGGAAACGAAGCGAGCTATGGCAAAATGTTAAGAGACGTTTTTTGTAGAGAATTATGTTTCCTAGAATTTATGTTCTATGATATTTTTTGATCAGAAGCGTAGTTTTCGAGATATATCGAGATATTTAAAAGTTCCGAAGACGCACCAACATAATAGAGATACAGAAACACCGTGGACCCTTTCTTTGAGATAACTGTGCACTAGTGCGAGCCGCAAATGCCACTTCCAGCTTAGCTGTGCAGAAGAAGAACAACAAGAAGAAGAAATATCTCGAAATATGTCCGTCAGGCCCCTTCCCTTGAGATAAATCTGCAAATATCTCGGAAACGAAGAGAGCTATGGCAAAATGTTACGAGACGTTTTTTGTAGAGAATTATGTTTCCTACAATTTATGTTCTATGATATTTTTTGATCAGAAGCGTAGTTTTCGAGATATATCGAGATATTTAAAAGTTCCGAAGACGCACCAACATAATAGAGATACAGAAACACCGTGGCCCCTTTCTTTGAGATAACTGTGCACTAGTGCGAGCCGCAAATGCCACTTCCAGCTTAGCTGTGCAGAAGAAGAACAACAAGAAGAAGAAATATCTCGAAATATGTCCGTCAGGCCCCTTCCCTTGAGATATATCTGCAAATATCTCGGGAAGGAAGCGAGCTATGGCAAAATGTTAAGAGACCTCTTTTGTAGAGAATTAAGTTTCCTACTTTTCATGTTCTATGATATTTTTTGATCAGATGCGTAGTTCTCGAGATATATCAAGATATTTAAAAGTTCCGAAGCCGCACCAACATAATAGAGATACAGAAACACCGTGGCCCCTTTCTTTGAGATAAGTCTGCACTAGTGCGAGCCGCAAATGCCACTTCCAGCTTAGCTGTGCAGAAGAAGAACAACAAGAAGAAGAAATATCTCGAAATATGTCCGTCAGGCCCCTTCCCTTGAGATAAATCTGCAAATATCTCGGAAACGAAGCGAGCTATGGCAAAATGTTAAGAGACCTTTTTTGTAGAGAATTAAGTTTCCTGCTTTTTATGTTCTATGATATTTTTCATCAGATGCGTAGTTCTCGAGAGATATCAAGATATTTAAAAGTTCCGAAGCCGCACCAACATAATAGAGATACAGAAACACCGTGGCCCCTTTCTTTGAGATAACTCTGCACTATTGCGAGCTGCAAATGCCACTTCCAGCTTAGCTGTGCAGAGGAAGAACAAAAAGAAGAAGAAATATCTCGAAATATGTCCGTCAGGCCAGTTCCTTTGAGCTGAATCTGCAAATATCTCGGAAACGAAGCGAGCTATGGCAAAATGTTAAGAGACGTTTTTTGTAGAGAATTATGTTTCCTACAATTTATGTTCTATGATATTTTTTGATCAGAAGCGTAGTTCTCGAGATATATCGAGATATTTAAAAGTTCCGAAGCCGCACCAACATAATAGGGATACAGAAACACCGTGGCCCCTTTCTTTGAGATAACTCTGCACTAGTGCGAGCCGCAAATGCCACTTCCAGCTTAGCTGTGCAGAAGAGGAACAACAAGAAGAAGAAATATCTCGAAATATGTCCGTCAGGCCCCTTCCCTTGAGATAAATCTGCAAATATCTCGGAAACGGAGAGAGCTATGGCAAAATGTTAAGAGACCTTTTTTGTAGAGAATTAAGTTTCCTACTTTTTATGTTCTGTGATATTTTTTGATCAGATGCGCAGTTCTCGAGATATATCCAGATATTTAAAAGTTCCGAAGCGGCACCAACATAATAGAGATACAGACACACCGTGGCCCCTTTCTTTGAGGTAACTCTGCACTATTGCGAGCTGCAAATGCCACCTCCAGCTTAGCTGTGCAGAAGAAGAACAACAAGAAGAAGAAATATCTCGAAATATGTCCGTCAGGCCCCTTCCCTTGAGATACATCTGCAAATATCTCGGAAACCAAGCGAGCTATGGCAAAATGTTAAGAGACCTTATTTGTAGAGAATTAAGTTTCCTACTTTTTATGTTCTACGATATTTTTTGATCAGATGCGTACTTCTCGAGATATATCAAGATATTTAAAAGTTCCGAAGCCGCACCAACATAATAGAGATACATAAACACCGTGGCCCCTTTCTTTGAGATAACTCTGCACTATTGCGAGCTGCAAATGCCACTTCCAGCTTAGCTGTGCAGAAGAAGAACAACAAGAAGAAGAAATATCTCGAAATATGTCCGTCAGGCCCCTTCCCTTGAGATAAATCTGCAAATATCTCGGAAACGAAGCGAGCTATGGCAAAATGTTAAGAGACCTTTTTTGTAGAGAATTATGTTTCCTACAATTTACGTTCTCTGATATTTTTTGATCAGAAGCGTAGTTTTCGAGATATATCGAGATATTTAAAAGTTCCGAAGCCGCACCAACATAATAGAGATACAGAAACACCGTGGCCCCTTTCTTTGAGATAACTCTGCACTATTGCGACCTGCAAATGCCACTTCCAGCTTAGCTGTGCAGAAGAGGAACAACAAGAAGAAGATATATCTCGAAATATGTCCGTCAGGCCCCTTCCCTCGAGATAAATCTGCAAATATCTCGGAAACGAAGCGAGCTATGGCAAAATGATAAGAGACGTTTTCTGTAGAGAATTATGTTTCCTACAATTTATGTTCTATGATATTTTTTGATCAGAAGCGTAGTTCTCGAGATATATCGAGATATTTAAAAGTTCCGAAGCCGCACCAACATAATAGGGATACACAAACACCGTGGCCCCTTTCTTTGAGATAACTCTGCACTAGTGCGAGCCGCAAATGCCACTTCCAGCTTAGCTGTGCAGAAGAAGAACAACAAGAAGAAGAAATATCTCGAAATATGTCCGTCAGGCCCCTTCCCTTGAGATACATCTGCAAATATCTCGGAAACCAAGCGAGCTATGGCAAAATGTTAAGAGACCTTATTTGTAGAGAATTAAGTTTCCTACTTTTTATGTTCTACGATATTTTTTGATCAGATGCGTAGTTCTCGAGATATATCAAGATATTTAAAAGTTCCGAAGCCGCACCAACATAATAGAGATACATAAACACCGTGGCCCCTTTCTTTGAGATAACTCTGCACTATTGCGAGCTGCAAATGCCACTTCCAGCTTAGCTGTGCAGAAGAAGAACAACAAGAAGAAGAAATATCTCGAAATATGTCCGTCAGGCCCCTTCCCTTGAGATAAATCTGCAAATATCTCGGAAACGAAGCGAGCTATGGCAAAATGTTAAGAGACCTTTTTTGTAGAGAATTATGTTTCCTACAATTTACGTTCTCTGATATTTTTTGATCAGAAGCGTAGTTTTCGAGATATATCGAGATATTTAAAAGTTCCGAAGCCGCACCAACATAATAGAGATACAGAAACACCGTGGCCCCTTTCTTTGAGATAACTCTGCACTATTGCGACCTGCAAATGCCACTTCCAGCTTAGCTGTGCAGAAGAGGAACAACAAGAAGAAGATATATCTCGGAATATGTCCGTCAGGCCCCTTCCCTTGATATAAATCTGCAAATATCTCGGAAACGAAGCGAGCTATGGCAAAATGTTAAGAGACCTTTTTTGTAGAGAATTAAGTTTCCTACTTTTTATGGTCTATGATATTTTTCGATCAGAGGCGTAGTTCTCGAGATATATCAAGATATTTAAAAGTTCCGAGGCCGCACCAACATAATAGAGATACAGAAACACCGTGGCCCCTTTCTTTGAGATAACTCTGCACTAGTGCGAGCCGCAAATGCCGCTTCCAGCTTAGCTGTGCAGAAGAAGAACAACAAGAAGAAGAAATATCTCGAAATATGTCCGTCAGGCCCCTTCCCTCGAGATAAATCTGCAAATATCTCGGAAACGAAGCGAGCTATGGCAAAATGATAAGAGACGTTTTCTGTAGAGAATTATGTTTCCTACAATTTATGTTCTATGATATTTTTTGATCAGAAGCGTAGTTCTCGAGATATATCGAGATATTTAAAAGTTCCGAAGCCGCACCAACATAATAGGGATACAGAAACACCGTGGCCCCTTTTTTTAGATAACTCTGCACTAGTGCGAGCCGCAAATGCCACTTCCAGCTTAGCTGTGCAGAAGAAGAACAACAAGAAGAAGAAATATCTCGAAATATGTCCGTCAGGCCCCTTCCCTTGAGATAAATCTGCAAATATCTCGGAAACTAAGAGAGCTATGGCAAAATGTTAAGAGAGGTTTTTTGTAGAGAATTATGTTTCCTACAATTTATGTTCTATGATATTTTTTGATCAGAAGCGTAGTTTTCGAGATATATCGAGATATTTAAAAGTTCCGAAGACGCACCAACATAATAGAGATACAGAAACACCGTGGCCCCTTTCTTTGAGATAACTGTGCACTAGTGCGAGCCGCAAATGCCGCTTCCAGCTTAGCTGTGCAGAAGAAGAACAACAAGAAGAAGAAATATCTCGAAATATGTCCGTCAGGCCCCTTCCCTTGAGATATATCTGCAAATATCTCGGGAAGGAAGCGAGCTATGGCAAAATGTTAAGAGACCTCTTTTGTAGAGAATTAAGTTTCCTACTTTTCATGTTCTATGATATTTTTTGATCAGATGCGTAGTTCTCGAGATATATCAAGATATTTAAAAGTTCCGAAGCCGCACCAACATAATAGAGATACAGAAACACCGTGGCCCCTTTCTTTGAGATAACTCTGCACTATTGCGAGCTGCAAATGCCACTTCCAGCTTAGCTGTGCAGAGGAAGAACAAAAAGAAGAAGAAATATCTCGAAATATGTCCGTCAGGCCAGTTCCTTTGAGATGAATCTGCAAATATCTCGGAAACGAAGCGAGCTATGGCAAAATGTTAAGAGACGTTTTTTGTAGAGAATTATGTTTCCTACAATTTATGTTCTATGATATTTTTTGATCAGAAGCGTAGTTCTCGAGATATATCGAGATATTTAAAAGTTCAGAAGCCGCACCAACATAATAGGGATACAGAAACACCGTGGCCCCTTTCTTTGAGATAACTCTGCACTAGTGCGAGCCGCAAATGCCACTTCCAGCTTAGCTGTGCAGAAGAAGAACAACAAGAAGAAGAAATATCTCGAAATATGTCCGTCAGGCCCCTTCCCTTGAGATATATCTGCAAATATCTCGGAAACGAAGCGAGCTATGGCAAAATGTTAAGAGACCTTTTTTGTAGAGAATTAAGTTTCCTACTTTTTATGTTCTATGATATTTTTTGGTCAGATGCGTAGTTCTCGAGATATATCAAGATATTTAAAAGTTCCGAAGCCGCACCAACATAATAGAGATACAGAAACACCGTGGCCCCTTTCTTTAAGATAACTCTGCACTATTGCGAGCTGCAAATGCCACTTCCAGCTTAGCTGTGCAGAGGAAGAACAACAAGAAGAAGAAATATCTCGAAATATGTCCGTCAGGCCAGTTCCTTTGAGCTGAATCTGCAAATATCTCGGAAACGAAGCGAGCTATGGCAAAATGTTAAGAGACGTTTTCTGTAGAGAATTATGTTTCCTACAATTTATGTTCTATGATATTTTTTGATCAGAAGCGTAGTTCTCGAGATATATCGAGATATTTAAAAGTTCCGAAGCCGCACCAACATAATAGGGATACACAAACACCGTGGCCCCTTTCTTTGAGATAACTCTGCACTAGTGCGAGCCGCAAATGCCACTTCCAGCTTAGCTGTGCAGAAGAAGAACAACAAGAAGAAGAAATATCTCGAAATATGTCCGTCAGGCCCCTTCCCTTGAGATAAATCTGCAAATATCTCGGAAACGAAGAGAGCTATGGCAAAATGTTAAGAGACCTTTTTTGTAGAGAATTAAGTTTCCTACTTTTCATGTTCTATGATATTTTTTGATCAGATGCTTAGTTCTCGAGATATATCAAGATATTTAAAAGTTCCGAGGCCGCACCAACATAATAGAGATACAGAAACACCGTGGCCCCTTTCTTTGAGATAACTCTGCACTAGTGCGAGCCGCAAATGCCGCTTCCAGCTTAGCTGTGCAGAAGAAGAACAACAAGAAGAAGAAATATCTCGAAATATGTCCGTCAGGCCCCTTCCCTCGAGATAAATCTGCAAATATCTCGGAAACGAAGCGAGCTATGGCGAAATGATAAGAGACCTTTTTTGTAGAGAATTAAGTTTCCTACTTTTTATGTTCTGTGATATTTTTTGATCAGATGCGCAGTTCTCGAGATATATCCAGATATTTAAAAGTTCCGAAGCGGCACCAACATAATAGAGATACAGACACACCGTGGCCCCTTTCTTTGAGGTAACTCTGCACTATTGCGAGCTGCAAATGCCACCTCCAGCTTAGCTGTGCAGAAGAAGAACAACAAGAAGAAGAAATATCTCGAAATATGTCCGTCAGGCCCCTTCCCTTGAGACACATCTGCAAATATCTCGGAAACCAAGCGAGCTATGGCAAAATGTTAAGAGACCTTATTTGTAGAGAATTAAGTTTCGTACTTTTTATGTTCTACGATATTTCTTGATCAGATGCGTAGTTCTCGAGATATATCAAGATATTTAAAAGTTCCGAAGCCGCATCAACATAATAGAGATACAGAAACACCGTGGCCCCTTTCTTTGAGATAACTCTGCACTATTGCGAGCTGCAAATGCCACTTCCAGCTTAGCTGTGCAGAAGAAGAACAACAAGAAGAAGAAATATCTCGAAATATGTCCGTCAGGCCCCTTCCCTTGAGATAAATCTGCAAATATCTCGGAAACGAAGCGAGCTATGGCAAAATGTTAAGAGACCTTTTTTGTAGAGAATTATGTTTCCTACAATTTACGTTCTCTGATATTTTTTGATCAGAAGCGTAGTTTTCGAGATATATCGAGATATTTAAAAGTTCCGAAGCCGCACCAACATAATAGAGATACAGAAACACCGTGGCCCCTTTCTTTGAGATAACTCTGCACTATTGCGACCTGCAAATGCCACTTCCAGCTTAGCTGTGCAGAAGAGGAACAACAAGAAGAAGATATATCTCGGAATATGTCCGTCAGGCCCCTTCCCTTGATATAAATCTGCAAATATCTCGGAAACGAAGCGAGCTATGGCAAAATGTTAAGAGACCTTTTTTGTAGAGAATTAAGTTTCCTACTTTTTATGGTCTATGATATTTTTCGATCAGAGGCGTAGTTCTCGAGATATATCAAGATATTTAAAAGTTCCGAGGCCGCACCAACATAATAGAGATACAGAAACACCGTGGCCCCTTTCTTTGAGATAACTCTGCACTAGTGCGAGCCGCAAATGCCGCTTCCAGCTTAGCTGTGCAGAAGAAGAACAACAAGAAGAAGAAATATCTCGAAATATGTCCGTCAGGCCCCTTCCCTCGAGATAAATCTGCAAATATCTCGGAAACGAAGCGAGCTATGGCAAAATGATAAGAGACCTTTTTTGTAGAGAATTAAGTTTCCTACTTTTTATGTTCTGTGATATTTTTTGATCAGATGCGCAGTTCTCGAGATATATCCAGATATTTAAAAGTTCCGAAGCGGCACCAACATAATAGAGATACAGACACACCGTGGCCCCTTTCTTTGAGGTAACTCTGCACTATTGCGAGCTGCAAATGCCACCTCCAGCTTAGCTGTGCAGAAGAAGAACAACAAGAAGAAGAAATATCTCGAAATATGTCCGTCAGGCCCCTTCCCTTGAGATAAATCTGCAAATATCTCGGAAACCAAGCGAGCTATGGCAAAATGTTAAGAGACCTTATTTGTAGAGAATTAAGTTTCCTACTTTTTATGTTCTACGATATTTTTTGATCAGATGCGTAGTTCTCGAGATATATCAAGATATTTAAAAGTTCCGAAGCCGCACCAACATAATAGAGATACAGAAACACCGTGGCCCCTTTCTTTGAGATAACTCTGCACTATTGCGAGCTGCAAATGCCACTTCCAGCTTAGCTGTGCAGAAGAAGAACAACAAGAAGAAGAAATATCTCGAAATATGTCCGTCAGGCCCCTTCCCTTGAGATAAATCTGCAAATATCTCGGAAACGAAGCGAGCTATGGCAAAATGTTAAGAGACCTTTTTTGTAGAGAATTATGTTTCCTACAATTTACGTTCTCTGATATTTTTTGATCAGAAGCGTAGTTCTCGAGATATATCAAGATATTTAAAAGTTCCGAGGCCGCACCAACATAATAGAGATACAGAAACACCGTGGCCCCTTTCTTTGAGATAACTCTGCACTAGTGCGAGCCGCAAATGCCGCTTCCAGCTTAGCTGTGCAGAAGAAGAACAACAAGAAGAAGAAATATCTCGAAATATGTCCGTCAGGCCCCTTCCCTCGAGATAAATCTGCAAATATCTCGGAAACGAAGCGAGCTATGGCAAAATGATAAGAGACCTTTTTTGTAGAGAATTAAGTTTCCTACTTTTTATGTTCTGTGATATTTTTTGATCAGATGCGCAGTTCTCGAGATATATCCAGATATTTAAAAGTTCCGAAGCGGCACCAACATAATAGAGATACAGACACACCGTGGCCCCTTTCTTTGAGGTAACTCTGCACTATTGCGAGCTGCAAATGCCACCTCCAGCTTAGCTGTGCAGAAGAAGAACAACAAGAAGAAGAAATATCTCGAAATATGTCCGTCAGGCCCCTTCCCTTGAGATAAATCTGCAAATATCTCGGAAACCAAGCGAGCTATGGCAAAATGTTAAGAGACCTTATTTGTAGAGAATTAAGTTTCCTACTTTTTATGTTCTACGATATTTTTTGATCAGATGCGTAGTTCTCGAGATATATCAAGATATTTAAAAGTTCCGAAGCCGCACCAACATAATAGAGATACAGAAACACCGTGGCCCCTTTCTTTGAGATAACTCTGCACTATTGCGAGCTGCAAATGCCACTTCCAGCTTAGCTGTGCAGAAGAAGAACAACAAGAAGAAGAAATATCTCGAAATATGTCCGTCAGGCCCCTTCCCTTGAGATAAATCTGCAAATATCTCGGAAACGAAGCGAGCTATGGCAAAATGTTAAGAGACCTTTTTTGTAGAGAATTATGTTTCCTACAATTTACGTTCTCTGATATTTTTTGATCAGAAGCGTAGTTTTCGAGATATATCGAGATATTTAAAAGTTCCGAAGCCGCACCAACATAATAGAGATACAGAAACACCGTGGCCCCTTTCTTTGAGATAACTCTGCACTATTGCGACCTGCAAATGCCACTTCCAGCTTAGCTGTGCAGAAGAGGAACAACAAGAAGAAGATATATCTCGGAATATGTCCGTCAGGCCCCTTCCCTTGATATAAATCTGCAAATATCTCGGAAACGAAGCGAGCTATGGCAAAATGTTAAGAGACCTTTTTTGTAGAGAATTAAGTTTCCTACTTTTTATGGTCTATGATATTTTTCGATCAGAGGCGTAGTTCTCGAGATATATCAAGATATTTAAAAGTTCCGAGGCCGCACCAACATAATAGAGATACAGAAACACCGTGGCCCCTTTCTTTGAGATAACTCTGCACTAGTGCGAGCCGCAAATGCCACTTCCAGCTTAGCTGTGCAGAAGAAGAACAACAAGAAGAAGAAATATCTCGAAATATGTCCGTCAGGCCCCTTCCCTCGAGATAAATCTGCAAATATCTCGGAAACGAAGCGAGCTATGGCAAAATGATAAGAGACCTTTTTTGTAGAGAATTAAGTTTCCTACTTTTTATGGTCTATGATATTTTTCGATCAGAGGCGTAGTTCTCGAGATATATCAAGATATTTAAAAGTTCCGAGGCCGCACCAACATAATAGAGATACAGAAACACCGTGGCCCCTTTCTTTGAGATAACTCTGCACTAGTGCGAGCCGCAAATGCCGCTTCCAGCTTAGCTGTGCAGAAGAAGAACAACAAGAAGAAGAAATATCTCGAAATATGTCCGTCAGGCCCCTTCCCTCGAGATAAATCTGCAAATATCTCGGAAACGAAGCGAGCTATGGCAAAATGTTAAGAGACCTTTTTTGTAGAGAATTAAGTTTCCTACTTTTTATGGTCTATGATATTTTTCGATCAGAGGCGTAGTTCTCGAGATATATCAAGATATTTAAAAGTTCCGAGGCCGCACCAACATAATAGAGATACAGACACACCGTGGCCCCTTTCTTTGAGGTAACTCTGCACTATTGCGAGCTGCAAATGCCACTTCCAGCTTAGCTGTGCAGAAGAAGAACAACAAGAAGAAGAAATATCTCGAAATATGTCCGTCAGGCCCCTTCCCTTGAGATAAATCTGCAAATATCTCGGAAACCAAGCGAGCTATGGCAAAATGTTAAGAGACCTTATTTGTAGAGAATTAAGTTTCCTACTTTTTATGTTCTACGATATTTTTTGATCAAATGCGTAGTTCTCGAGATATATCAAGATATTTAAAAGTTTCGAAGCCGCACCAACATAATAGAGATACAGAAACACCGTGGCCCCTTTCTTTGAGATAACTCTGCACTATTGCGAGCTGCAAATGCCACTTCCAGCTTAGCTGTGCAGAAGAAGAACAACAAGAAGAAGAAATATCTCGAAATATGTCCGTCAGGCCCCTTCCCTTGAGATAAATCTGCAAATATCTCGGAAACGAAGCGAGCTATGGCAAAATGTTAAGAGACCTTTTTTGTACAGAATTATCTTTCCTACAATTTACGTTCTCCGATATTTTTTGATCAGAAGCGTAGTTTTCGAGATATATCGAGATATTTAAAAGTTCCGAAGCCGCACCAACATAATAGAGATACAGAAACACCGTAGCCCCTTTCTTTGAGATAACTCTGCACTATTGCGACCTGCAAATGCCACTTCCAGCTTAGCTGTGCAGAAGAAGAACAACAAGAAGAAGAAATATCTCGAAATATGTCCGTCAGGCCCCTTCCCTTGAGATAAATCTGCAAATATCTCGGAAACGAAGCGAGCTATGGCAAAATGTTAAGAGACCTTTTTTGTAGAGAATTATGTTTCCTACAATTTATATTCTATGATATTTTTTGATCAGAAGCGTAGTTTTCGAGATATATCGAGATATTTAAAAGTTCCGAAGCCGCACCAACATAATAGAGATACAGAAACAGCGTGGCCCCTATCTTTGGGATAACTCTGCACTATTGCGAGCTGGAAATGCCACTTCCAGTTTAGCTGTGCAGAAGAAGAACAACAAGAAGAAGAAATATCTCGAAATATGTCCGTCAGGACCCCTCCCTTGAGATAAATCTGCAAATATCTCGGAAACGAAGCGAGCTATTGCAAAACGTTACGAGACCTTTTTTGTAAAGAATTAGGTTTCCTACTTTTTCTGTTCTATGATATTTTTTGATCAGATGCGTAGTTCTCGAGATATATCAAGATATTTAAAAGCTCCGAAGCTGCACCAACATAATAGAGGTACAGAAACACCGTGGCCCCTTTCTTTGAGATAACTCTGCACTATTGCGAGCTGGAAATGCCACTTCCAGTTTAGCTGTGCACAAGAAGAACAACAAGAAGAAGAAATATCTCGAAATATGTCCGTTAGGCCCCTTCCCTTGAGATAAATCTGCAAATATCTCGGAAACGAAGCGAGCTATGGCAAAATGTTGAGAGACCTTTTTTGTAGAGAATTAAGTTTCCTACTTTTTATGTTCTATGATATTTTTTGATCAGATGCGTAGTTCTCGAGATATACCAAGATATTTAAAAGTTCCGAAGCCGCACCAACATAATAGAGATACAGAAACACTGTGGCCCCTTTCTTTGAGATAGCTCTGCACTATTGCGAGCTGCAAATGCCATTTCCAGCTTAGCTGTGCAGAGGAAGAACAACAAGAAGAAGAAATATCTCGAAATATGTCCGTCAGGCCAGTTCCTTTGAGCTGAATCTGCAAATATCTCGGAAACGAAGCGAGCTATGGCAAAATGTTAAGAGACGTTTTTTGTAGAGAATTATGTTTCCTACAATTTATGTTCTATGATATTTTTTGATCAGAAGCGTAGTTTTCGAGATATATCGAGATATTTAAAAGTTCCGAAGCCGCACCAACATAATAGGGATACAGAAACACCGTGGCCCCTTTCTTTGAGATAACTCTGCACTAGTGCGAGCCGCAAATGCCACTTCCAGCTTAGCTGTGCAGAAGAAGAACAACAAGAAGAAGAAATATCTCGAAATATGTCCGTCAGGCCCCTTCCCTTGAGATAAATCTGCAAATATCTCGGAAACGAAGCGAGCTATGGCAAAATGTTAAGAGACCTTTTCTGTAGAGAATTAAGTTTTCTACTTTTTATGTTCCATGATATTTTTTGATCAGATGCGTAGTTCTCGAGATATATCAAGATATTTAAAAGTCCTGAAGCCGCACCAACATAATAGGGATACAGAAACACCGTGGCCCCTTTCTTTGAGATAACTCTGCACTAGCGCGAGCCGCAAATGCCACTTCCAGCTTAGCTGTGCAGAAGAAGAACAACAAGAAGAAGAAATATCTCGAAATATGTCCGTCAGGCCCCTTCCCTTGAAATATATCTGCAAATATCTCGGAAACGAAGCGAGCTATGGCAAAATGTTAAGAAACCGTTTTTGTAGAGAATTAAGTTTCCTACTTTTCATGTTCTATGATATTTTTTGATCCGACGCGTAGTTCTCGAGATATATCAAGATATTTAAAAGTTCCGAAGCCGCACCAACATAATAGAGATACAGAAACACCGTGGCCCCTTTCGTTGAGATAACTCTGCACTATTGCGAGCTGCAAATGCCACTTCCAGCTTAGCTGTGCAGAGGAAGAACAACAAGAAGAAGAAATATCTCGAAATATGTCCGTCAGGCCAGTTCCTTTGAGTTGAATCTGCAAATATCTCAGAAACGAAGCGAGATATGGCAAAATGTTAAGAGACGTTTTTTGTAGAGAATTAAGTTTCCTACAATTTATGTTCTATGATATTTTTTGATCAGATGCGTAGTTCTCGAGATATATCGAGATATTTAAAAGTTCCGAAGCCGCACCAACATAATAGGGATACAGAAACACCGTGGCCCCTTTCTTTGAGATAACTCTGCACTAGTGCGAGCCGCAAATGCCACTTCCAGCTTAGCTGTGCAGAAGAAGAAGAACAAGAAGAAGAAATATCTCGAAATATGTCCGTCAGGCCCCTTCCCTTGAGATAAATCTGCAAATATCTCGGAAACGAAGCGAGCTATGGCAAAATGTTAAGAGACCTTTTTTGTAGAGAATTATGTTTCCTACTTTTTATGTTCTATGATATTTTTTGATCCGACGCGTAGTTCTCGAGATATATCAAGATATTTAAAAGTTCCGAAGCCGCACCAACATAATAGAGATACAGAAACACCGTGGCCCCTTTCTTTGAGATAACTCTGCACTATTGCGAGCTGCAAATGCCACTTCCAGCTTAGCTGTGCAGAAGAAGGACAACAAGAAGAAGAAATATCTCGAAATATGTCCGTCAGGCCCCTTCCCTTGAGATAAATCTGCAAATATCTCGGAAACGAAGAGAGCTATGGCAAAATGTTAAGCGACCTTTTTTGTAGAGAATTAAGTTTCCTACTTTTTATGTTCTATGATATTTTTTGATCAGATGCGTAGTTCTCGAGATATATCAAGATATTTAAAAGTTCCGAAACCGCACCAACATAATAGAGATACAGAAACACCGTGGCCCCTTTCTTTGAGATAACTCTGCACTATTGCGAGCTGGAAATGCCACTTCCAGTTTAGCTGTGCACAAGAAGAACAACAAGAAGAAGAAATATCTCGAAATATGTCCGTTAGGCCCCTTCCCTTGAGATAAATCTGCAAATATCTCGGAAACGAAGCGAGCTACGGCAAAATGTTAAGAGACCTTTTTTGTAGAGAATTAAGTTTCCTACTTTTTATGTTCTATGATATTTTTTGATCAGATGCGTAGTTCTCGAGATATACCAAGATATTTAAAAGTTCCGAAGCCGCACCAACATAATAGAGATACAGAAACACTGTGGCCCCTTTCTTTGAGATAGCTCTGCACTATTGCGAGCTGCAAATGCCATTTCCAGCTTAGCTGTGCAGAGGAAGAACAACAAGAAGAAGAAATATCTCGAAATATGTCCGTCAGGCCAGTTCCTTTGAGCTGAATCTGCAAATATCTCGGAAACGAAGCGAGCTATGGCAAAATGTTAAGAGACCTTTTTTGTAGACAATTATGTTTCCTACAATTTATGTTCTATGATATTTTTTGATCAGAAGCGTAGTTTTCGAGATATATCGAGATATTTAAAAGTTCCGAAGCCGCACCAACATAATAGAGATACAGAAACACCGTGGCCCCTTTCTTTGGGATAACTCTGCACTATTGCGAGCTGCAAATGCCACTTCCAGCTTAGCTGTGCAGAAGAAGAACAACAAGAAGAAGAAATATCTCGAAATATGTCCGTCAGGCCACTTCCCTTGAGATAAATCTGCAAATATCTCGGAAACGAAGCGAGCTATGGCAAAATGTTAAGAGACCTTTTTTGTAGAGAATTAAGTTTCCTACTTTTTATGTTCGATGATATTTTTTGATCAGATGCGTAGTTCTCGAGATATATCAAGATATTTAAAAGTTCCGAAGCTGCACCAACATAATAGAGGTACAGAAACACCGTGGCCTCTTTCTTTGAGATAACTCTGCACTATGGCGAGCTGCAAATGCCACTTCCAGCTTAGCTGTGCAGAGGAAGAACAACAAGAAGAAGAAATATCTCGAAATATGTCCGTCAGGCCAGTTCCTTTGAGCTGAATCTGCAAATATCTCGGAAACGAAGCGAGCTATGGCAAAATGTTAAGAGACGTTTTTTGTAGAGAATTATGTTTCCTACAATTTATGTTCTATGATATTTTTTGATCAGAAGCGTAGTTTTCGAGATATATCGAGATATTTAAAAGTTCCGAAGCCGCACCAACATAATAGGGATACAGAAACACCGTGGCCCCTTTCTTTGAGATAACTCTGCACTATTGCGAGCTGCAAATGCCACTTCCAGCTTAGCTGTGCAGAAGAAGAACAACAAGAAGAAGAAATATCTCGAAATATGTCCGTCAGGCCCCTTCCCTTGAGATAAATCTGCAAATATCTCGGAAACGAAGAGAGCTATGGCAAAATGTTAAGCGACCTTTTTTGTAGAGAATTAAGTTTCCTACTTTTTATGTTCTATGATATTTTTTGATCAGATGCGTAGTTCTCGAGATATATCAAGATATTTAAAAGTTCCGAAACCGCACCAACATAATAGAGATACAGAAACACCGTGGCCCCTTTCTTTGAGATAACTCTGCACTATTGCGAGCTGGAAATGCCACTTCCAGTTTAGCTGTGCACAAGAAGAACAACAAGAAGAAGAAATATCTCGAAATATGTCCGTTAGGCCCCTTCCCTTGAGATAAATCTGCAAATATCTCGGAAACGAAGCGAGCTATGGCAAAATGTTAAGAGACCTTTTTTGTAGAGAATTAAGTTTCCTACTTTTTATGTTCTATGATATTTTTTGATCAGATGCGTAGTTCTCGAGATATACCAAGATATTTAAAAGTTCCGAAGCCGCACCAACATAATAGAGATACAGAAACACTGTGGCCCCTTTCTTTGAGATAGCTCTGCACTATTGCGAGCTGCAAATGCCATTTCCAGCTTAGCTGTGCAGAGGAAGAACAACAAGAAGAAGAAATATCTCGAAATATGTCCGTCAGGCCAGTTCCTTTGAGCTGAATCTGCAAATATCTCGGAAACGAAGCGAGCTATGGCAAAATGTTAAGAGACCTTTTTTGTAGACAATTATGTTTCCTACAATTTATGTTCTATGATATTTTTTGATCAGAAGCGTAGTTTTCGAGATATATCGAGATATTTAAAAGTTCCGAAGCCGCACCAACATAATAGAGATACAGAAACACCGTGGCCCCTTTCTTTGGGATAACTCTGCACTATTGCGAGCTGCAAATGCCACTTCCAGCTTAGCTGTGCAGAAGAAGAACAACAAGAAGAAGAAATATCTCGAAATATGTCCGTCAGGCCACTTCCCTTGAGATAAATCTGCAAATATCTCGGAAACGAAGCGAGCTATGGCAAAATGTTAAGAGACCTTTTTTGTAGAGAATTAAGTTTCCTACTTTTTATGTTCGATGATATTTTTTGATCAGATGCGTAGTTCTCGAGATATATCAAGATATTTAAAAGTTCCGAAGCTGCACCAACATAATAGAGGTACAGAAACACCGTGGCCTCTTTCTTTGAGATAACTCTGCACTATGGCGAGCTGCAAATGCCACTTCCAGCTTAGCTGTGCAGAGGAAGAACAACAAGAAGAAGAAATATCTCGAAATATGTCCGTCAGGCCAGTTCCTTTGAGCTGAATCTGCAAATATCTCGGAAACGAAGCGAGCTATGGCAAAATGTTAAGAGACGTTTTTTGTAGAGAATTATGTTTCCTACAATTTATGTTCTATGATATTTTTTGATCAGAAGCGTAGTTTTCGAGATATATCGAGATATTTAAAAGTTCCGAAGCCGCACCAACATAATAGAGATACAGAAACACCGTGGCCCCTTTCTTTGAGATAACTCTGCACTATTGCGAGCTGGAAATGCCACTTCCAGTTTAGCTGTGCACAAGAAGAACAACAAGAAGAAGAAATATCTCGAAATATGTCCGTTAGGCCCCTTCCCTTGAGATAAATCTGCAAATATCTCGGAAACGAAGCGAGCTATGGCAAAATGTTAAGAGACCTTTTTTGTAGAGAATTAAGTTTCCTACTTTTTATGTTCTATGATATTTTTTGATCAGATGCGTAGTTCTCGAGATATACCAAGATATTTAAAAGTTCCGAAGCCGCACCAACATAATAGAGATACAGAAACACTGTGGCCCCTTTCTTTGAGATAGCTCTGCACTATTGCGAGCTGCAAATGCCATTTCCAGCTTAGCTGTGCAGAGGAAGAACAACAAGAAGAAGAAATATCTCGAAATATGTCCGTCAGGCCAGTTCCTTTGAGCTGAATCTGCAAATATCTCGGAAACGAAGCGAGCTATGGCAAAATGTTAAGAGACCTTTTTTGTAGACAATTATGTTTCCTACAATTTATGTTCTATGATATTTTTTGATCAGAAGCGTAGTTTTCGAGATATATCGAGATATTTAAAAGTTCCGAAGCCGCACCAACATAATAGAGATACAGAAACACCGTGGCCCCTTTCTTTGGGATAACTCTGCACTATTGCGAGCTGCAAATGCCACTTCCAGCTTAGCTGTGCAGAAGAAGAACAACAAGAAGAAGAAATATCTCGAAATATGTCCGTCAGGCCACTTCCCTTGAGATAAATCTGCAAATATCTCGGAAACGAAGCGAGCTATGGCAAAATGTTAAGAGACCTTTTTTGTAGAGAATTAAGTTTCCTACTTTTTATGTTCGATGATATTTTTTGATCAGATGCGTAGTTCTCGAGATATATCAAGATATTTAAAAGTTCCGAAGCTGCACCAACATAATAGAGGTACAGAAACACCGTGGCCTCTTTCTTTGAGATAACTCTGCACTATGGCGAGCTGCAAATGCCACTTCCAGCTTAGCTGTGCAGAGGAAGAACAACAAGAAGAAGAAATATCTCGAAATATGTCCGTCAGGCCAGTTCCTTTGAGCTGAATCTGCAAATATCTCGGAAACGAAGCGAGCTATGGCAAAATGTTAAGAGACGTTTTTTGTAGAGAATTATGTTTCCTACAATTTATGTTCTATGATATTTTTTGATCAGAAGCGTAGTTTTCGAGATATATCGAGATATTTAAAAGTTCCGAAGCCGCACCAACATAATAGGGATACAGAAACACCGTGGCCCCTTTCTTTGAGATAACTCTGCACTATTGCGAGCTGCAAATGCCACTTCCAGCTTAGCTGTGCAGAAGAAGAACAACAAGAAGAAGAAATATCTCGAAATATGTCCGTCAGGCCAGTTCCTTTGAGCTGAATCTGCAAATATCTCGGAAACGAAGCGAGCTATGGCAAAATGTTAAGAGACCTTTTTTGTAGACAATTATGTTTCCTACAATTTATGTTCTATGATATTTTTTGATCAGAAGCGTAGTTTTCGAGATATATCGAGATATTTAAAAGTTCCGAAGCCGCACCAACATAATAGAGATACAGAAACACCGTGGCCCCTTTCTTTGGGATAACTCTGCACTATTGCGAGCTGCAAATGCCACTTCCAGCTTAGCTGTGCAGAAGAAGAACAACAAGAAGAAGAAATATCTCGAAATATGTCCGTCAGGCCACTTCCCTTGAGATAAATCTGCAAATATCTCGGAAACGAAGCGAGCTATGGCAAAATGTTAAGAGACCTTTTTTGTAGAGAATTAAGTTTCCTACTTTTTATGTTCGATGATATTTTTTGATCAGATGCGTAGTTCTCGAGATATATCAAGATATTTAAAAGTTCCGAAGCTGCACCAACATAATAGAGGTACAGAAACACCGTGGCCTCTTTCTTTGAGATAACTCTGCACTATGGCGAGCTGCAAATGCCACTTCCAGCTTAGCTGTGCAGAAGAAGAACAACAAGAAGAAGAAACATCTCGAAATATGTCCGTCAGGCCCCTTCCCTTGAGATAAATCTGCAAATATCTCGGAAACGAAGCGAGCTATGGCAAAATCTTTAGAGACCTTTCTTGTAGAGAATTAAGTTTCCTACTTTTTATGTAGTATGATATTTTTTGATCAGATGCGTAGTTCTCGAGATATATCAAGATATTTAAAAGTTCCGAAGCCGCACCAACATAATAGAGATACAGAAACACCGTGGCCCCTTTCTTTGAGATAACTCTGCACTATTGCGCGCTGCAAATGCCACTTCCAGCTTAGCTGTGCAGAAGAAGAACAACAAGAAGAAGAAATATCTCGAAATATGTCCGTCAGGCCCCTTCCCTTGAGATAAATCTGCAAATATCTCGGAAACGAAGCGAGCTATGGCAAAATGTTAAGAGACCTTTTTTGTAGAGAATTAAGTTTCCTACTTTTTATGTTCTATGATATTTTTCGATCAGAGGCGTAGTTCTCGAGATATATCAAGATATTTAAAAGTTCCGAAGCCGCACCAACATAATAGAGATACAGAAACACCGTGGCCCCTTTCTTTGAGATAACTCTGCACTAGTGCGAGCCGCAAATGCCACTTCCAGCTTAGCTGTGCAGAGGAAGAACAACAAGAAGAAGAAATATCTCGAAATATGTCCGTCAGGCCAGTTCCTTTGAGCTGAATCTGCAAATATCTCGGAAACGAAGCGAGCTATGGCAAAATGTTAAGAGACGTTTTTTGTAGAGAATTATGTTTCCTACAATTTAGGTTCTATGATATTTTTTGATCAGAAGCGTAGTTTTCGAGATATATCGAGATATTTAAAAGTTCCGAAGCCGCACCAACATAATAGAGATACAGAAACACCGTGGCCCCTTTCATTGAGATAACTCTGCACTAGTGCGAGCCGCAAATGCCACTTCCAGCTTAGCTGTGCAGAAGAAGAACAACAAGAAGAAATATCTCGAAATATGTCCGTCAGGCCCCTTCCCTTGAGATAAATACGCAAATATCTCGGAAACGAAGCGAGCTATGGCAAAATGTTAAGAGACCTTTTTTGTAGAGAATTAAGTTTCCTACTTTTTATGTTCTATGATATTTTTTGATCAGATGCGTAGTTCTCGAGATATATCAAGATATTTAAAAGTTCCGAAGCCGCACCAACATAATAGAGATACAGAAACACCGTGGCCCCTTTCTTTGAGATAACTCTGCACTATTGCGAGCTGCAAATGCCACTTCCAGCTTAGCTGTGCAGAAGAGGAACAACAAGAAGAAGAAATATCTCGAAATATGTCCGACAGGCCAGTTCCTTTGAGCTGAATCTGCAAATATCTCGGAAACGAAGCGAGCTATGGCAAAATGTTAAGAGACGTTTTTTGTAGAGAATTATGTTTCCTACAATTTATGTTCTATGATATTTTTTGATCAGAAGCGTAGTTTTCGAGATATATCGCGATATTTAAAAGTTCCGAAGACGCACCAACATAATAGAGATACAGAAACACCGTGGCCCCTTTCTTTGAGATAACTGTGCACTAGTGCGAGCCGCAAATGCCACTTCCAGCTTAGCTGTGCAGAAGAAGAACAACAAGAAGAAGAAATATCTCGAAATATGTCCGTCAGGCCCCTTCCCTTGAGATAAATATGCAAATATCTCGGAAACGAAGCGAGCTGTGGCAAAATGTTAAGAGACCGTTGTTGTAGAGAATTAAGTTTCCTACTTTTTATGTTCTATGATATTTTTTGATCAGACGCGTAGTTCTCGAGATATATCAAGATATTTAAAATTTCCGAAGCCGCACCAACATAATAGAGATACAGAAACACCGTGGCCCCTTTCTTTGAGATAACTCTGCACTATTGCGAGCTGCAAATGCCACTTCCAGCTTAGCTGTGCAGAAGAAGAACAACAAGAAGAAGAAATATCTCGAAATATGTCCGTCAGGCCCCTTCCCTTGAGATAAATATGCAAATATCTCGGAAACGAAGCGAGCTGTTGCAAAATGTTAAGAGACCGTTGTTGTAGAGAATTAAGTTTCCTACTTTTTATGTTCTATGATATTTTTTGATCAGACGCGTAGTTCTCGAGATATATCAAGATATTTAAAATTTCCGAAGCCGCACCAACATAATAGAGATACAGAAACACCGTGGCCCCTTTCTTTGAGATAACTCTGCACTATTGCGAGCTGCAAATGCCACTTCCAGCTTAGCTGTGCAGAAGAAGAACAACAAGAAGAAGAAATATCTCGAAATATGTCCGTCAGGCCCCTTCCCTTGAGATAAATATGCAAATATCTCGGAAACGAAGCGAGCTGTTGCAAAATGTTAAGAGACCGTTGTTGTAGAGAATTAAGTTTCCTACTTTTTATGTTCTATGATATTTTTTGATCAGACGCGTAGTTCTCGAGATATATCAAGATATTTAAAATTTCCGAAGCCGCACCAACATAATAGAGATACAGAAACACCGTGGCCCCTTTCTTTGAGATAACTCTGCACTATTGCGAGCTGCAAATGCCACTTCCAGCTTAGCTGTGCAGAAGAAGAACAACAAGAAGAAGAAATATCTCGAAATATGTCCATCAGGCCCCTTCCCTTGAGATAAATCTGCAAATATCTCGGAAACGAAGAGAGCTATGGCAAAATGTTAAGAGACCTTTTTTGTAGAGAATTATGTTTCCTACAATTTATGTTCTATGATATTTTTTGATCAGAAGCGTAGTTTTCGAGATATATCGAGATATTTAAAAGTTCCGAAGCCGCACCAACATAATAGAGATACAGAAACACCGTGGCCCCTTTCTTTGAGATAACTCTGCACTATTGCGAGCTGCAAATGCCACTTCCAGCTTAGCTGTGCAGAAGAAGAACAACAAGAAGAAGAAATATCTCGAAATATGTCCGTCAGGCCCCTTCCCTTGAGATAAATATGCAAATATCTCGGAAACGAAGCGAGCTGTGGCAAAATGTTAAGAGACCGTTGTTGTAGAGAATTAAGTTTCCTACTTTTTATGTTCTATGATATTTTTTGATCAGACGCGTAGTTCTCGAGATATATCAAGATATTTAAAATTTCCGAAGCCGCACCAACATAATAGAGATACAGAAACACCGTGGCCCCTTTCTTTGAGATAACTCTGCACTATTGCGAGCTGCAAATGCCACTTCCAGCTTAGCTGTGCAGAAGAAGAACAACAAGAAGAAGAAATATCTCGAAATATGTCCATCAGGCCCCTTCCCTTGAGATAAATCTGCAAATATCTCGGAAACGAAGAGAGCTATGGCAAAATGTTAAGAGACCTTTTTTGTAGAGAATTATGTTTCCTACAATTTATGTTCTATGATATTTTTTGATCAGAAGCGTAGTTTTCGAGATATATCGAGATATTTAAAAGTTCCGAAGCCGCACCAACATAATATAGATACAGAAACACCGTGGCCCCTTTCTGTGAGATAACTCTGCACTATTGCGAGCTGCAAATGCCACTTCCAGCTTAGCTGTGCAGAAGAGGAACAACAAGAAGAAGAAATATCTCGAAATATGTCCGACAGGCCAGTTCCTTTGAGCTGAATCTGCAAATATCTCGGAAACGAAGCGAGCTATGGCAAAATGTTAAGAGACGTTTTTTGTAGAGAATTATGTTTCCTACAATTTATGTTCTATGATATTTTTTGATCAGAAGCGTAGTTTTCGAGATATATCGCGATATTTAAAAGTTCCGAAGACGCACCAACATAATAGAGATACAGAAACACCGTGGCCCCTTTCTTTGAGATAACTGTGCACTAGTGCGAGCCGCAAATGCCACTTCCAGCTTAGCTGTGCAGAAGAAGAACAACAAGAATAAGAAATATCTCGAAATATGTCCGTCAGGCCAGTTCCTTTGAGCTGAATCTGCAAATATCTCGGAAACGAAGCGAGCTATGGCAAAATGGTAAGAGACCTTTTTTGTAGAGAATTAAGTTTCCTACTTTTTATGTTCGATGATATTTTTTGATCAGATGCGTAGTTCTCGAGATATATCAAGATATTTAAAAGTTCCGAAGCTGCACCAACATAATAGAGGTACAGAAACACCGTGGCCTCTTTCTGTGAGATAACACTGCACTATTGCGAGCTGCAAATGCCACTTCGAGCTTAGCTGTGCAGAAGAAGAACAACAAGAAGAAGAAATATCTCGAAATATGTTCGTCAGACCCCTTCCCTTGAGATGAATCTGCAAATATCTCGGAAACGAAGCGAGCTATGGCAAAATGTTAAGAGACCTTTTTTGTAGAGAATTAAGTTTCCTACCTTTTATGTTCTATGATATTTTTTGATCAGATGCGTAATTCTCGAGATATATCAAGATATTTAAAAGTTCCGAAGCCGCACCAACATAATAGAGATAAGGAAACACCGTGGCCCCTTTCTTTGAGATAACTCTGCACTATTGCGCGCTGCAAATGCCACTTCCAGCTTAGCTGTGCAGAAGAAGAACAACAAAGAGAAGAAATATCTCGAAATATGTCCGTCAGGCCCCTTCCCTTGAGATAAATCTGCAAATATCTCGGAAACGAAGCGAGCTATGGCAAAATGTTAAGAGACCTTTTTTGTAGAGAATTATGTTTCCTACAATTTATGTTCTATGATATTTTTTGATCAGAAGCGTAGTTTTCGAGATATATCGAGATATTTAAAAGTTCCGAAGCCGCACCAACATAATAGAGATACAGAAACACCGTGGCCCCTTTCTTTGAGATAACTCTGCACTAGTGCGAGCCGCAAATGCCACTTCCAGCTTAGCTGTGCAGAAGAAGAACAACAAGAAGAAGAAATATCTCGAAATATGTCCGTCAGGCCCCTTCCCTTGAGATAAATATGCAAATATCTCGGAAACGAAGCGAGCTATGGCAAAATGTTAAGAGACCTTTTTTGTAGAGAATTAAGTTTCCTACTTTTTATGTTCTATGATATTTTTTGATCAGATGCGTAGTTCTCGAGATATATCAAGATATTTAAAAGTTCCGAAGCCGCACCAACATAATAGAGATACAGAAACACCGTGGCCCCTTTCTTTGAGATAACTCTGCACTAGTGCGAGCCGCAAATGCCACTTCCAGCTTAGCTGTGCAGAAGAAGAACAACAAGAAGAAGAAATATCTCGAAATATGTCCGTCAGGCCCCTTCCCTTGAGATAAATCTGCAAATATCTCGGAAACGAAGCGAGCTATGGCAAAATGTTAAGAGACCTTTTTTGTAGAGAATTAAGTTTCCTACTTTTTATGTTCTATGATATTTTTTGATCAGATGCGTAGTTCTCGAGATATATCAAGATATTTAAAAGTTCCGAAGCCGCACCAACATAATAGAGATACAGAAACACCGTGGCCCCTTTCTTTGAGATAACTCTGCACTATTGCGAGCTGGAAATGCCACTTCCAGTTTAGCTGTGCAGAAGAAGAACAACAAGAAGACGAAATATCTCGAAATATGTCCGTTAGGCCCCTTCCCATGAGATAAATCTGCAAATATCTCGGAAACGAAGCGAGCTATGGCAAAATGGTAAGAGACCTTTTTTGTAGAGAATTAAGTTTCCTACTTTTTATGTTCGATGATATTTTTTGATCAGATGCGTAGTTCTCGAGATATATCAAGATATTTAAAAGTTCCGAAGCTGCACTAACATAATAGAGGTACAGAAACACCGTGGCCTCTTTCTGTGAGATAACACTGCACTAGTGCGAGCCGCAAATGCCACTTCCAGCTTAGCTGTGCAGAAGAAGAACAACAAGAAGAAATATCTCGAAATATGTCCGTCAGGCCCCTTCCCTTGAGATAAATACGCAAATATCTCGGAAACGAAGCGAGCTATGGCAAAATGTTAAGAGACCTTTTTTGTAGAGAATTAAGGTTCCTACTTTTTATGTTCTATGATATTTTTTGATCAGATGCGTAGTTCTCGAGATATATCAAGATATTTAAAAGTTCCGAAGCCGCACCAACATAATAGAGATACAGAAACACCGTGGCCCCTTTCTTTGAGATAACTGTGCACTATTACGAGCTGTAAATGCCACTTCCAGCTTAGCTGTGCAGAAGAAGAACAACAAGAAGAAGAAATATCTCGAAATATGTCCGTCAGGCCCCTTCCCTTGAGATATATCTGCAAATATCTCGGAAACGAAGCGAGCTATGGCAAAATGTTAAGAGACCTTTTTTGTAGAGAATTAAGTTTCCTACTTTTTATGTTCTATGATATTTTTTGATCAGATGCGTAGTTCTCGAGATATATCAAGATATTTAAAAGTTCCGAAGCCGCACCATCATAATAGAGATACAGAAACACCGTGGCCCCTTTCTTTGAGATAACTCTGCACTATTGCGAGCTGCAAATGCCACTTCCAGCTTAGCTGTGCAGAAGAGGAACAACAAGAAGAAGAAATATCTCGAAATATGTCCGACAGGCCAGTTCCTTTGAGCTGAATCTGCAAATATCTCGGAAACGAAGCGAGCTATGGCAAAATGTTAAGAGACGTTTTTTGTAGAGAATTATGTTTTCTACAATTTATGTTCTATGATATTTTTTGATCAGAAGCGTAGTTTTCGAGATATATCGCGATATTTAAAAGTTCCGAAGACGCACCAACATAATAGAGATACAGAAACACCGTGGCCCCTTTCTTTGAGATAACTGTGCACTAGTGCGAGCCGCAAATGCCACTTCCAGCTTAGCTGTGCAGAAGAAGAACAACAAGAAGAAGAAATATCTCGAAATATGTCCGTCAGGCCCCTTCCCTTGAGATAAATATGCAAATATCTCGGAAACGAAGCGAGCTGTGGCAAAATGTTAAGAGACCGTTGTTGTAGAGAATTAAGTTTCCTACTTTTTATGTTCTATGATATTTTTTGATCAGACGCGTAGTTCTCGAGATATATCAAGATATTTAAAATTTCCGAAGCCGCACCAACATAATAGAGATACAGAAACACCGTGGCCCCTTTCTTTGAGATAACTCTGCACTATTGCGAGCTGCAAATGCCACTTCCAGCTTAGCTGTGCAGAAGAAGAACAACAAGAAGAAGAAATATCTCGAAATATGTCCGTCAGGCCCCTTCCCTTGAGATAAATATGCAAATATCTCGGAAACGAAGCGAGCTGTGGCAAAATGTTAAGAGACCGTTGTTGTAGAGAATTAAGTTTCCTACTTTTTATGTTCTATGATATTTTTTGATCAGACGCGTAGTTCTCGAGATATATCAAGATATTTAAAATTTCCGAAGCCGCACCAACATAATAGAGATACAGAAACACCGTGGCCCCTTTCTTTGAGATAACTCTGCACTATTGCGAGCTACAAATGCCACTTCCAGCTTAGCTGTGCAGAAGAAGAACAACAAGAAGAAGAAATATCTCGAAATATGTCGATCAGGCCCCTTCCCTTGAGATAAATCTGCAAATATCTCGGAAACGAAGAGAGCTATGGCAAAATGTTAAGAGACCTTTTTTGTAGAGAATTATGTTTCCTACAATTTATGTTCTATGATATTTTTTGATCAGAAGCGTAGTTTTCGAGATATATCGAGATATTTAAAAGTTCCGAAGCCGCACCAACATAATATAGATACAGAAACACCGTGGCCCCTTTCTGTGAGATAACTCTGCAATATTGCGAGCTGCAAATGCCACTTCCAGCTTAGCTGTGCAGAGGAAGAACAACAAGAAGGAGAAATATCTCGAAATATGTCCGTCAGGCCAGTTCCTTTGAGCTGAATCTGCAAATATCTCGGAAACGAAGCGAGCTATGGCAAAATGGTAAGAGACCTTTTTTGTAGAGAATTAAGTTTCCTACTTTTTATGTTCGATGATATTTTTTGATCAGATGCGTAGTTCTCGAGATATATCAAGATATTTAAAAGTTCCGAAGCTGCACCAACATAATAGAGGTACAGAAACACCGTGGCCTCTTTCTGTGAGATAACACTGCACTATTGCGAGCTGCAAATGCCACTTCGAGCTTAGCTGTGCAGAAGAAGAACAACAAGAAGAAGAAATATCTCGAAATATGTCCGTCAGACCCCTTCCCTTGAGATGAATCTGCAAATATCTCGGAAACGAAGCGAGCTATGGCAAAATGTTAAGAGACCTTTTTTGTAGAGAATTAAGTTTCCTACTTTTTATGTTCTATGATATTTTTTGATCAGATGCGTAGTTCTCGAGATATATCAAGATATGTAAAAGTTCCGAAGCCGCACCAACATAATAGAGATACAGAAACACCGTGGCCCCTTTCTTTGAGATAACTCTGCACTATTACGAGCTGTAAATGCCACTTCCAGCTTAGCTGTGCAGAAGAAGAACAACAAGAAGAAGAAATATCTCGAAATATGTCCGTCAGGCCCCTTCCCTTGAGATATATCTGCAAATATCTCGGAAACGAAGCGAGCTATGGCAAAATGTTAAGAGACCTTTTTTGTAGAGAATTAAGTTTCCTACTTTTTATGTTCTATGATATTTTTTGATCAGATGCGTAGTTCTCGAGATATATCAAGATATTTAAAAGTTCCGAAGCTGCACCAACATAATAGAGGTACAGAAACACCGTGGCCTGTTTCTGTGAGATAACACTGCACTATTGCGAGCTGCAAATGCCACTTCGAGCTTAGCTGTGCAGAAGAAGAACAACAAGAAGAAGAAATATCTCGAAATATGTTCGTCAGACCCCTTCCCTTGAGATGAATCTGCAAATATCTCGGAAACGAAGCGAGCTATGGCAAAATGTTAAGAGACCTTTTTTGTAGAGAATTAAGTTTCCTACTTTTTATGTTCTATGATATTTTTTGATCAGAAGCGTAGTTTTCGAGATATATCGAGATATTTGAAAGTTCCGAAGCCGCACCAACATAATAGAGATACAGAAACACCGTGGCCCCTTTCTTTGAGATAACTCTGCACTAGTGCGAGCCGCAAATGCCACTTCCAGCTTAGCTGTGCAGAAGAAGAACAACAAGAAGAAGAAATATCTCGAAATATGTCCGTCAGGCCCCTTCCCTTGAGATAAATATGCAAATATCTCGGAAACGAAACGAGCTATGGCAAAATGTTGAGAGACCTTTTTTGTAGAGAATTAAGTTTCCTACCTTTTATGTTCTATGATATTTTTTGATCAGATGCGTAATTCTCGAGATATATCAAGATATTTAAAAGTTCCGAAGCCGCACCAACATAATAGAGATAAGGAAACACCGTGGCCCCTTTCTTTGAGATAACTCTGCACTATTGCGCGCTGCAAATGCCACTTCCAGCTTAGCTGTGCAGAAGAAGAACAACAAAGAGAAGAAATATCTCGAAATATGTCCGTCAGGCCCCTTCCCTTGAGATAAATCTGCAAATATCTCGGAAACGAAGCGAGCTATGGCAAAATGTTAAGAGACCTTTTTTGTAGAGAATTATGTTTCCTACAATTTATGTTCTATGATATTTTTTGATCAGAAGCGTAGTTTTCGAGATATATCGAGATATTTAAAAGTTCCGAAGCCGCACCAACATAATAGAGATACAGAAACACCGTGGCCCCTTTCTTTGAGATAACTCTGCACTAGTGCGAGCCGCAAATGCCACTTCCAGCTTAGCTGTGCAGAAGAAGAACAACAAGAAGAAGAAATATCTCGAAATATGTCCGTCAGGCCCCTTCCCTTGAGATAAATATGCAAATATCTCGGAAACGAAGCGAGCTATGGCAAAATGTTAAGAGACCTTTTTTGTAGAGAATTAAGTTTCCTACTTTTTATGTTCTATGATATTTTTTGATCAGATGCGTAGTTCTCGAGATATATCAAGATATTTAAAAGTTCCGAAGCCGCACCAACATAATAGAGATACAGAAACACCGTGGCCCCTTTCTTTGAGATAACTCTGCACTAGTGCGAGCCGCAAATGCCACTTCCAGCTTAGCTGTGCAGAAGAAGAAAAACAAGAAGAAGAAATATCTCGAAATATGTCCGTCAGGCCCCTTCCCTTGAGATAAATCTGCAAATATCTCGGAAACGAAGCGAGCTATGGCAAAATGTTAAGAGACCTTTTTTGTAGAGAATTAAGTTTCCTACTTTTTATGTTCTATGATATTTTTTGATCAGATGCGTAGTTCTCGAGATATATCAAGATATTTAAAAGTTCCGAAGCCGCACCAACATAATAGAGATACAGAAACACCGTGGCCCCTTTCTTTGAGATAACTCTGCACTATTGCGAGCTGGAAATGCCACTTCCAGTTTAGCTGTGCAGAAGAAGAACAACAAGAAGACGAAATATCTCGAAATATGTCCGTTAGGCCCCTTCCCATGAGATAAATCTGCAAATATCTCGGAAACGAAGCGAGCTATGGCAAAATGGTAAGAGACCTTTTTTGTAGAGAATTAAGTTTCCTACTTTTTATGTTCGATGATATTTTTTGATCAGATGCGTAGTTCTCGAGATATATCAAGATATTTAAAAGTTCCGAAGCTGCACTAACATAATAGAGGTACAGAAACACCGTGGCCCCTTTCTGTGAGATAACACTGCACTATTGCGAGCTGCAAATGCCACTTCGAGCTTAGCTGTGCAGAAGAAGAACAACAAGAAGAAGAAATATCTCGAAATATGTCCGTCAGACCCCTTCCCTTGAGATGAATCTGCAAATATCTCGGAAACGAAGCGAGCTATGGCAAAATGTTAAGAGACCTTTTTTGTAGAGAATTAAGTTTCCTACTTTTTATGTTCTATGATATTTTTTGATCAGAAGCGTAGTTTTCGAGATATATCGAGATATTTGAAAGTTCCGAAGCCGCACCAACATAATAGAGATAAAGAAACACCGTGGCCCCTTTCTTTGAGATAACTCTGCACTATTGCGCGCTGCAAATGCCACTTCCAGCTTAGCTGTGCAGAAGAAGAACAACAAAAAGAAGAAATATCTCGAAATATGTCCGTCAGGCCCCTTCCCTTGAGATAAATCTGCAAATATCTCGGAAACGAAGCGAGCTATGGCAAAATGTTAAGAGACCTTTTTTGTAGAGAATTATGTTTCCTACAATTTATGTTCTATGATATTTTTTGATCAGAAGCGTAGTTTTCGAGATATATCGAGATATTTAAAAGTTCCGAAGCCGCACCAACATAATAGAGATACAGAAACACCGTGGCCCCTTTCTTTGAGATAACTCTGCACTAGTGCGAGCCGCAAATGCCACTTCCAGCTTAGCTGTGCAGAAGAAGAACAACAAGAAGAAGAAATATCTCGAAATATGTCCGTCAGGCCCCTTCCCTTGAGATAAATATGCAAATATCTCGGAAACGAAGCGAGCTATGGCAAAATGTTAAGAGACCTTTTTTGTAGAGAATTAAGTTTCCTACTTTTTATGTTCTATGATATTTTTTGATCAGATGCGTAGTTCTCGAGATATATCAAGATATTTAAAAGTTCCGAAGCCGCACCAACATAATAGAGATACAGAAACACCGTGGCCCCTTTCTTTGAGATAACTCTGCACTAGTGCGAGCCGCAAATGCCACTTCCAGCTTAGCTGTGCAGAAGAAGAACAACAAGAAGAAGAAATATCTCGAAATATGTCCGTCAGGCCCCTTCCCTTGAGATAAATCTGCAAATATCTCGGAAACGAAGCGAGCTATGGCAAAATGTTAAGAGACCTTTTTTGTAGAGAATTAAGTTTCCTACTTTTTATGTTCTATGATATTTTTTGATCAGATGCGTAGTTCTCGAGATATATCAAGATATTTAAAAGTTCCGAAGCCGCACCAACATAATAGAGATACAGAAACACCGTGGCCCCTTTCTTTGAGATAACTCTGCACTATTGCGAGCTGGAAATGCCACTTCCAGTTTAGCTGTGCAGAAGAAGAACAACAAGAAGACGAAATATCTCGAAATATGTCCGTTAGGCCCCTTCCCATGAGATAAATCTGCAAATATCTCGGAAACGAAGCGAGCTATGGCAAAATGGTAAGAGACCTTTTTTGTAGTGAATTAAGTTTCCTACTTTTTATGTTCGATGATATTTTTTGATCAGATGCGTAGTTCTCGAGATATATCAAGATATTTAAAAGTTCCGAAGCTGCACTAACATAATAGAGGTACAGAAACACCGTGGCCTCTTTCTGTGAGATAACACTGCACTATTGCGAGCTGCAAATGCCACTTCGAGCTTAGCTGTGCAGAAGAAGAACAACAAGAAGAAGAAATATCTCGAAATATGTCCGTCAGACCCCTTCCCTTGAGATGAATCTGCAAATATCTCGGAAACGAAGCGAGCTATGGCAAAATGTTAAGAGACCTTTTTTGTAGAGAATTAAGTTTCCTACTTTTTATGTTCTATGATATTTTTTGATCAGAAGCGTAGTTTTCGAGATATATCGAGATATTTGAAAGTTCCGAAGCCGCACCAACATAATAGAGATAAAGAAACACCGTGGCCCCTTTCTTTGAGATAACTCTGCACTATTGCGCGCTGCAAATGCCACTTCCAGCTTAGCTGTGCAGAAGAAGAACAACAAAAAGAAGAAATATCTCGAAATATGTCCGTCAGGCCCCTTCCCTTGAGATAAATCTGCAAATATCTCGGAAACGAAGCGAGCTATGGCAAAATGTTAAGAGACCTTTTTTGTAGAGAATTATGTTTCCTACAATTTATGTTCTATGATATTTTTTGATCAGAAGCGTAGTTTTCGAGATATATCGAGATATTTAAAAGTTCCGAAGCCGCACCAACATAATAGAGATACAGAAACACCGTGGCCCCTTTCTTTGAGATAACTCTGCACTAGTGCGAGCCGCAAATGCCACTTCCAGCTTAGCTGTGCAGAAGAAGAACAACAAGAAGAAGAAATATCTCGAAATATGTCCGTCAGGCCCCTTCCCTTGAGATAAATATGCAAATATCTCGGAAACGAAGCGAGCTATGGCAAAATGTTAAGAGACCTTTTTTGTAGAGAATTAAGTTTCCTACTTTTTATGTTCTATGATATTTTTTGATCAGATGCGTAGTTCTCGAGATATATCAAGATATTTAAAAGTTCCGAAGCCGCACCAACATAATAGAGATACAGAAACACCGTGGCCCCTTTCTTTGAGATAACTCTGCACTATTGCGAGCTGGAAATGCCACTTCCAGTTTAGCTGTGCAGAAGAAGAACAACAAGAAGACGAAATATCTCGAAATATGTCCGTTAGGCCCCTTCCCATGAGATAAATCTGCAAATATCTCGGAAACGAAGCGAGCTATGGCAAAATGTTGAGAGACCTTTTTTGTAGAGAATTAAGTTTCCTACTTTTTATGTTCTATGATATTTTTTGATCAGAAACGTAGTTTTCGCGATATATCGAGATATTTAAAAGTTCCGAAGCCGCACCAACATAATAGAGATACAGAAACACCGTGGCCCCTTTCTTTGAGATAACTCTGCACTAGTGCGAGCCGCAAATGCCACTTCCAGCTTAGCTGTGCAGAAGAAGAACAACAAGAAGAAGAAATATCTCGAAATATGTCCGTCAGGCCCCTTCCCTTGAGATAAATATGCAAATATCTCGGAAACGAAGCGAGCTATGGCAAAATGTTAAGAGACCTTTTTTGTAGAGAATTAAGTTTCCTACCTTTTATGTTCTATGATATTTTTTGATCAGATGCGTAGTTCTCGAGATATATCAAGATATTTAAAAGTTCCGAAGCCGCACCAACATAATAGAGATACAGAAACACCGTGGCCCCTTTCTTTGAGATAACTCTGCACTATTGCGAGCTGCAAATGCCACTTCCAGCTTAGCTGTGCAGAGGAAGAACAAGAAGAAGAAGAAATATCTCGAAATATGTCCGTCAGGCCAGTTCCTTTGAGCTGAATCTGCAAATATCTCGGAAACGAAGCGAGCTATGGCAAAATATTAAGAGACCTTTTTTGTAGAGAATTAAGTTTCCTACTTTTTATGTTCTATGATATTTTTTGATCAGATGCGTAGTTCTCGAGATATATCAAGATATTTAAAAGTTCCGAAGCCGCACCAACATAATAGAGATACAGAAACACCGTGGCCCCTTTCTTTGAGATAACTCTGCACTATTGCGAGCTGTAAATGCCACTTCCAGCTTAGCTGTGCAGAAGAAGAACAACAAGAAGAAGAAATATCTCGAAATATGTTCGTCAGGCCCCTTCCCTTGAGATATATCTGCAAATATCTCGGAAACGAAGCGAGCTATGGCAAAATGTTAAGAGACCTTTTTTGTAGAGAATTATGTTTCCTACAATTTATGTTCTATGATATTTTTTGATCAGAAGCGTAGTTTTCGTGATATATCGAGATATTTAAAAGTTCCGAAGCCGCACCAACATAATAGAGATACAGAAACACCGTGGCCCCTTTCTTTGAGATAACTCTGCACTAGTGCGAGCCGCAAATGCCACTTCCAGCTTAGCTGTGCAGAAGAAGAACAACAAGAAGAAGAAATATCTCGAAATATGTCCGTCAGGCCCCTTCCCTTGAGATAAATATGCAAATATCTCGGAAACGAAGCGAGCTATGGCAAAATGTTAAGAGACCTTTTTTGTAGAGAATTAAGTTTCCTACTTTTTATGTTGTATGATATTTTTTGTTCAGAAGCGTAGTTTTCGAGATATATCGAGATATTTAAAAGTTCCGAAGCCGCACCAACATAATAGAGATACAGAAACACCGTGGCCCCTTTCTTTGAGATAACTCTGCACTGTTGCGAGCTGCAAATGCCACTTCCAGCTTAGCTGTGCAGAAGAAGAACAACAAGAAGAAGAAATATCTCGAAATATGTCCGTCAGGCCCCTTCCCTTGAGATAAATATGCAAATATCTCGGAAACAAAGCGAGCTATGGCAAAATGTTAAGAGACCTTTTTTGTAGAGAATTAAGTTTCCTACTTTTTATGTTCTATGATATTTTTTGATCAGATACGTAGTTCTCGAGATATATCAAGATATTCAAAAGTTCCGAAGCCGCACCAACATAATAGAGATACAGAAACACCGTGGCCCCTTTCTTTGAGATAACTCTGCACTATTGCGAGCTGGAAATGCCACTTCCAGTTTAGCTGTGCAGAAGAAGAACAACAAGAAGAAGAAATATCTCGAAATATGTCCGTTAGGCCCCTTCCCTTGAGATAAATCTGCAAATATCTCGGAAACAAAGCGAGCTATGGCAAAATGTTAAGAGACCTTTTTTGTAGAGAATTAAGTGTCCTACTTTTTATGTTCTATGATATTTTTTGATCAGAAGCGTAGTTTTCGAGATATATCGAGATATTTAAAAGTGCCGAAGCCGCACCAACATAATAGAGATACAGAAACACCGTGGCCCCTTTCTTTGAGATAACTCTGCACTAGTGCGAGCCGCAAATGCCACTTCCAGCTTAGCTGTGCAGAAGAAGAACAACAAGAAGAAGAAATATCTCGAAATATGTCCGTCAGGCCCCTTCCCTTGAGATAAATATGCAAATATCTCGGAAACGAAGCGAGCTATGGCAAAATGTTAAGAGACCTTTTTTGTAGAGAATTAAGTTTCCTACTTTTTATGTTCTATGATATTTTTTGATCAGATGCGTAGTTCTCGAGATATATCAAGATATTTAAAAGTTCCGAAGCCGCACCAACATAATAGAGATACAGAAACACCGTGGCCCCTTTCTTTGAGATAACTCTGCACTATTGCGAGCTGCAAATGCCACTTCCAGCTTAGCTGTGCAGAGGAAGAACAACAAGAAGAAGAAATATCTCGAAATATGTCCGTCAGGCCCCTTCCCTTGAGATATATCTGCAAATATCTCGGAAACGAAGCGAGCTATGGCAAAATGTTAAGAGACATTTTTTGTAGAGAATTATGTTTCCTACAATTTATGTTCTATGATATTTTTTGATCAGAAGCGTAGTTTTCGAGATATATCGAGATATTTAAAAGTTCCGAAGCCGCACCAACATAATAGAGATACAGAAACACCGTGGCCCCTTTCTTTGAGATAACTCTGCACTAGTGCGAGCCGCAAATGCCACTTCCAGCTTAGCTGTGCAGAAGAACAACAAGAAGAAGAAATATCTCGAAATATGTCCGTCAGGCCCCTTCCCTTGAGATAAATATGCAAATATCTCGGAAACGAAGCGAGCTATGGCAAAATGTTAAGAGACCTTTTTTGTAGAGAATTAAGTTTCCTACTTTTTATGTTCTATGATATTTTTTGAGCAGATGCGTAGTTCTCGAGATATATCAAGATATTTAAAAGTTCCGAAGCCGCACCAACATAATAGAGATACAGAAACACCGTGGCCCCTTTCTTTGAGATAACTCTGCACTAGTGCGAGCCGCAAATGCCACTTCCAGCTTAGCTGTGCAGAAGAAGAACAACAAGAAGAAGAAATATCTCGAAATATGTCCGTCAGGCCCCTTCCCTTGAGATAAATATGCAAATATCTCGGAAACGAAGCGAGCTATGGCAAAATGTTAAGAGACCTTTTTTGTAGAGAATTAAGTTTCCTACTTTTTATGTTGTATGATATTTTTTGTTCAGAAGCGTAGTTTTCGAGATATATCGAGATATTTAAAAGTTCCGAAGCCGCACCAACATAATAGAGATACAGAAACACCGTGGCCCCTTTCTTTGAGATAACTCTGCACTGTTGCGAGCTGCAAATGCCACTTCCAGCTTAGCTGTGCAGAAGAAGAACAACAAGAAGAAGAAATATCTCGAAATATGTCCGTCAGGCCCCTTCCCTTGAGATAAATATGCAAATATCTCGGAAACAAAGCGAGCTATGGCAAAATGTTAAGAGACCTTTTTTGTAGAGAATTAAGTTTCCTACTTTTTATGTTCTATGATATTTTTTGATCAGATACGTAGTTCTCGAGATATATCAAGATATTCAAAAGTTCCGAAGCCGCACCAACATAATAGAGATACAGAAACACCGTGGCCCCTTTCTTTGAGATAACTCTGCACTATTGCGAGCTGGAAATGCCACTTCCAGTTTAGCTGTGCAGAAGAAGAACAACAAGAAGAAGAAATATCTCGAAATATGTCCGTTAGGCCCCTTCCCTTGAGATAAATCTGCAAATATCTCGGAAACAAAGCGAGCTATGGCAAAATGTTAAGAGACCTTTTTTGTAGAGAATTAAGTTTCCTACTTTTTATGTTCTATGATATTTTTTGATCAGAAGCGTAGTTTTCGAGATATATCGAGATATTTAAAAGTGCCGAAGCCGCACCAACATAATAGAGATACAGAAACACCGTGGCCCCTTTCTTTGAGATAACTCTGCACTAGTGCGAGCCGCAAATGCCACTTCCAGCTTAGCTGTGCAGAAGAAGAACAACAAGAAGAAGAAATATCTCGAAATATGTCCGTCAGGCCCCTTCCCTTGAGATAAATATGCAAATATCTCGGAAACGAAGCGAGCTATGGCAAAATGTTAAGAGACCTTTTTTGTAGAGAATTAAGTTTCCTACTTTTTATGTTCTATGATATTTTTTGATCAGATGCGTAGTTCTCGAGATATATCAAGATATTTAAAAGTTCCGAAGCCGCACCAACATAATAGAGATACAGAAACACCGTGGCCCCTTTCTTTGAGATAACTCTGCACTATTGCGAGCTGCAAATGCCACTTCCAGCTTAGCTGTGCAGAGGAAGAACAACAAGAAGAAGAAATATCTCGAAATATGTCCGTCAGGCCCCTTCCCTTGAGATATATCTGCAAATATCTCGGAAACGAAGCGAGCTATGGCAAAATGTTAAGAGACATTTTTTGTAGAGAATTATGTTTCCTACAATTTATGTTCTATGATATTTTTTGATCAGAAGCGTAGTTTTCGAGATATATCGAGATATTTAAAAGTTCCGAAGCCGCACCAACATAATAGAGATACAGAAACACCGTGGCCCCTTTCTTTGAGATAACTCTGCACTAGTGCGAGCCGCAAATGCCACTTCCAGCTTAGCTGTGCAGAAGAACAACAAGAAGAAGAAATATCTCGAAATATGTCCGTCAGGCCCCTTCCCTTGAGATAAATATGCAAATATCTCGGAAACGAAGCGAGCTATGGCAAAATGTTAAGAGACCTTTTTTGTAGAGAATTAAGTTTCCTACTTTTTATGTTCTATGATATTTTTTGAGCAGATGCGTAGTTCTCGAGATATATCAAGATATTTAAAAGTTCCGAAGCCGCACCAACATAATAGAGATACAGAAACACCGTGGCCCCTTTCTTTGAGATAACTCTGCACTAGTGCGAGCCGCAAATGCCACTTCCAGCTTAGCTGTGCAGAAGAAGAACAACAAGAAGAAGAAATATCTCGAAATATGTCCGTCCGGCCCCTTCCCTTGAGATAAATATGCAAATATCTCGGAAACGAAGCGAGCTATGGCAAAATGTTAAGAGACCTTTTTTGTAGAGAATTAAGTTTCCTACTTTTTATGTTCTATGATATTTTTTGATCAGATACGTAGTTCTCGAGATATATCGAGATATTTAAAAGTTCCGAAGCCGCACCAACATAATAGAGATACAGAAACACCGTGGCCCCTTTCTTTGAGATAACTCTGCACTAGTGCGAGCCGCAAATGCCACTTCCAGCTTAGCTGTGCAGAAGAAGAACAACAAGAAGAAGAAATATCTCGAAATATGTCCGTCAGGCCAGTTCCTTTGAGCTGAATCTGCAAATATCTCGGAAACGAAGCGAGCTATGGCAAAATGTTAAGAGACGTTTTTTGTAGAGAATTATATTTCCTACAATTTATGTTCTATGATATTTTTTGATCAGAAGCGTAGTTTTCGAGATATATCGAGATATTTAAAAGTTCCGAAGCCGCACCAACATAATAAAGATACAGAAACACCGTGGCCCCTTTCTTTGAGATAACTGTGCACTAGTGCGAGCCGCAAATGCCACTTCCAGCTTAGCTGTGCAGAAGAAGAACAACAAGAAGAAGAAATATCTCGAAATATGTCCGTCAGGCCCCTTCCCTTGAGATAAATCTGCAAATATCTCGGAAACGAAGCGAGCTATGGCAAAATGTTAAGAGACCGTTTTTGTAGAGAATTAAGTTTCCTACTTTTTATGTTCTATGATATTTTTTGATGAGACGCGTAGTTCTCGAGATATATCACGATATTTAAAAGTTCCGAAGCCGCACCAACATAATAGAGATACAGAAACACCGTGGCCCCTTTCTTTGAGATAACTCTGCACTATTGCGAGCTGCAAATGCCACTTCCAGCTTAGCTGTGCAGAAGGAGAACAACAAGAAGAAGAAATATCTCGAAATATGTCCGTCAGGCCCCTTCCCTTGAGATAAATCTGCAAATATCTCGGAAACGAAGAGAGCTATGGCAAAATGTTAAGAGACCTTTTTTGTAGAGAATTAAGTTTCCTACTTTTCATGTTCTATGATATTTTTTGATCAGATGCGTAGTTCTCGAGATATATCAAGATATTTAAAAGTTCCGAAGCCGCACCAACATAATAGAGATACAGAAACACCGTGGCCCCTTTCTTTGAGATAACTCTGCACTATTGCGAGCTGCAAATGCCACTTCCAGCTTAGCTGTGCAGAAGAAGAACAACAAGAAGAAGAAATATCTCGAAATATGTCCGTCAGGCCCCTTCCCTTGACATAAATCTGCAAATATCTCGGAAACGAAGCGAGCTATGGCAAAATGTTAAGAGACCTTATTCGTAGAGAATTAAGTTTCCTACTTTTTACGTTCTATGATATTTTTTGATCAGATGCGTAGTTCTCGAGATATATCAAGATATTTAAAAGTTCCGAAGCCGCACCAACATAATAGAGATACAGAAACACCGTGGCCCCTTTCTTTGAGATAACTCTGCACTATTGCGAGCTGTAAATGCCACTTCCAGCTTAGCGGTGCAGAGGAAGAACAACAAGAAGAAGAAATATCTCGAAATATGTCCGTCAGGCCAGTTCCTTTGAGCTGAATCTGCAAATATCTCGGAAACGAAGCGAGCTATGGCAAAATGTTAAGAGACCTTTTTTGTAGAGAATTATGTTTCCTACAATTTATGTTCTATGATATTTTTTGATCAGAAGCGTAGTTTTCGAGATATATCGAGATATTTAAAAGTTCCGAAGCCGCACCAACATAATAGAGGTACAGAAACACCGTGGCCCCTTTCTTTGAGATAACTCTGCACTAGTGCGAGCCGCAAATGCCACTTCCAGCTTAGCTGTGCAGAAGAAGAACAACAAGAAGAAGAAATATCTCGAAATATGTCCGTCAGGCCCCTTCCCTTGACATAAATCTGCAAATATCTCGGAAACGAAGCGAGCTATGGCAAAATGTTAAGAGACCTTATTTGTAGAGAATTAAGTTTCCTACTTTTTATGTTCTATGATATTTTTTGATGAGACGCGTAGTTCTCGAGATATATCAAGATATTTAAAAGTTCCGAAGCCGCACCAACATAATAGAGATACAGAAACACCGTGGCCCCTTTCTTTGAGATAACTCTGCACTATTGCGAGCTGCAAATGCCACTTCCAGCTTAGCTGTGCAGAAGGAGAACAACAAGAAGAAGAAATATCTCGAAATATGTCCGTCAGGCCCCTTCCCTTGAGATAAATCTGCAAATATCTCGGAAACGAAGAGAGCTATGGCAAAATGTTAAGAGACCGTTTTTGTAGAGAATTAAGTTTCCTACTTTTTATGTTCTATGATATTTTTTGATCAGACGCGTAGCTCTCGAGATATATCAAGATATTTAAAAGTTCCGAAGCCGCACCAACATAATAGAGATACAGAAACACCGTGGCCCCTTTCTTTGAGATAACTCTGCACTAGTGCGAGCCGCAAATGCCACTTCCAGCTTAGCTGTGCAGAAGAAGAACAACAAGAAGAAGAAATATCTCGAAATATGTCCGTCAGGCCCCTTCCCTTGAGATAAATCTGCAAATATCTCGGAAACGAAGCGAGCTATGGCAAAATGTTAAGAGACCGTTTTTGTAGAGAATTAAGTTTCCTACTTTTTATGTTCTATGATATTTTTTGATGAGACGCGTAGTTCTCGAGATATATCAAGATATTTAAAAGTTCCGAAGCCGCACCAACATAATAGAGATACAGAAACACCGTGGCCCCTTTCTTTGAGATAACTCTGCACTATTGCGAGCTGCAAATGCCACTTCCAGCTTAGCTGTGCAGAAGGAGAACAACAAGAAGAAGAAATATCTCGAAATATGTCCGTCAGGCCCCTTCCCTTGAGATAAATCTGCAAATATCTCGGAAACGAAGCGAGCTATGGCAAAATGTTAAGAGACCGTTTTTGTAGAGAATTAAGTTTCCTACTTTTTATGTTCTATGATATTTTTTGATCAGACGCGTAGTTCTCGAGATATATCAAGATATTTAAAAGTTCCGAAGCCGCACCAACATAATAGAGATACAGAAACACCGTGGCCCCTTTCTTTGAGATAACTCTGCACTATTGCGAGCTGCAAATGCCACTTCCAGCTTAGCTGTGCAGAAGAAGAACAACAAGAAGAAGAAATATCTCGAAATATGTCCGTCAGGCCCCTTCCCTTGAGATAAATCTGCAAATATCTCGGAAACGAAGAGAGCTATGGCAAAATGTTAAGAGACCTTTTTTGTCGAGAATTAAGTTTCCTACTTTTCATGTTCTATGATATTTTTTGATCAGATGCGTAGTTCTCGAGATATATCAAGATATTTAAAAGTTCCGAAGCCGCACCAACATAATAGAGATACAGAAACACCGTGGCCCCTTTCTTTGAGATAACTCTGCACTAGTGCGAGCCGCAAATGCCACTTCCAGCTTAGCTGTGCAGAGGAAGAACAACAAGAAGAAGAAATATCTCGAAATATGTCCGTCAGGCCCCTTCCCTTGAGATAAATCTGCAAATATCTCGGAAACGAAGCGAGCTATGGCAAAATGTTAAGAGACCTTTTTTGTAGAGAATTAAGTTTCCTACTTTTTATGTTCTATGATATTTTTTGATCAGATGCGTAGTTCTCGAGATATATCAAGATATTTAAAAGTTCCGAAGCCGCACCAACATAATAGAGATACAGAAACACCGTGGCCCCTCTCTTTGAGATAACTCTGCACTATTGCGAGCTGGAAATGCCACTTCCAGTTTAGCTGTGCAGAAGAAGAACAACAAGAAGCAAAAATATCTCGAAATATGTCCGTCAGGCCCCTTCCCTTGACATATATCAGCAAATATCTCGGAAACGAAGCGAGCTATGGCAAAATGTTAAGAGACCTTTTTTGTAGAGAATTATGTTTCCTACAATTTATGTTCTATGATATTTTTTGATCAGAAGCGTAGTTTTCGACATACATCGAGATATTTAAAAGTTCCGAAGCCGCACCAACATAATAGAGATACAGAAACACCGTGGCCCCTTTCTTTGAGATAACTCTGCACTAGTGCGAGCCGCAAATGCCACTTCCAGCTTAGCTGTGCAGAAGAAGAACAACAAGAAGAAGAAATATCTCGAAATATGTCCGTCAGGCCCCTTCCCTTGAGATAAATCTGCAAATATCTCGGAAACGAAGAGAGCTATGGCAAAATGTTAAGAGACCTTTTTTGTAGAGAATTAAGTTTCCTACTTTTTATGTTCTATGATATTTTTTGATCAGGTGCGTAGTTCTCGAGATATATCAAGATATTTAAAAGTTCCGAAGCCGCACCAACATAATAGAGAAACAGAAACACCGTGGCCCCTTTCTTTCAGATAACTATGCACTATTGCGAGCTGCAAATGCCACTTCCAGCTTAGCTGTGCAGAAGAACAACAAGAAGAAGAAATATCTCGAAATATGTCCGTCAGGCCCCTTCCCTTGAGATAAATCTGCAAATATCTCGGAAACGAAGAGAGCTATGGCAAAATGTGAAGAGACTTTTTTTGTAGAGAATTAAGTTTCCTACTTTTTATGTTCTATGATATTTTTTGATCTGATGCGTAGTTCTCGAGATATATCAAGATATTTAAAAGTTCCGAATCCGCACCAACATAATAGAGATACAGAAACACCGTGGCCCCTTTCTTTGAGATAACTCTGCACTATTGCGAGCTGGAAATGCCACTTCCAGCTTAGCTGTGCAGAGGAAGAACAACAAGAAGAAGAAATATCTCGAAATATGTCCGTCAGGCCAGTTCCTTTGAGCTGAATCTGCAAATATCTCGGAAACGAAGCGAGCTATGACAAAATGTTAAGAGACGTTTTTTATAGAGAATTATGTTTCCTACAATTTATGCTCTATGATATTTTTTGATCAGAAGCGTAGTTTTCGAGATATATCGAGATATTTAAAAGTTCCGAAGCCGCACCAACATAATAGGGATACAGAAACACCGTGGCCCCTTTCTTTGAGATAACTCTGCACTAGTGCGAGCCGCAAATGCCACTTCCAGCTTAGCTGTGCAGAAGAAGAACAACAAGAAGAAGAAATATCTCGAAATATGTCCGTCAGGCCCCTTCCCTTGAGATAAATCTGCAAATATCTCGGAAACGAAGCGAGCTATGGCAAAATGTTAAGAGACCTTTTTTGTAGAGAATTAAGTTTCCTACTTTTTATGTTCTATGATATTTTTTGATCAGATGCGTAGTTCTCGAGATATATCAAGATATTTAAAAGTTCCGAAGCCGCACCAACATAATAGAGATACAGAAACACCGTGGCCCCTTTCTTTGAGATAACTCTGCACTATTGCGAGCTGCAAATGCCACTTCCAGCTTAGCTGTGCAGAGGAAGAACAACAAGAAGAAGAAATATCTCGAAATATGTCCGTCAGGCCAGTTCCTTTGAGCTGAATCTGCAAATATCTCGGAAACGAAGCGAGCTATGGCAAAATGTTAAGAGACATTTTTTGTAGAGAATTATGTTTCCTACAATTTATGTTCTATGATATTTTTTGATCAGAAGCGTAGTTTTCGAGATATATCGAGATATTTAAAAGTTCCGAAGCCGCACCAACATAATAGGGATACAGAAACACCGTGGCCCCTTTCCTTGAGATAACTCTGCACTAGTGCGAGCCGCAAATGCCACTTCCAGCTTAGCTGTGCAGAAGAAGAACAACAAGAAGAAGAAATATCTCGAAATATGTCCGTCAGGCCCCTTCCCTTGAGATAAATCTGCAAATATCTCGGAAACGAAGCGAGCTATGGCAAAATGTTAAGAGACGTTTTTTGTAGAGAATTATGTTTCCTACAATTTATGTTCTATGATATTTTTTGATCAGAAGCTTAGTTTTCGCGATATATCGAGATATTTAAAAGTTCCGAAGCCGCACCAACATAATAGAGATACGGAAACACCGTGGCCCCTTTCTTTGAGATAACTCTGCACTAGTGCGAGCCGCAAATGCCACTTCCAGCTTAGCTGTGCAGAGGAAGAACAACAAGAAGAAGAAATATCTCGAAATATGTCCGTCAGGCCAGTTCCTTTGAGCTGAATCTGCAAATATCTCGGAAACGAAGCGAGCTATTGCAAAACGTTAAGAGACCTTTTTTGTAGAGAATTAGGTTTCCTACTTTTTATGTTCTATGATATTTTTTGATCAGATGCGTAGTTCTCGAGATATATCAAGATATTTAAAAGCTCCGAAGCTGCACCAACATAATAGAGGTACAGAAACACCGTGGCCCCTTTCTTTGAGATAACTCTGCACTAGTGCGAGCAGCAAATGCCACTTCCAGCTTAGCTGTGCAGAAGAAGAACAACAAGAAGAAGAAATATCTCGAAATATGTCCGTCAGGCCCCTTCCCTTGAGATAAATCTGCAAATATCTCGGAAACGAAGCGAGCTACGGCAAAATGTTCAGAGACCTTTTTTGTAGAAAATTAAGTTTCCTACTTTTTATGTTCTATGATATTTTTTGATCAGGTGCGTAGTTCTCGAGATATATCAAGATATTTAAAAGTTCCGAAGCCGCACCAACATAATAGAGAAACAGAAACACCGTGGCCCCTTTCTTTCAGATAACTATGCACTATTGCGAGCTGCAAATGCCACTTCCAGCTTAGCTGTGCAGAAGAACAACAAGAAGAAGAAATATCTCGAAATATGTCCGTCAGGCCCCTTCCCTTGAGATAAATCTGCAAATATCTCGGAAACGAAGAGAGCTATGGCAAAATGTGAAGAGACTTTTTTTGTAGAGAATTAAGTTTCCTACTTTTTATGTTCTATGATATTTTTTGATCTGATGCGTAGTTCTCGAGATATATCAAGATATTTAAAAGTTCCGAATCCGCACCAACATAATAGAGATACAGAAACACCGTGGCCCCTTTCTTTGAGATAACTCTGCACTATTGCGAGCTGGAAATGCCACTTCCAGCTTAGCTGTGCAGAGGAAGAACAACAAGAAGAAGAAATATCTCGAAATATGTCCGTCAGGCCAGTTCCTTTGAGCTGAATCTGCAAATATCTCGGAAACGAAGCGAGCTATGACAAAATGTTAAGAGACGTTTTTTATAGAGAATTATGTTTCCTACAATTTATGCTCTATGATATTTTTTGATCAGAAGCGTAGTTTTCGAGATATATCGAGATATTTAAAAGTTCCGAAGCCGCACCAACATAATAGGGATACAGAAACACCGTGGCCCCTTTCTTTGAGATAACTCTGCACTAGTGCGAGCCGCAAATGCCACTTCCAGCTTAGCTGTGCAGAAGAAGAACAACAAGAAGAAGAAATATCTCGAAATATGTCCGTCAGGCCCCTTCCCTTGAGATAAATCTGCAAATATCTCGGAAACGAAGCGAGCTATGGCAAAATGTTAAGAGACCTTTTTTGTAGAGAATTAAGTTTCCTACTTTTTATGTTCTATGATATTTTTTGATCAGATGCGTAGTTCTCGAGATATATCAAGATATTTAAAAGTTCCGAAGCCGCACCAACATAATAGAGATACAGAAACACCGTGGCCCCTTTCTTTGAGATAACTCTGCACTATTGCGAGCTGCAAATGCCACTTCCAGCTTAGCTGTGCAGAGGAAGAACAACAAGAAGAAGAAATATCTCGAAATATGTCCGTCAGGCCAGTTCCTTTGAGCTGAATCTGCAAATATCTCGGAAACGAAGCGAGCTATGGCAAAATGTTAAGAGACGTTTTTTGTAGAGAATTATGTTTCCTACAATTTATGTTCTATGATATTTTTTGATCAGAAGCGTAGTTTTCGAGATATATCGAGATATTTAAAAGTTCCGAAGCCGCACCAACATAATAGGGATACAGAAACACCGTGGCCCCTTTCCTTGAGATAACTCTGCACTAGTGCGAGCCGCAAATGCCACTTCCAGCTTAGCTGTGCAGAAGAAGAACAACAAGAAGAAGAAATATCTCGAAATATGTCCGTCAGGCCCCTTCCCTTGAGATAAATCTGCAAATATCTCGGAAACGAAGCGAGCTATGGCAAAATGTTAAGAGACGTTTTTTGTAGAGAATTATGTTTCCTACAATTTATGTTCTATGATATTTTTTGATCAGAAGCTTAGTTTTCGCGATATATCGAGATATTTAAAAGTTCCGAAGCCGCACCAACATAATAGAGATACGGAAACACCGTGGCCCCTTTCTTTGAGATAACTCTGCACTAGTGCGAGCCGCAAATGCCACTTCCAGCTTAGCTGTGCAGAGGAAGAACAACAAGAAGAAGAAATATCTCGAAATATGTCCGTCAGGCCAGTTCCTTTGAGCTGAATCTGCAAATATCTCGGAAACGAAGCGAGCTATTGCAAAACGTTAAGAGACCTTTTTTGTAGAGAATTAGGTTTCCTACTTTTTATGTTCTATGATATTTTTTGATCAGATGCGTAGTTCTCGAGATATATCAAGATATTTAAAAGCTCCGAAGCTGCACCAACATAATAGAGGTACAGAAACACCGTGGCCCCTTTCTTTGAGATAACTCTGCACTAGTGCGAGCAGCAAATGCCACTTCCAGCTTAGCTGTGCAGAAGAAGAACAACAAGAAGAAGAAATATCTCGAAATATGTCCGTCAGGCCCCTTCCCTTGAGATAAATCTGCAAATATCTCGGAAACGAAGCGAGCTACGGCAAAATGTTCAGAGACCTTTTTTGTAGAAAATTAGGTTTCCTACTTTTTATGTTCTATGATATTTTTTGATCAGATGCGTAGTTCTCGAGATATATCAAGATATTTAAAAGTTCCGAAGCCGCACCAACATAATAGAGATACAGAAACACCGTGGCCCCTTTCTTTGCGATAACTCTGCACTATTGCGAGCTGCAAATGCCACTTCCAGCTTAGCTGTGCAGGAGAAGAACAACAAGAAGAAGAAATATCTCGAAATATGTCCGTCAGGCCCCTTCCCTTGAGATAAATCTGCAAATATCTCGGAAACGAAGCGAGCTATGCCAAAATGTTAAGAGACCTTATTTGTAGAGAATTAAGTTTCCTACTTTTTATGTTCTATGATATTTTTTGATCAGATGCGTAGTTCTCGAGATATATCGAGATATTTAAACGTTCCGAAGCCGCACCAACATAATAGAGATACAGAAACACCGTGGCCCCTTTCTTTGAGATAACTCTGCACAATTGCGAGCTGCAAATGCCACTTCCAGCTTAGCTGTGCAGAAGAAGAACAACAAGAAGAAGAAATATCTCGAAATATGTCCGTCAGGCCCCTTCCCTTGAGATAAATCGGCAAGTATCTCGGAAACGAAGCGAGCTATGGCAAAATGTTAAGAGACCTTTTCTGTAGAGAATTAAGTTTTCTACTTTTTATGTTCCATGATATTTTTTGATCAGATGCGTAGTTCTCGAGATATATCAAGATATTTAAAAGTTCCGAAGCCGCACCAACATAATAGAGATACAGAAACACCGTGGCCCCTTTCTTTGAGATAACTCTGCACTATTGCGAGCTGCAAATGCCACTTCCAGCTTAGCTGTGCAGAAGAAGAACAACAAGAAGAAGAAATATCTCGAAATATGTCCGTCAGGCCCCTTCCCTTGAGATAAATCTGCAAATATCTCGGAAACGAAGCGAGCTATGGCAAAATGTTAAGAGACCTTTTCTGTAGAGAATTAAGTTTTCTACTTTTTATGTTCCATGATATTTTTTGATCAGATGCGTAGTTCTCGAGATATATCAAGATATTTAAAAGTCCTGAAGCTGCACCAACTTAATAGAGATACAGAAACACCGTGGCCCCTTTCTTTGAGATAACTCTGCACTAGTGCGAGCCGCAAATGCCACTTCCAGCTTAGCTGTGCAGAAGAAGAACAACAAGAAGAAGAAGTATCTGGAAATATGTCCGTTAGGCCCCTTCCCTTGAGATAAATCTGCAAATATCTCGGAAACGAAGCGAGCTATGGCAAAATGTTAAGAGACCTTTTTTGTAGAGAATTATGTTTCCTACTTTTTATGTTCTATGATATTTTTTGATCCGACGCGTAGTTCTCGAGATATATCAAGATATTTAAAAGTTCCGAAGCCGCACCAACATAATAGAGATACAGAAACACCGTGGCCCCTTTCTTTGAGATAACTCTGCACTATTGCGAGCTGCAAATGCCACTTCCAGCTTAGCTGTGCAGAAGAAGGACAACAAGAAGAAGAAATATCTCGAAATATGTCCGTCAGGCCCCTTCCCTTGAGATAAATCTGCAAATATCTCGGAAACGAAGAGAGCTATGGCAAAATGTTAAGCGACCTTTTTTGTAGAGAATTAAGTTTCCTACTTTTTATGTTCTATGATATTTTTTGATCAGATGCGTAGTTCTCGAGATATATCAAGATATTTAAAAGTTCCGAAGCCGCACCAACATAATAGAGATACAGAAACACCGTGGCCCCTTTCTTTGAGATAACTCTGCACTAGTGCGAGCCGCAAATGCCACTTCCAGCTTAGCTGTGCAGAAGAAGAACAACAAGAAGAAGAAATATCTCGAAATATATCCGTCAGGCCCCTTCCCTTGAGATAAATCTGCAAATATCTCGGAAACGAAGCGAGCTATGGCAAAATGTTAAGAGACGTTTTTTGTAGAGAATTATGTTTCCTACAATTTATGTTCTATGATATTTTTTGATCAGAAGCTTAGTTTTCGCGATATATCGAGATATTTAAAAGATCCGAAGCCGCACCAACATAATAGAGATACGGAAACACCGTGGCCCCTTTCTTTGAGATAACTCTGCACTAGTGCGAGCCGCAAATGCCACTTCCAGCTTAGCTGTGCAGAGGAAGAACAACAAGAAGAAGAAATATCTCGAAATATGTCCGTCAGGCCAGTTCCTTTGAGCTGAATCTGCAAATATCTCGGAAACGAAGCGAGCTATGGCAAAATGTTAAGAGACGTTTTTTGTAGAGAATTATGTTTCCTACAATTTATGTTCTATGATATTTTTTGATCAGAAGCGTAGTTTTCGAGATATATCGAGATATTTAAAAGTTCCGAAGCCGCACCAACATAATAGGGATACAGAAACACCGTGGCCCCTTTCTTTGAGATAACTCTGCACTATTGCGAGCTGCAAATGCCACTTCCAGCTTAGCTGTGCAGAAGAAGAACAACAAGAAGAAGAAATATCTCGAAATATGTCCGTCAGGCCCCTTCCCTTGAGATAAATCTGCAAATATCTCGGAAACGAAGCGAGCTATGGCAAAATGTTAAGAGACCTTTTTTGTAGAGAATTAAGTTTCCTACTTTTTATGTTCGATGATATTTTTTGATCAGATGCGTAGTTCTCGAGATATATCAAGATATTTAAAAGTTCCGAAGCTGCACCAACATAATAGAGGTACAGAAACACCGTGGCCTCGTTCTTTGAGATAACTCTGCACTATTGCGAGCTGCAAATGCCACTTCCAGCTTAGCTGTGCAGAAGAAGAACAACAAGAAGAAGAAACATCTCGAAATATGTCCGTCAGGCCCCTTCCCTTGAGATAAATCTGCAAATATCTCGGAAAGGAAGCGAGCTATGGCAAAATCTTTAGAGACCTTTCTTGTAGAGAATTAAGTTTCCTACTTTTTATGTTCTATGATATTTTTCGATCAGAGTCGTAGTTCTCGAGATATATCAAGATATTTAAAAGTTCCGAAGCCGCACCAACATAATAGAGATACAGAAACACCGTGGCCCCTTTCTTTGAGATATATCTGCACTATTGCGAGCTGCAAATGCCACTTCCAGCTTAGCTGTGCAGAAGATGAACAACAAGAAGAAGAAATATCTCGAAATATGTCCGTGAGGCCCCTTCCCTTGAGATAAATCTGCAAATATCTCGGAAACGAAGCGAGCTATGGCAAAATGTTAAGAGACCTTTTTTGTAGACAATTATGTTTCCTACAATTTATGTTCTATGATATTTTTTGATCAGAAGCGTAGTTTTCGAGATATATCGAGATATTTAAAAGTTCCGAAGCCGCACCAACATAATAGAGATACAGAAACACCGTGGCCCCTTTCTTTGGGATAACTCTGCACTATTGCGAGCTGCAAATGCCACTTCCAGCTTAGCTGTGCAGAAGAAGAACAACAAGAAGAAGAAATATCTCGAAATATGTCCGTCAGGCCACTTCCCTTGAGATAAATCTGCAAATATCTCGGAAACGAAGCGAGCTATGGCAAAATGTTAAGAGACCTTTTTTCTAGAGAATTAAGTTTCCTACTTTTTATGTTCGATGATATTTTTTGATCAGATGCGTAGTTCTCGAGATATATCAAGATATTTAAAAGTTCCGAAGCTGCACCAACATAATAGAGGTACAGAAACACCGTGGCCTCTTTCTTTGAGATAACTCTGCACTATTGCGAGCTGCAAATGCCACTTCCAGCTTAGCTGTGCAGAAGAAGAACAACAAGAAGAAGAAACATCTCGAAATATGTCCGTCAGGCCCCTTCCCTTGAGATAAATCTGCAAATATCTCGGAAACGAAGCGAGCTATGGCAAAATCTTTAGAGACCTTTCTTGTAGAGAATTAAGTTTCCTACTTTTTATGTAGTATGATATTTTTTGATCAGATGCGTAGTTCTCGCGATATATCAAGATATTTAAAAGTTCCGAAGCCGCACCAACATAATAGAGATACAGAAACACCGTGGCCCCTTTCTTTGAGATATCTCTGCACTATTGCGAGCTGCAAATGCCACTTCCAGCTTAGCTGTGCAGAAGAAGAACAACAAGAAGAAGAAATATCTCGAAATATGTCCGTCAGGCCACTTCCCTTGAGATAAATCTGCAAATATCTCGGAAACGAAGCGAGCTATGGCAAAATGTTAAGAGACCTTTTTTGTAGAGAATTAAGTTTCCTACTTTTTATGTTCGATGATATTTTTTGATCAGATGCGTAGTTCTCGAGATATATCAAGATATTTAAAAGTTCCGAAGCTGCACCAACATAATAGAGGTACAGAAACACCGTGGCCTCGTTCTTTGAGATAACTCTGCACTATTGCGAGCTGCAAATGCCACTTCCAGCTTAGCTGTGCAGAAGAAGAACAACAAGAAGAAGAAACATCTCGAAATATGTCCGTCAGGCCCCTTCCCTTGAGATAAATCTGCAAATATCTCGGAAAGGAAGCGAGCTATGGCAAAATCTTTAGAGACCTTTCTTGTAGAGAATTAAGTTTCCTACTTTTTATGTAGTATGATATTTTTTGATCAGATGCGTAGTTCTCGAGATATATCAAGATATTTAAAAGTTCCGAAGCCGCACCAACATAATAGAGATACAGAAACACCGTGGCCCCTTTCTTTGAGATAACTCTGCACTATTGCGCGCTGCAAATGCCACTTCCAGCTTAGCTGTGCAGAAGAAGAACAACAAGAAGAAGAAATATCTCGAAATATGTCCGTCAGGCCCCTTCCCTTGAGATAAATCTGCAAATATCTCGGAAACGAAGCGAGCTATGGCAAAATGTTAAGAGACCTTTTTTGTAGAGAATTAAGTTTCCTACTTTTTATGTTCTATGATATTTTTCGATCAGAGGCGTAGTTCTCGAGATATATCAAGATATTTAAAAGTTCCGAAGCCGCACCAACATAATAGAGATACAGAAACACCGTGGCCCCTTTCTTTGAGATATCTCTGCACTATTGCGAGCTGCAAATGCCACTTCCAGCTTAGCTGTGCAGAAGATGAACAACAAGAAGAAGAAATATCTCGAAATATGTCCGTCAGGCCACTTCCCTTGAGATAAATCTGCAAATATCTCGGAAACGAAGCGAGCTATGGCAAAATGTTAAGAGACCTTTTTTGTAGAGAATTAAGTTTCCTACTTTTTATGTTCGATGATATTTTTTGATCAGATGCGTAGTTCTCGAGATATATCAAGATATTTAAAAGTTCCGAAGCTGCACCAACATAATAGAGGTACAGAAACACCGTGGCCTCGTTCTTTGAGATAACTCTGCACTATTGCGAGCTGCAAATGCCACTTCCAGCTTAGCTGTGCAGAAGAAGAACAACAAGAAGAAGAAACATCTCGAAATATGTCCGTCAGGCCCCTTCCCTTGAGATAAATCTGCAAATATCTCGGAAAGGAAGCGAGCTATGGCAAAATCTTTAGAGACCTTTCTTGTAGAGAATTAAGTTTCCTACTTTTTATGTAGTATGATATTTTTTGATCAGATGCGTAGTTCTCGAGATATATCAAGATATTTAAAAGTTCCGAAGCCGCACCAACATAATAGAGATACAGAAACACCGTGGCCCCTTTCTTTGAGATAACTCTGCACTATTGCGCGCTGCAAATGCCACTTCCAGCTTAGCTGTGCAGAAGAAGAACAACAAGAAGAAGAAATATCTCGAAATATGTCCGTCAGGCCCCTTCCCTTGAGATAAATCTGCAAATATCTCGGAAACGAAGCGAGCTATGGCAAAATGTTAAGAGACCTTTTTTGTAGAGAATTAAGTTTCCTACTTTTTATGTTCGATGATATTTTTTGATCAGATGCGTAGTTCTCGAGATATATCAAGATATTTAAAAGTTCCGAAGCTGCACCAACATAATAGAGGTACAGAAACACCGTGGCCTCTTTCTTTGAGATAACTCTGCACTATTGCGAGCTGCAAATGCCACTTCCGGCTTAGCTGTGCAGAAGAAGAACAACAAGAAGAAGAAACATCTCGAAATATGTCCGTCAGGCCCCTTCCCTTGAGATAAATCTGCAAATATCTCGGAAACGAAGCGAGCTATGGCAAAATCTTTAGAGACCTTTCTTGTAGAGAATTAAGTTTCCTACTTTTTATGTAGTATGATATTTTTTGATCAGATGCGTAGTTCTCGAGATATATCAAGATATTTAAAAGTTCCGAAGCCGCACCAACATAATAGAGATACAGAAACACCGTGGCCCCTTTCTTTGAGATATCTCTGCACTATTGCGAGCTGCAAATGCCACTTCCAGCTTAGCTGTGCAGAAGAAGAACAACAAGAAGAAGAAATATCTCGAAATATGTCCGTCAGGCCACTTCCCTTGAGATAAATCTGCAAATATCTCGGAAACGAAGCGAGCTATGGCAAAATGTTAAGAGACCTTTTTTGTAGAGAATTAAGTTTCCTACTTTTTATGTTCTATGATATTTTTTGATCAGACGCGTAGTTCTCGAGATATATCAAGATATTTAAAAGTTCCGAAGCCGCACCAACATAATAGAGATACAGAAACACCGTGGCCCCTTTCTTTGAGATAACTCTGCACTATTGCGAGCTGCAAATGCCACTTCCAGCTTAGCTGTGCAGAAGAAGAACAACAAGAAGAAGAAATATCTCGAAATATGTCCGTCAGGCCCCTTCCCTTGAGATAAATCTGCAAATATCTCGGAAACGAAGAGAGCTATGGCAAAATGTGAAGAGACCTTTTTTGTAGAGAATAATGTTTCCTACAATTTACGTTCTATGATATTTTTTGATCAGAAGCGTAGTTTTCGAGATATATCGTAATATTTAAAAGTTCCGAAGACGCACCAACATAATAGAGATACAGAAACACCGTGGCCCCTTTCTTTGAGATAACTGTGCACTAGTGCGAGCCGCAAATGCCACTTCCAGCTTAGCTGTGCAGAAGAAGAACAACAAGAAGAAGAAATATCTCGAAATATGTCCGTCAGGCCCCTTCCCTTGAGATAAATATGCAAATATCTCGGAAACGAAGCGAGCTGTGGCAAAATGTTAAGAGACCGTTGTTGTAGAGAATTAAGTTTCCTACTTTTTATGTTCTATGATATTTTTTGATCAGATGCGTAGTTCTCGAGATATATCAAGATATTTAAAAGTTCCGAAGCCGCACCAACATAATAGAGATACAGAAACACCGTGGCCCCTTTCTTTGAGATAACTCTGCACTATTGCGAGCTGCAAATGCCACTTCCAGCTTAGCTGTGCAGAAGAAGAACAACAAGAAGAAGAAATATCTCGAAATATGTCCGTCAGGCCCCTTCCCTTGAGATATATCTGCAAATATCTCGGAAACGAAGCGAGCTATGGCAAAATGTTAAGAGACCTTTTTTGTAGAGAATTATGTTTCCTACAATTTAGGTTCTATGATATTTTTTGATCAGAAGCGTAGTTTTCGAGATATATCGAGATATTTAAAAGTTCCGAAGCCGCACCAACATAATAGAGATACAGAAACACCGTGGCCCCTTTCTTTGAGATAACTCTGCACTAGTGCGAGCCGCAAATGCCACTTCCAGCTTAGCTGTGCAGAGGAAGAACAACAAGAAGAAGAAATATCTCGAAATATGTCCGTCAGGCCAGTTCCTTTGAGCTGAATCTGCAAATATCTCGGAAACGAAGCGAGCTATGGCAAAATGGTAAGAGACCTTTTTTGTAGAGAATTAAGTTTCCTACTTTTTATGTTCGATGATATTTTTTGATCAGATGCGTAGTTCTCGAGATATATCAAGATATTTAAAAGTTCCGAAGCTGCACCAACATAATAGAGGTACAGAAACACCGTGGCCTCTTTCTGTGAGATAACACTGCACTATAGCGAGCTGCAAATGCCACTTCGAGCTTAGCTGTGCAGAAGAAGAACAACAAGAAGAAGAAATATCTCGAAATATGTCCGTCAGACCCCTTCCCTTGAGATGAATCTGCAAATATCTCGGAAACGAAGCGAGCTATGGCAAAATGTTAAGAGACCTTTTTTGTAGAGAATTAAGTTTCCTACTTTTTATGTTCTATGATATTTTTTGATCAGAAGCGTAGTTTTCGAGATATATCGAGATATTTGAAAGTTCCGAAGCCGCACCAACATAATAGAGATACAGAAACACCGTGGCCCCTTTCGTTGAGATAACTCTGCACTAGTGCGAGCCGCAAATGCCACTTCCAGCTTAGCTGTGCAGAAGAAGAACAACAAGAAGAAGAAATATCTCGAAATATGTCCGTCAGGCCCCTTCCCTTGAGATAAATCTGCAAATATCTCGGAAACGAAGAGAGCTATGGCAAAATGTTAAGAGACCTTTTTTGTAGAGAATTAAGTTTCCTACTTTTCATGTTCTATGATATTTTTTGATCAGATGCGTAGTTCTCGAGATATATCAAGATATTTAAAAGTTCCGAAGCCGCACCAACATAATAGAGATACAGAAACACCGTGGCCCCTTTCTTTGAGATAACTCTGAACTATTGCGAGCTGCAAATGCCACTTCCAGCTTAGCTGTGCAGAAGAAGAACAACAAGAAGAAGAAATATCTCGAAATATGTCCGCCAGGCCCCTTCCCTTGAGATAAATCTGCAAATATCTCGGAAACGAAGAGAGCTATGGCAAAATGTTAAGAGACCTGTTTTGTAGAGAATTAAGTTTCCTACTTTTCATGTTCTATGATATTTTTTGATCAGAAGCGTAGTTTTCGAGATATATCGAGATATTTGAAAGTTCCGAAGCCGCACCAACATAATAGAGATACAGAAACACCGTGGCCCCTTTCTTTGAGATAACTCTGCACTAGTGCGAGCCGCAAATGCCACTTCCAGCTTAGCTGTGCAGAAGAAGAACAACAAGAAGAAGAAATATCTCGAAATATGTCCGTCAGGCCCCTTCCCTTGAGATAAATATGCAAATATCTCGGAAACGAAGCGAGCTATGGCAAAATGTTGAGAGACCTTTTTTGTAGAGAATTAAGTTTCCTACCTTTTATGTTCTATGATATTTTTTGATCAGATGCGTAATTCTCGAGATATATCAAGATATTTAAATGTTCCGAAGCCGCACCAACATAATAGAGATAAAGAAACACCGTGGCCCCTTTCTTTGAGATAACTCTGCACTATTGCGCGCTGCAAATGCCACTTCCAGCTTAGCTGTGCAGAAGAAGAACAACAAAAAGAAGAAATATCTCGAAATATGTCCGTCAGGCCCCTTCCCTTGAGATAAATCTGCAAATATCTCGGAAACGAAGCGAGCTATGGCAAAATGTTAAGAGACCTTTTTTGTAGAGAATTATGTTTCCTACAATTTATGTCCTATGACATTTTTTGATCAGAAGCGTAGTTTTCGAGATATATCGAGATATTTAAAAGTTCCGAAGCCGCACCAACATAATAGAGATACAGAAACACCGTGGCCCCTTTCTTTGAGATAACTCTGCACTAGTGCGAGCCGCAAATGCCACTTCCAGCTTAGCAGTGCAGAAGAAGAACAACAAGAAGAAGAAATATCTCGAAATATGTCCGTCAGGCCCCTTCCCTTGAGATAAATATGCAAATATCTCGGAAACGAAGCGAGCTATGGCAAAATGTTAAGAGACCTTTTTTGTAGAGAATTAAGTTTCCTACTTTTTATGTTCTATGATATTTTTTGATCAGATGCGTAGTTCTCGAGATATATCAAGATATTTAAAAGTTCCGAAGCCGCACCAACATAATAGAGATACAGAAACACCGTGGCCCCTTTCTTTGAGATAACTCTGCACTAGTGCGAGCCGCAAATGCCACTTCCAGCTTAGCTGTGCAGAAGAAGAACAACAAGAAGAAGAAATATCTCGAAATATGTCCGTCAGGCCCCTTCCCTTGAGATAAATCTGCAAATATCTCGGAAACGAAGCGAGCTATGGCAAAATGTTAAGAGACCTTTTTGTAGAGAATTAAGTTTCCTACTTTTTATGTTCTATGATATTTTTTGATCAGATGCGTAGTTCTCGAGATATATCAAGATATTTAAAAGTTTCGAAGCCGCACCAACATAATAGAGATACAGAAACACCGTGGCCCCTTTCTTTGAGATAACTCTGCACTATTGCGAGCTGGAAATGCCACTTCCAGTTTAGCTGTGCAGAAGAAGAACAACAAGAAGAAGAAATATCTCGAAATATGTCCGTTAGGCCCCTTCCCATGAGATAAATCTGCAAATATCTCGGAAACGAAGCGAGCTATGGCAAAATGTTAAGAGACCTTTTTTGTAGAGAATTAAGTTTCCTACTTTTTATGTTCTATGATATTTTTTGATCAGAAGCGTAGTTTTCGAGATATATCGAGATATTTAAAAGTTCCGAAGCCGCACCAACATAATAGAGATACAGAAACACCGTGGCCCCTTTCTTTGAGATAACTCTGCACTAGTGCGAGCCGCAAATGCCACTTCCAGCTTAGCTGTGCAGAAGAAGAACAACAAGAAGAAGAAATATCTCGAAATATGTCCGTCAGGCCCCTTCCCTTGAGATAAATATGCAAATATCTCGGAAACGAACCGAGCTATGGCAAAATGTTAAGAGACCTTTTTTGTAGAGAATTAAGTTTCCTACCTTCTATGTTCTATGATATTTTTTGATCAGATGCGTAGTTCTCGAGATATATCAAGATATTTAAAAGTTCCGAAGCCGCACCAACATAATAGAGATACAGAAACACCGTGGCCCCTTTCTTTGAGATAACTCTGCACTATTGCGAGCTGCAAATGCCACTTCCAGCTTAGCTGTGCAGAGGAAGAACAACAAGAAGAAGAAATATCTCGAAATATGTCCGTCAGGCCAGTTCCTTTGAGCTGAATCTGCAAATATCTCGGAAACGAAGCGAGCTATGGCAAAATGTTAAGAGACCTTTTTTGTAGAGAATTAAGTTTCCTACTTTTTATGTTCTATGATATTTTTTGATCAGATGCGTAGTTCTCGAGATATATCAAGATATTTAAAAGTTCCGAAGCCGCACCAACATAATAGAGATACAGAAACACCGTGGCCCCTTTCTTTGAGATAACTCTGCACTATTGCGAGCTGTAAATGCCACTTCCAGCTTAGCTGTGCAGAAGAAGAACAACAAGAAGAAGAAATATCTCGAAATATGTCCGTCAGGCCCCTTCCCTTGAGATATATCTGCAAATATCTCGGAAACGAAGCGAGCTATGGCAAAATGTTAAGAGACCTTTTTTGTAGAGAATTATGTTTCCTACAATTTATGTTCTATGATATTTTTTGATCAGAAGCGTAGTTTTCGTGATATATCGAGATATTTAAAAGTTCCGAAGCCGCACCAACATAATAGAGAAACAGAAACACCGTGGCCCCTTTCTTTGAGATAACTCTGCACTAGTGCGAGCCGCAAATGCCACTTCCAGCTTAGCTGTGCAGAAGAAGAACAACAAGAAGAAGAAATATCTCGAAATATGTCCGTCAGGCCCCTTCCCTTGAGATAAATATGCAAATATCTCGGAAACGAAGCGAGCTATGGCAAAATGTTAAGAGACCTGTTTTGTAGAGAATTAAGTTTCCTACTTTTTATGTTCTATGATATTTTTTGATCAGATGCGTAGTTCTCGAGATATATCAAGATATTTAAAAGTTCCGAAGCCGCACCAACATAATAGAGATACAGAAACACCGTGGCCCCTTTCTTTGAGATAACTCTGCACTATTGCGAGCTGGAAATGCCACTTCCAGTTTAGCTGTGCAGAAGAAGAACAACAAGAAGAAGAAATATCTCGAAATATGTCCGTTAAGCCCCTTCCCTTGAGATAAATCTGCAAATATCTCGGAAACGAAGCGAGCTATGGCAAAATGTTAAGAGACCTTTTTTGTAGAGAATTAAGTTTCCTACTTTTTATGTTGTATGATATTTTTTGATCAGAAGCGTAGTTTTCGAGATATATCGAGATATTTAAAAGTTCCGAAGCCGCACCAACATAATAGAGATACAGAAACACCGTGGCCCCTTTCTTTGAGATAACTCTGCACTATTGCGAGCTGGAAATGCCACTTCCAGTTTAGCTATGCAGAAGAAGAACAACAAGAAGAAGAAATATCTCGAAATATGTCCGTTAGGCCCCTTCCATTGAGATAAATCTGCAAATATCTCGGAAACAAAGCGAGCTATGGCAAAATGTTAAGAGACCTTTTTTGTAGAGAATTATGTTTCCTACAATTTATGTTCTATGATATTTTTTGATCAGAAGCGTAGTTTTCGAGATATATCGAGATATTTAAAAGTTCCGAAGCCGCACCAACATAATAGGGATACAGAAACACCGTGGCCCCTTTCTTTGAGATAACTCTGCACTATTGCGAGCTGCAAATGCCACTTCCAGCTTAGCTGTGCAGAAGAAGAACAACAAGAAGAAGAAATATCTCGAAATATGTCCGTCAGGCCCCTTCCCTTGAGATAAATCTGCAAATATCTCGGAAACGAAGCGAGCTATGGCAAAATGTTAAGAGACCTTTTTTGTAGACAATTATGTTTCCTACAATTTATGTTCTATGATATTTTTTGATCAGAAGCGTAGTTTTCGAGATATATCGAGATATTTAAAAGTTCCGAAGCCGCACCAACATAATAGAGATACAGAAACACCGTGGCCCCTTTCTTTGGGATAACTCTGCACTATTGCGAGCTGCAAATGCCACTTCCAGCTTAGCTGTGCAGAAGAAGAACAACAAGAAGAAGAAATATCTCGAAATATGTCCGTCAGGCCACTTCCCTTGAGATAAATCTGCAAATATCTCGGAAACGAAGCGAGCTATGGCAAAATGTTAAGAGACCTTTTTTGTAGAGAATTAAGTTTCCTACTTTTTATGTTCGATGATATTTTTTGATCAGATGCGTAGTTCTCGAGATATATCAAGATATTTAAAAGTTCCGAAGCTGCACCAACATAATAGAGGTACAGAAACACCGTGGCCTCGTTCTTTGAGATAACTCTGCACTATTGCGAGCTGCAAATGCCACTTCCAGCTTAGCTGTGCAGAAGAAGAACAACAAGAAGAAGAAACATCTCGAAATATGTCCGTCAGGCCCCTTCCCTTGAGATAAATCTGCAAATATCTCGGAAAGGAAGCGAGCTATGGCAAAATCTTTAGAGACCTTTCTTGTAGAGAATTAAGTTTCCTACTTTTTATGTTCTATGATATTTTTTGATCAGAGTCGTAGTTCTCGAGATATATCAAGATATTTAAAAGTTCCGAAGCCGCACCAACATAATAGAGATACAGAAACACCGTGGCCCCTTTCTTTGAGATAACTCTGCACTAGTGCGAGCCGCAAATGCCACTTCCAGCTTAGCTGTGCAGAAGAAGAACAACAAGAAGAAGAAATATCTCGAAATATGTCCGTCAGGCCCCTTCCCTTGAGATAAATATGCAAATATCTCGGAAACGAAGCGAGCTATGGCAAAATGTTAAGAGACCTTTTTTGTAGAGAATTAAGTTTCCTACTTTTTATGTTCTATGATATTTTTTGATCAGATGCGTAGTTCTCGAGATATATCAAGATATTTAAAAGTTCCGAAGCCGCACCAACATAATAGAGATACAGAAACACCGTGGCCCCTTTCTTTGAGATAACTCTGCACTATTGCGAGCTGGAAATGCCACTTCCAGTTTAGCTGTGCAGAAGAAGAACAACAAGAAGAAGAAATATCTCGAAATATGTCCGTTAAGCCCCTTCCCTTGAGATAAATCTGCAAATATCTCGGAAACGAAGCGAGCTATGGCAAAATGTTAAGAGACCTTTTTTGTAGAGAATTAAGTTTCCTACTTTTTATGTTGTATGATATTTTTTGATCAGAAGCGTAGTTTTCGAGATATATCGAGATATTTAAAAGTTCCGAAGCCGCACCAACATAATAGAGATACAGAAACACCGTGGCCCCTTTCTTTGAGATAACTCTGCACTATTGCGAGCTGGAAATGCCACTTCCAGTTTAGCTGTGCAGAAGAAGAACAACAAGAAGAAGAAATATCTCGAAATATGTCCGTTAGGCCCCTTCCCTTGAGATAAATCTGCAAATATCTCGGAAACAAACCGAGCTATGGCAAAATGTTAAGAGACCTTTTTTGTAGAGAATTAAGTTTCCTACTTTTTATGTTCTATGATATTTTTTGATCAGAAGCGTAGTTTTCGAGATATATCGAGATATTTAAAAGTTCCGAAGCCGCACCAACATAATAGAGATACAGAAACACCGTGGCCCCTTTCTTTGAGATAACTCTGCACTAGTGCGAGCCGCAAATGCCACTTCCAGCTTAGCTGTGCAGAAGAAGAACAACAAGAAGAAGAAATATCTCGAAATATGTCCGTCAGGCCCCTTCCCTTGAGATAAATATGCAAATATCTCGGAAACGAAGCGAGCTATGGCAAAATGTTAAGAGACCTTTTTTGTAGAGAATTAAGTTTCCTACTTTTTATGTTCTATGATATTTTTTGATCAGATGCGTAGTTCTCGAGATATATCAAGATATTTAAAAGTTCCGAAGCCGCACCAACATAATAGAGATACAGAAACACCGTGGCCCCTTTCTTTGAGATAACTCTGCACTATTGCGAGCTGCAAATGCCACTTCCAGCTTAGCTGTGCAGAAGAAGAACAACAAGAAGAAGAAATATCTCGAAATATGCCCGTCAGGCCCCTTCCCTTGAAATATATCTGCAAATATCTCGGAAACGAAGCGAGCTATGGCAAGATGTTAAGAGACCGTTTTTGTAGAGAATTAAGTTTCCTACTTTTTATGTTCTATGATATTTTTTGATCAGACGCGTAGTTCTCGAGATATATCAAGATATTTAAAAGTTCCGAAGCCGCACCAACATAATAGAGATACAGAAACACCGTGGCCCCTTTCTTTGAGATATCTCTGCACTATTGCGAGCTGCAAATGCCACTTCCAGCTTAGCTGTGCAGAAGAAGAACAACAAGAAGAAGAAATATCTCGAAATATGTCCGTCAGGCCACTTCCCTTGAGATAAATCTGCAAATATCTCGGAAACGAAGCGAGCTATGGCAAAATGTTAAGAGACCTTTTTTGTAGAGAATTAAGTTTCCTACTTTTCATGTTCGATGATATTTTTTGATCAGATGCGGAGTTCTCGAGATATATCAAGATATTTAAAAGTTCCGAAGCTGCACCAACATAATAGAGGTACAGAAACACCGTGGCCTCTTTCTTTGAGATAACTCTGCACTATTGCGAGCTGCAAATGCCACTTCGAGCTTAGCTGTGCAGAAGAAGAACAACAAGAAGAAGAAATATCTCGAAATATGTCCGTCAGACCCCTTCCCTTGAGATGAATCTGCAAATATCTCGGAAACGACGCCAGCTATGGCAAAATGTTAAGAGACCTTTTTTGTAGAGAATAATGTTTCCTACAATTTACGTTCTATGATATTTTTTGATCAGAAGCGTAGTTTTCGAGATATATCGTAATATTTAAAAGTTCCGAAGACGCACCAACATAATAGAGATACAGAAACACCGTGGCCCCTTTCTCTGAGATAACTGTGCGCTAGTGCGAGCCGCAAATGCACTTCCAGCTTAGCTGTGCAGAAGAAGAACAACAAGAAGAAGAAATATCTCGAAATATGTCCGTCAGGCCCCTTCCCTTGAGATATATCTGCAAATATCTCGGAAACGAAGTGAGCTATGGCAAAATGTTAAGAGACCGTTTTTGTAGAGAATTAAGTTTCCTACTTTTTATGTTCTATGACATTTTTTGATCAGACGCGTAGTTCTCGAGATATATCAAGATATTTAAAAGTTCCGAAGCCGCACCAACATAATAGAGATACAGAAACACCGTGGCCCCTTTCTTTGAGATAACTCTGCACTATTGCGAGCTGCAAATGCCACTTCCAGCTTAGCTGTGCAGAAGAGGAACAACAAGAAGAAGAAATATCTCGAAATATGTCCGACAGGCCAGTTCCTTTGAGCTGAATCTGCAAATATCTCGGAAACGAAGCGAGCTATGGCAAAATGTTAAGAGACGTTTTTTGTAGAGAATTATGTTTCCTACAATTTATGTTCTATGATATTTTTTGATCAGAAGCGTAGTTTTCGAGATATATCGCGATATTTAAAAGTTCCGAAGACGCACCAACATAATAGAGATACAGAAACACCGTGGCCCCTTTCTTTGAGATAACTGTGCACTAGTGCGAGCCGCAAATGCCACTTCCAGCTTAGCTGTGCAGAAGAAGAACAACAAGAAGAAGAAATATCTCGAAATATGTCCGTCAGGCCCCTTCCCTTGAGATAAATATGCAAATATCTCGGAAACGAAGCGAGCTGTGGCAAAATGTTAAGAGACCGTTGTTGTAGAGAATTAAGTTTCCTACTTTTTATGTTCTATGATATTTTTTGATCAGACGCGTAGTTCTCGAGATATATCAAGATATTTAAAAGTTCCGAAGCCGCACCAACATAATAGAGATACAGAAACACCGTGGCCCCTTTCTTTGAGATAACTCTGCACTATTGCGAGCTGCAAATGCCACTTCCAGCTTAGCTGTGCAGAAGAAGAACAACAAGAAGAAGAAATATCTCGAAATATGTCCGTCAGGCCCCTTCCCTTGAGATAAATCTGCAAATATCTCGGAAACGAAGAGAGCTATGGCAAAATGTTAAGAGACCTTTTTTGTAGAGAATTATGTTTCCTACAATTTATGTTCTATGATATTTTTTGATCAGAAGCGTAGTTTTCGAGATATATCGAGATATTTAAAAGTTCCGAAGCCGCACCAACATAATAGAGATACAGAAACACCGTGGCCCCTTTCTGTGAGATAACTCTGCAATATTGCGAGCTGCAAATGCCACTTCCAGCTTAGCTGTGCAGAGGAAGAACAACAAGAAGAAGAAATATCTCGAAATATGTCCGTCAGGCCAGTTCCTTTGAGCTGAATCTGCAAATATCTCGGAAACGAAGCGAGCTATGGCAAAATGGTAAGAGACCTTTTTTGTAGAGAATTAAGTTTCCTACTTTTTATGTTCGATGATATTTTTTGATCAGATGCGTAGTTCTCGAGATATATCAAGATATTTAAAAGTTCCGAAGCTGCACCAACATAATAGAGGTACAGAAACACCGTGGCCTCTTTCTGTGAGATAACACTGCACTATTGCGAGCTGCAAATGCCACTTCGAGCTTAGCTGTGCAGAAGAAGAACAACAAGAAGAAGAAATATCTCGAAATATGTCCGTCAGACCCCTTCCCTTGAGATGAATCTGCAAATATCTCGGAAACGAAGCGAGCTATGGCAAAATGTTAAGAGACCTTTTTTGTAGAGAATTAAGTTTCCTACTTTTTATGTTCTATGATATTTTTTGATCAGAAGCGTAGTTTTCGAGATATATCGAGATATTTGAAAGTTCCGAAGCCGCACCAACATAATAGAGATACAGAAACACCGTGGCCCCTTTATTTGAGATAACTCTGCACTAGTGCGAGCCGCAAATGCCACTTCCAGCTTAGCTGTGCAGAAGAAGAACAACAAGAAGAAGAAATATCTCGAAATATGTCCGTCAGGCCCCTTCCCTTGAAATATATCTGCAAATATCTCGGAAACGAAGCGAGCTATGGCAAAATGTTAAGAGACCGTTTTTGTAGAGAATTAAGTTTCCTACTTTTTATGCTCTATGATATTTTTTGATCAGACGCGTAGTTCTCGAGATATATCAAGATATTTAAAAGTTCCGAAGCCGCACCAACATAATAGAGATACAGAAACACCGTGGCCCCTTTCGTTGAGATAACTCTGCACTAGTGCGAGCCGCAAATGCCACTTCCAGCTTAGCTGTGCAGAAGAAGAACAACAAGAAGAAGAAATATCTCGAAATATGTCCGTCAGGCCCCTTCCCTTGAGATAAATCTGCAAATATCTCGGAAACGAAGAGAGCTATGGCAAAATGTTAAGAGACCTTTTTTGTAGAGAATTAAGTTTCCTACTTTTCATGTTCTATGATATTTTTTGATCAGATGCGTAGTTCTCGAGATATATCAAGATATTTAAAAGTTCCGAAGCCGCACCAACATAATAGAGATACAGAAACACCGTGGCCCCTTTCTTTGAGATAACTCTGAACTATTGCGAGCTGCAAATGCCACTTCCAGCTTAGCTGTGCAGAAGAAGAACAACAAGAAGAAGAAATATCTCGAAATATGTCCGCCAGGCCCCTTCCCTTGAGATAAATCTGCAAATATCTCGGAAACGAAGAGAGCTATGGCAAAATGTTAAGAGACCTGTTTTGTAGAGAATTAAGTTTCCTACTTTTCATGTTCTATGATATTTTTTGATCAGATGCGTAGTTCTCGAGATATATCAAGATATTTAAAAGTTCCGAAGCCGCACCAACATAATAGAGATACAGAAACACCGTGGCCCCTTTCTTTGAGATAACTCTGCACTATTGCGCGCTGCAAATGCCACTTCCAGCTTAGCTGTGCAGAAGAAGAACAACAAAAAGAAGAAATATCTCGAAATATGTCCGTCAGGCCCCTTCCCTTGAGATAAATCTGCAAATATCTAGGAAACGAAGCGAGCTATGGCAAAATGTTAAGAGACCCTTTTTGTAGAGAATTAAGTTTCCTACTTTTTATGTTCTATGATATTTTTCGATCAGAGGCGTAGTTCTCGAGATATATCAAGATATTTAAAAGTTCCGAAGCCGCACCAACATAATAGAGATACAGAAACACCATGGCCCCTTTCTTTGAGATAACTCTGCACGATTGCGAGCTGGAAATGCCACTTCCAGTTTAGCTGTGCAGAAGAAGAACAACAAGAAGAAGAAATATCTCGAAATATGTCCGTCAGGCCACTTCCCTTGAGATAAATCTGCAAATATCTCGGAAACGAAGCGAGCTATGGCAAAATGTTAAGAGACCTTTTTTGTAGAGAATTAAGTTTCCTACTTTTTACGTTCGATGATATTTTTTGATCAGATGCGTAGTTCTCGAGATATATCAAGATATTTAAAAGTTCCGAAGCTGCACCAACATAATAGAGGTACAGAAACACCGTGGCCTCTTTCTTTGAGATAACTCTGCACTATTGCGAGCTGCAAATGCCACTTCGAGCTTAGCTGTGCAGAAGAAGAACAACAAGAAGAAGAAATATCTCGAAATATGTCCGTCAGACCCCTTCCCTTGAGATGAATCTGCAAATATCTCGGAAACGAAGCGAGCTATGGCAAAATGTTAAGAGACCTTTTTTGTAGAGGATAATGTTTCCTACAATTTACGTTCTATGATATTTTTTGATCAGAAGCGTAGTTCTCGAGATATATCAAGATATTTAAAAGATCCGAAGCCGCACCAACATAATAGAGATACAGAAACACCGTGGCCCCTTTCTTTGAGATAACTCTGCACTAGTGCGAGCCGCAAATGCCACTTCCAGCTTAGCTGTGCAGAAGAAGAACAACAAGAAGAAGAAATATCTCGAAATATGTCCGTCAGGCCCCTTCCTTTGAGATAAATATGCAAATATCTCGGAAACGAAGCGAGCTGTGGCAAAATGTTAAGAGACCGTTGTTGTAGAGAATTAAGTTTCCTACTTTTTATGTTCTATGATATTTTTTGATCAGACGCGTAGTTCTCGAGATATATCAAGATATTTAAAAGTTCCGAAGCCGCACCAACATAATAGAGATACAGAAACACCGTGGCCCCTTTCTTTGAGATAACTCTGCACTATTGCGAGCTGCAAATGCCACTTCCAGCTTAGCTGTGCAGAAGAAGAACAACAAGAAGAAGAAATATCTCGAAATATGTCCGTCAGGCCAGTTCCTTTGAGCTGAATCTGCAAATATCTCGGAAACGAAGCGAGCTATGGCAAAATGGTAAGAGACCTTTTTTGTAGAGAATTAAGTTTCCTACTTTTTATGTTCGATGATATTTTTTGATCAGAAGCGTAGTTTTCGAGATATATCGAGATATTTGAAAGTTCCGAAGCCGCACCAACATAATAGAGATACAGAAACACCGTGGCCCCTTTCTTTGAGATAACTCTGCACTAGTGCGAGCCGCAAATGCCACTTCCAGCTTAGCTGTGCAGAAGAAGAACAACAAGAAGAAGAAATATCTCGAAATATGTCCGTCAGGCCCCTTCCCTTGAGATAAATATGCAAATATCTCGGAAACGAAGCGAGCTATGGCAAAATGTTGAGAGACCTTTTTTGTAGAGAATTAAGTTTCCTACCTTTTATGTTCTATGATATTTTTTGATCAGATGCGTAATTCTCGAGATATATCAAGATATTTAAATGTTCCGAAGCCGCACCAACATAATAGAGATAAAGAAACACCGTGGCCCCTTTCTTTGAGATAACTCTGCACTATTGCGCGCTGCAAATGCCACTTCCAGCTTAGCTGTGCAGAAGAAGAACAACAAAAAGAAGAAATATCTCGAAATATGTCCGTCAGGCCCCTTCCCTTGAGATAAATCTGCAAATATCTCGGAAACGAAGCGAGCTATGGCAAAATGTTAAGAGACCTTTTTTGTAGAGAATTATGTTTCCTACAATTTATGTTCTATGATATTTTTTGATCAGAAGCGTAGTTTTCGAGATATATCGAGATATTTAAAAGTTCCGAAGCCGCACCAACATAATAGAGATACAGAAACACCGTGGCCCCTTTCTTTGAGATAACTCTGCACTAGTGCGAGCCGCAAATGCCACTTCCAGCTTAGCAGTGCAGAAGAAGAACAACAAGAAGAAGAAATATCTCGAAATATGTCCGTCAGGCCCCTTCCCTTGAGATAAATATGCAAATATCTCGGAAACGAAGCGAGCTATGGCAAAATGTTAAGAGACCTTTTTTGTAGAGAATTAAGTTTCCTACTTTTTATGTTCTATGATATTTTTTGATCAGATGCGTAGTTCTCGAGATATATCAAGATATTTAAAAGTTCCGAAGCCGCACCAACATAATAGAGATACAGAAACACCGTGGCCCCTTTCTTTGAGATAACTCTGCACTAGTGCGAGCCGCAAATGCCACTTCCAGCTTAGCTGTGCAGAAGAAGAACAACAAGAAGAAGAAATATCTCGAAATATGTCCGTCAGGCCCCTTCCCTTGAGATAAATCTGCAAATATCTCGGAAACGAAGCGAGCTATGGCAAAATGTTAAGAGACCTTTTTTGTAGAGAATTAAGTTTCCTACTTTTTATGTTCTATGATATTTTTTGATCAGATGCGTAGTTCTCGAGATATATCAAGATATTTAAAAGTTTCGAAGCCGCACCAACATAATAGAGATACAGAAACACCGTGGCCCCTTTCTTTGAGATAACTCTGCACTATTGCGAGCTGGAAATGCCACTTCCAGTTTAGCTGTGCAGAAGAAGAACAACAAGAAGAAGAAATATCTCGAAATATGTCCGTTAGGCCCCTTCCCATGAGATAAATCTGCAAATATCTCGGAAACGAAGCGAGCTATGGCAAAATGTTAAGAGACCTTTTTTGTAGAGAATTAAGTTTCCTACTTTTTATGTTCTATGATATTTTTTGATCAGAAGCGTAGTTTTCGAGATATATCGAGATATTTAAAAGTTCCGAAGCCGCACCAACATAATAGAGATACAGAAACACCGTGGCCCCTTTCTTTGAGATAACTCTGCACTAGTGCGAGCCGCAAATGCCACTTCCAGCTTAGCTGTGCAGAAGAAGAACAACAAGAAGAAGAAATATCTCGAAATATGTCCGTCAGGCCCCTTCCCTTGAGATAAATATGCAAATATCTCGGAAACGAACCGAGCTATGGCAAAATGTTAAGAGACCTTTTTTGTAGAGAATTAAGTTTCCTACCTTTTATGTTCTATGATATTTTTTGATCAGATGCGTAGTTCTCGAGATATATCAAGATATTTAAAAGTTCCGAAGCCGCACCAACATAATAGAGATACAGAAACACCGTGGCCCCTTTCTTTGAGATAACTCTGCACTATTGCGAGCTGCAAATGCCACTTCCAGCTTAGCTGTGCAGAGGAAGAACAACAAGAAGAAGAAATATCTCGAAATATGTCCGTCAGGCCAGTTCCTTTGAGCTGAATCTGCAAATATCTCGGAAACGAAGCGAGCTATGGCAAAATGTTAAGAGACCTTTTTTGTGGAGAATTAAGTTTCCTACTTTTTATGTTCTATGATATTTTTTGATCAGATGCGTAGTTCTCGAGATATATCAAGATATTTAAAAGTTCCGAAGCCGCACCAACATAATAGAGATACAGAAACACCGTGGCCCCTTTCTTTGAGATAACTCTGCACTATTGCGAGCTGTAAATGCCACTTCCAGCTTAGCTGTGCAGAAGAAGAACAACAAGAAGAAGAAATATCTCGAAATATGTCCGTCAGGCCCCTTCCCTTGAGATATATCTGCAAATATCTCGGAAACGAAGCGAGCTATGCCAAAATGTTAAGAGACCTTTTTTGTAGAGAATTATGTTTCCTACAATTTATGTTCTATGATATTTTTTGATCAGAAGCGTAGTTTTCGTGATATATCGAGATATTTAAAAGTTCCGAAGCCGCACCAACATAATAGAGAAACAGAAACACCGTGGCCCCTTTCTTTGAGATAACTCTGCACTAGTGCGAGCCGCAAATGCCACTTCCAGCTTAGCTGTGCAGAAGAAGAACAACAAGAAGAAGAAATATCTCGAAATATGTCCGTCAGGCCCCTTCCCTTGAGATAAATATGCAAATATCTCGGAAACGAAGCGAGCTATGGCAAAATGTTAAGAGACCTTTTTTGTAGAGAATTAAGTTTCCTACTTTTTATGTTCTATGATATTTTTTGATCAGATGCGTAGTTCTCGAGATATATCAAGATATTTAAAAGTTCCGAAGCCGCACCAACATAATAGAGATACAGAAACACCGTGGCCCCTTTCTTTGAGATAACTCTGCACTATTGCGAGCTGGAAATGCCACTTCCAGTTTAGCTGTGCAGAAGAAGAACAACAAGAAGAAGAAATATCTCGAAATATGTCCGTTAAGCCCCTTCCCTTGAGATAAATCTGCAAATATCTCGGAAACGAAGCGAGCTATGGCAAAATGTTAAGAGACCTTTTTTGTAGAGAATTAAGTTTCCTACTTTTTATGTTGTATGATATTTTTTGATCAGAAGCGTAGTTTTCGAGATATATCGAGATATTTAAAAGTTCCGAAGCCGCACCAACATAATAGAGATACAGAAACACCGTGGCCCCTTTCTTTGAGATAACTCTGCACTGTTGCGAGCTGCAAATGCCACTTCCAGCTTAGCTGTGCAGAGGAAGAACAACAAGAAGAAGAAATATCTCGAAATATGTCCGTCAGGCCCCTTCCCTTGAGATATATCTGCAAATATCTCGGAAACGAAGCGAGCTATGGCAAAATGTTAAGAGACCTTTTTTGTAGAGAATTAAGTTTCCTACCTTTTATGTTCTATGATATTTTTTGATCAGATGCGTAGTTCTCGAGATATATCAAGATATTTAAAAGTTCCGAAGCCGCACCAACATAATAGAGATACAGAAACACCGTGGCCCCTTTCTTTGAGATAACTCTGCACTATTGCGAGCTGCAAATGCCACTTCCAGCTTAGCTGTGTAGAGGAAGAACAACAAGAAGAAGAAATATCTCGAAATATGTCCGTCAGGCCCCTTCCCTTGAGATATATCTGCAAATATCTCGGAAACGAAGCGAGCTATGGCAAAATGGTTAGAGACCTTTTTTGTAGAGAATTATGTTTCCTACAATTTATGTTCTATGATATTTTTTGATCAGAAGCGTAGTTTTCGAGATATATCGAGATATTTAAAAGTTCCGAAGCCGCACCAACATAATAGAGATACAGAAACACCGTGGCCCCTTTCTTTGAGATAACTCTGCACTAGTGCGAGCCGCAAATGCCACTTCCAGCTTAGCTGTGCAGAAGAAGAACAACAAGAAGAAGAAATATCTCGAAATATGTCCGTCAGGCCCCTTCCCTTGAGATAAATATGCAAATATCTCGGAAACAAAGCGAGCTATGGCAAAATGTTAAGAGACCTTTTTTGTAGAGAATTAAGTTTCCTACTTTTTATGTTCTATGATATTTTTTGATCAGATACGTAGTTCTCGAGATATATCAAGATATTTAAAAGTTCCGAAGCCGCACCAACATAATAGAGATACAGAAACACCGTGGCCCCTTTCTTTGAGATAACTCTGCACTATTGCGAGCTGGAAATGCCACTTCCAGTTTAGCTGTGCAGAAGAAGAACAACAAGAAGAAGAAATATCTCGAAATATGTCCGTTAGGCCCCTTCCCTTGAGATAAATCTGCAAATATCTCGGAAACAAAGCGAGCTATGGCAAAATGTTAAGAGACCTTTTTTGTAGAGAATTAAGTTTCCTACTTTTTATGTTCTATGATATTTTTTGATCAGAAGCGTAGTTTTCGAGATATATCGAGATATTTAAAAGTTCCGAAGCCGCACCAACATAATAGAGATACAGAAACACCGTGGCCCCTTTCTTTGAGATAACTCTGCACTAGTGCGAGCCGCAAATGCCACTTCCAGCTTAGCTGTGCAGAAGAAGAACAACAAGAAGAAGAAATATCTCGAAATATGTCCGTCAGGCCCCTTCCCTTGAGATAAATATGCAAATATCTCGGAAACGAAGCGAGCTATGGCAAAATGTTAAGAGACCTTTTTTGTAGAGAATTAAGTTTCCTACTTTTTATGTTCTATGATATTTTTTGATCAGATGCGTAGTTCTCGAGATATATCAAGATATTTAAAAGTTCCGAAGCCGCACCAACATAATAGAGATACAGAAACACCGTGGCCCCTTTCTTTGAGATAACTCTGCACTATTGCGAGCTGCAAATGCCACTTCCAGCTTAGCTGTGCAGAGGAAGAACAACAAGAAGAAGAAATATCTCGAAATATGTCCGTCAGGCCCCTTCCCTTGAGATATATCTGCAAATATCTCGGAAACGATGCGAGCTATGGCAAAATGTTAAGAGACATTTTTTGTAGAGAATTATGTTTCCTACAATTTATGTTCTATGATATTTTTTGATCAGAAGCGTAGTTTTCGAGATATATCGAGATATTTAAAAGTTCCGAAGCCGCACCAACATAATAGAGATACAGAAACACCGTGGCCCCTTTCTTTGAGATAACTCTGCACTAGTGCGAGCCGCAAATGCCACTTCCAGCTTAGCTGTGCAGAAGAAGAACAACAAGAAGAAGAAATATCTCGAAATATGTCCGTCAGGCCCCTTCCCTTGAGATAAATATGCAAATATCTCGGAAACGAAGCGAGCTATGGCAAAATGTTAAGAGACCTTTTTTGTAGAGAATTAAGTTTCCTACTTTTTATGTTCTATGATATTTTTTGAGCAGATGCGTAGTTCTCGAGATATATCAAGATATTTAAAAGTTCCGAAGCCGCACCAACATAATAGAGATACAGAAACACCGTGGCCCCTTTCTTTGAGATAACTCTGCACTAGTGCGAGCCGCAAATGCCACTTCCAGCTTAGCTGTGCAGAAGAAGAACAACAAGAAGAAGAAATATCTCGAAATATGTCCGTCCGGCCCCTTCCCTTGAGATAAATATGCAAATATCTCGGAAACGAAGCGAGCTATGGCAAAATGTTAAGAGACCTTTTTTGTAGAGAATTAAGTTTCCTACTTTTTATGTTCTATGATATTTTTTGATCAGATACGTAGTTCTCGAGATATATCGAGATATTTAAAAGTTCCGAAGCCGCACCAACATAATAGAGATACAGAAACACCGTGGCCCCTTTCTTTGAGATAACTCTGCACTATTGCGAGCTGTAAATGCCACTTCCAGCTTAGCGGTGCAGAAGAAGAACAACAAGAAGAAGAAATATCTCGAAATATGTCCGTCAGGCCCCTTCCCTTGAGATATATCTGCAAATATCTCGGAAACGAAGCGAGCTATGGCAAAATGTTAAGAGACCTTTTTTGTAGAGAATTATGTTTCCTACTTTTTATGTTCTATGATATTTTTTGATCAGACCCGTAGTTCTCGAGATATATCAAGATATTTAAAAGTTCCGAAGCCGCACCAACATAATAGAGATACAGAAACACCGTGGCCCCTTTCTTTGAGATAACTCTGCACTATTGCGAGCTGTAAATGCCACTTCCAGCTTAGCGGTGCAGAAGAAGAACAACAAGAAGAAGAAATATCTCGAAATATGTCCGTCAGGCCAGTTCCTTTGAGCTGAATCTGCAAATATCTCGGAAACGAAGCGAGCTATGGCAAAATGTTAAGAGACGTTTTTTGTAGAGAATTATGTTTCCTACAATTTATGTTCTATGATATTTTTTGATCAGAAGCGTAGTTTTCGAGATATATCGAGATATTTAAAAGTTCCGAAGCCGCACCAACATAATAGAGATACAGAAACACCGTGGCCCCTTTCTTTGAGCTAACTCTGCACTAGTGCGAGCCGCAAATGCCACTTCCAGCTTAGCTGTGCAGAAGAAGAACAACAAGAAGAAGAAATATCTCGAAATATGTCCGTCAGGCCCCTTCCCTTGAGATAAATATGCAAATATCTCGGAAACGAAGCGAGCTATGGCAAAATGTTAAGAGACCTTTTTTGTAGAGAATTATGTTTCCTACTTTTTATGTTCTATGATATTTTTTGATCAGACCCGTAGTTCTCGAGATATATCAAGATATTTAAAAGTTCCGAAGCCGCACCAACATAATAGAGATACAGAAACACCGTGGCCCCTTTCTTTGAGATAACTCTGCACTATTGCGAGCTGTAAATGCCACTTCCAGCTTAGCGGTGCAGAAGAAGAACAACAAGAAGAAGAAATATCTCGAAATATGTCCGTCAGGCCAGTTCCTTTGAGCTGAATCTGCAAATATCTCGGAAACGAAGCGAGCTATGGCAAAATGTTAAGAGACGTTTTTTGTAGAGAATTATGTTTCCTACAATTTATGTTCTATGATATTTTTTGATCAGAAGCGTAGTTTTCGAGATATATCGAGATATTTAAAAGTTCCGAAGCCGCACCAACATAATAAAGATACAGAAACACCGTGGCCCCTTTCTTTGAGATAACTGTGCACTAGTGCGAGCCGCAAATGCCACTTCCAGCTTAGCTGTGCAGAAGAAGAACAACAAGAAGAAGAAATATCTCGAAATATGTCCGTCAGGCCCCTTCCCTTGAGATAAATCTGCAAATATCTCGGAAACGAAGCGAGCTATGGCAAAATGTTAAGAGACCGTTTTTGCAGAGAATTAAGTTTCCTACTTTTTATGTTCTATGATATTTTTTGATGAGACGCGTAGTTCTCGAGATATATCAAGATATTTAAAAGTTCCGAAGCCGCACCAACATAATAGAGATACAGAAACACCGTGGCCCCTTTCTTTGAGATAACTCTGCACTATTGCGAGCTGCAAATGCCACTTCCAGCTTAGCTGTGCAGAAGGAGAACAACAAGAAGAAGAAATATCTCGAAATATGTCCGTCAGGCCCCTTCCCTTGAGATAAATCTGCAAATATCTCGGAAACGAAGAGAGCTATGGCAAAATGTTAAGAGACCTTTTTTGTAGAGAATTAAGTTTCCTACTTTTCATGTTCTATGATATTTTTTGATCAGATGCGTAGTTCTCGAGATATATCAAGATATTTAAAAGTTCCGAAGCCGCACCAACATAATAGAGATACAGAAACACTGTGGCCCCTTTCTTTGAGATAACTCTGCACTAGTGCGAGCCGCAAATGCCACTTCCAGCTTAGCTGTGCAGAAGAAGAACAACAAGAAGAAGAAATATCTCGAAATATGTCCGTCAGGCCCCTTCCCTTGAGATAAATCTGCAAATATCTCGGAAACGAAGCGAGCTATGGCAAAATGTTAAGAGACCGTTTTTGTAGAGAATTAAGTTTCCTACTTTTTATGTTCTATGATATTTTTTGATGAGACGCGTAGTTCTCGAGATATATCAAGATATTTAAAAGTTCCGAAGCCGCACCAACATAATAGAGATACAGAAACACCGTGGCCCCTTTCTTTGAGATAACTCTGCACTATTGCGAGCTGCAAATGCCACTTCCAGCTTAGCTGTGCAGAAGAAGAACAACAAGAAGAAGAAATATCTCGAAATATGTCCGTTAGGCCCCTTCCCTTGAGATAAATCTGCAAATATCTCGGAAACGAAGCGAGCTATGGCAAAATGTTAAGAGACCTTTTTTGTAGAGAATTAAGTTTCCTACTTTTTATGTTCTATGATATTTTTTGATCAGATACGTAGTTCTCGAGATATATCGAGATATTTAAAAGTTCCGAAGCCGCACCAACATAATAGAGATACAGAAACACCGTGGCCCCTTTCTTTGAGATAACTCTGCACTATTGCGAGCTGTAAATGCCACTTCCAGCTTAGCGGTGCAGAAGAAGAACAACAAGAAGAAGAAATATCTCGAAATATGTCCGTCAGGCCCCTTCCCTTGAGATATATCTGCAAATATCTCGGAAACGAAGCGAGCTATGGCAAAATGTTAAGAGACCTTTTTTGTAGAGAATTATGTTTCCTACAATTTATGTTCTATGATATTTTTTGATCAGAAGCGTAGTTTTCGAGATATATCGAGATATTTAAAAGTTCCGAAGCCGCACCAACATAATAGAGATACAGAAACACCGTGGCCCCTTTCTTTGAGCTAACTCTGCACTAGTGCGAGCCGCAAATGCCACTTCCAGCTTAGCTGTGCAGAAGAAGAACAACAAGAAGAAGAAATATCTCGAAATATGTCCGTCAGGCCCCTTCCCTTGAGATAAATATGCAAATATCTCGGAAACGAAGCGAGCTATGGCAAAATGTTAAGAGACCTTTTTTGTAGAGAATTATGTTTCCTACTTTTTATGTTCTATGATATTTTTTGATCAGACCCGTAGTTCTCGAGATATATCAAGATATTTAAAAGTTCCGAAGCCGCACCAACATAATAGAGATACAGAAACACCGTGGCCCCTTTCTTTGAGATAACTCTGCACTATTGCGAGCTGTAAATGCCACTTCCAGCTTAGCGGTGCAGAAGAAGAACAACAAGAAGAAGAAATATCTCGAAATATGTCCGTCAGGCCAGTTCCTTTGAGCTGAATCTGCAAATATCTCGGAAACGAAGCGAGCTATGGCAAAATGTTAAGAGACGTTTTTTGTAGAGAATTATGTTTCCTACAATTTATGTTCTATGATATTTTTTGATCAGAAGCGTAGTTTTCGAGATATATCGAGATATTTAAAAGTTCCGAAGCCGCACCAACATAATAAAGATACAGAAACACCGTGGCCCCTTTCTTTGAGATAACTGTGCACTAGTGCGAGCCGCAAATGCCACTTCCAGCTTAGCTGTGCAGAAGAAGAACAACAAGAAGAAGAAATATCTCGAAATATGTCCGTCAGGCCCCTTCCCTTGAGATAAATCTGCAAATATCTCGGAAACGAAGCGAGCTATGGCAAAATGTTAAGAGACCGTTTTTGCAGAGAATTAAGTTTCCTACTTTTTATGTTCTATGATATTTTTTGATGAGACGCGTAGTTCTCGAGATATATCAAGATATTTAAAAGTTCCGAAGCCGCACCAACATAATAGAGATACAGAAACACCGTGGCCCCTTTCTTTGAGATAACTCTGCACTATTGCGAGCTGCAAATGCCACTTCCAGCTTAGCTGTGCAGAAGGAGAACAACAAGAAGAAGAAATATCTCGAAATATGTCCGTCAGGCCCCTTCCCTTGAGATAAATCTGCAAATATCTCGGAAACGAAGAGAGCTATGGCAAAATGTTAAGAGACCTTTTTTGTAGAGAATTAAGTTTCCTACTTTTCATGTTCTATGATATTTTTTGATCAGATGCGTAGTTCTCGAGATATATCAAGATATTTAAAAGTTCCGAAGCCGCACCAACATAATAGAGATACAGAAACACTGTGGCCCCTTTCTTTGAGATAACTCTGCACTAGTGCGAGCCGCAAATGCCACTTCCAGCTTAGCTGTGCAGAAGAAGAACAACAAGAAGAAGAAATATCTCGAAATATGTCCGTCAGGCCCCTTCCCTTGAGATAAATCTGCAAATATCTCGGAAACGAAGCGAGCTATGGCAAAATGTTAAGAGACCGTTTTTGTAGAGAATTAAGTTTCCTACTTTTTATGTTCTATGATATTTTTTGATGAGACGCGTAGTTCTCGAGATATATCAAGATATTTAAAAGTTCCGAAGCCGCACCAACATAATAGAGATACAGAAACACCGTGGCCCCTTTCTTTGAGATAACTCTGCACTATTGCGAGCTGCAAATGCCACTTCCAGCTTAGCTGTGCAGAAGAAGAACAACAAGAAGAAGAAATATCTCGAAATATGTCCGTTAGGCCCCTTCCCTTGAGATAAATCTGCAAATATCTCGGAAACGAAGCGAGCTATGGCAAAATGTTAAGAGACCTTTTTTGTAGAGAATTAAGTTTCCTACTTTTTATGTTCTATGATATTTTTTGATCAGATACGTAGTTCTCGAGATATATCGAGATATTTAAAAGTTCCGAAGCCGCACCAACATAATAGAGATACAGAAACACCGTGGCCCCTTTCTTTGAGATAACTCTGCACTATTGCGAGCTGTAAATGCCACTTCCAGCTTAGCGGTGCAGAAGAAGAACAACAAGAAGAAGAAATATCTCGAAATATGTCCGTCAGGCCCCTTCCCTTGAGATATATCTGCAAATATCTCGGAAACGAAGCGAGCTATGGCAAAATGTTAAGAGACCTTTTTTGTAGAGAATTATGTTTCCTACAATTTATGTTCTATGATATTTTTTGATCAGAAGCGTAGTTTTCGAGATATATCGAGATATTTAAAAGTTCCGAAGCCGCACCAACATAATAGAGATACAGAAACACCGTGGCCCCTTTCTTTGAGCTAACTCTGCACTAGTGCGAGCCGCAAATGCCACTTCCAGCTTAGCTGTGCAGAAGAAGAACAACAAGAAGAAGAAATATCTCGAAATATGTCCGTCAGGCCCCTTCCCTTGAGATAAATATGCAAATATCTCGGAAACGAAGCGACCTATGGCAAAATGTTAAGAGACCTTTTTTGTAGAGAATTATGTTTCCTACTTTTTATGTTCTATGATATTTTTTGATCAGACCCGTAGTTCTCGAGATATATCAAGATATTTAAAAGTTCCGAAGCCGCACCAACATAATAGAGATACAGAAACACCGTGGCCCCTTTCTTTGAGATAACTCTGCACTATTGCGAGCTGTAAATGCCACTTCCAGCTTAGCGGTGCAGAAGAAGAACAACAAGAAGAAGAAATATCTCGAAATATGTCCGTCAGGCCAGTTCCTTTGAGCTGAATCTGCAAATATCTCGGAAACGAAGCGAGCTATGGCAAAATGTTAAGAGACGTTTTTTGTAGAGAATTATGTTTCCTACAATTTATGTTCTATGATATTTTTTGATCAGAAGCGTAGTTTTCGAGATATATCGAGATATTTAAAAGTTCCGAAGCCGCACCAACATAATAGAGATACAGAAACACCGTGGCCCCTTTCTTTGAGATAACTCTGCACTAGTGCGAGCCGCAAATGCCACTTCCAGCTTAGCTGTGCAGAAGAAGAACAACAAGAAGAAGAAATATCTCGAAATATGTCCGTCAGGCCCCTTCCCTTGAGATAAATATGCAAATATCTCGGAAACGAAGCGAGCTATGGCAAAATGTTAAGAGACCTTTTTTGTAGAGAATTAAGTTTCCTACTTTTTATGTTCTATGATATTTTTTGAGCAGATGCGTAGTTCTCGAGATATATCAAGATATTTAAAAGTTCCGAAGCCGCACCAACATAATAGAGATACAGAAACACCGTGGCCCCTTTCTTTGAGATAACTCTGCACTAGTGCGAGCCGCAAATGCCACTTCCAGCTTAGCTGTGCAGAAGAAGAACAACAAGAAGAAGAAATATCTCGAAATATGTCCGTCAGGCCCCTTCCCTTGAGATAAATATGCAAATATCTCGGAAACGAAGCGAGCTATGGCAAAATGTTAAGAGACCTTTTTTGTAGAGAATTAAGTTTCCTACTTTTTATGTTCTATGATATTTTTTGAGCAGATGCGTAGTTCTCGAGATATATCAAGATATTTAAAAGTTCCGAAGCCGCACCAACATAATAGAGATACAGAAACACCGTGGCCCCTTTCTTTGAGATAACTCTGCACTAGTGCGAGCCGCAAATGCCACTTCCAGCTTAGCTGTGCAGAAGAAGAACAACAAGAAGAAGAAATATCTCGAAATATGTCCGTCCGGCCCCTTCCCTTGAGATAAATATGCAAATATCTCGGAAACGAAGCGACCTATGGCAAAATGTTAAGAGACCTTTTTTGTAGAGAATTAAGTTTCCTACTTTTTATGTTCTATGATATTTTTTGATCAGATACGTAGTTCTCGAGATATATCGAGATATTTAAAAGTTCCGAAGCCGCACCAACATAATAGAGATACAGAAACACCGTGGCCCCTTTCTTTGAGATAACTCTGCACTATTGCGAGCTGTAAATGCCACTTCCAGCTTAGCGGTGCAGAAGAAGAACAACAAGAAGAAGAAATATCTCGAAATATGTCCGTCAGGCCCCTTCCCTTGAGATATATCTGCAAATATCTCGGAAACGAAGCGAGCTATGGCAAAATGTTAAGAGACCTTTTTTGTAGAGAATTATGTTTCCTACAATTTATGTTCTATGATATTTTTTGATCAGAAGCGTAGTTTTCGAGATATATCGAGATATTTAAAAGTTCCGAAGCCGCACCAACATAATAGAGATACAGAAACACCGTGGCCCCTTTCTTTGAGCTAACTCTGCACTAGTGCGAGCCGCAAATGCCACTTCCAGCTTAGCTGTGCAGAAGAAGAACAACAAGAAGAAGAAATATCTCGAAATATGTCCGTCAGGCCCCTTCCCTTGAGATAAATATGCAAATATCTCGGAAACGAAGCGAGCTATGGCAAAATGTTAAGAGACCTTTTTTGTAGAGAATTATGTTTCCTACTTTTTATGTTCTATGATATTTTTTGATCAGACCCGTAGTTCTCGAGATATATCAAGATATTTAAAAGTTCCGAAGCCGCACCAACATAATAGAGATACAGAAACACCGTGGCCCCTTTCTTTGAGATAACTCTGCACTATTGCGAGCTGTAAATGCCACTTCCAGCTTAGCGGTGCAGAAGAAGAACAACAAGAAGAAGAAATATCTCGAAATATGTCCGTCAGGCCAGTTCCTTTGAGCTGAATCTGCAAATATCTCGGAAACGAAGCGAGCTATGGCAAAATGTTAAGAGACGTTTTTTGTAGAGAATTATGTTTCCTACAATTTATGTTCTATGATATTTTTTGATCAGAAGCGTAGTTTTCGAGATATATCGAGATATTTAAAAGTTCCGAAGCCGCACCAACATAATAGAGATACAGAAACACCGTGGCCCCTTTCTTTGAGATAACTCTGCACTAGTGCGAGCCGCAAATGCCACTTCCAGCTTAGCTGTGCAGAAGAAGAACAACAAGAAGAAGAAATATCTCGAAATATGTCCGTCAGGCCCCTTCCCTTGAGATAAATATGCAAATATCTCGGAAACGAAGCGAGCTATGGCAAAATGTTAAGAGACCTTTTTTGTAGAGAATTATGTTTCCTACTTTTTATGTTCTATGATATTTTTTGATCAGACCCGTAGTTCTCGAGATATATCAAGATATTTAAAAGTTCCGAAGCCGCACCAACATAATAGAGATACAGAAACACCGTGGCCCCTTTCTTTGAGATAACTCTGCACTATTGCGAGCTGTAAATGCCACTTCCAGCTTAGCGGTGCAGAAGAAGAACAACAAGAAGAAGAAATATCTCGAAATATGTCCGTCAGGCCAGTTCCTTTGAGCTGAATCTGCAAATATCTCGGAAACGAAGCGAGCTATGGCAAAATGTTAAGAGACGTTTTTTGTAGAGAATTATGTTTCCTACAATTTATGTTCTATGATATTTTTTGATCAGAAGCGTAGTTTTCGAGATATATCGAGATATTTAAAAGTTCCGAAGCCGCACCAACATAATAGAGATACAGAAACACCGTGGCCCCTTTCTTTGAGCTAACTCTGCACTAGTGCGAGCCGCAAATGCCACTTCCAGCTTAGCTGTGCAGAAGAAGAACAACAAGAAGAAGAAATATCTCGAAATATGTCCGTCAGGCCCCTTCCCTTGAGATAAATATGCAAATATCTCGGAAACGAAGCGAGCTATGGCAAAATGTTAAGAGACCTTTTTTGTAGAGAATTATGTTTCCTACTTTTTATGTTCTATGATATTTTTTGATCAGACCCGTAGTTCTCGAGATATATCAAGATATTTAAAAGTTCCGAAGCCGCACCAACATAATAGAGATACAGAAACACCGTGGCCCCTTTCTTTGAGATAACTCTGCACTATTGCGAGCTGTAAATGCCACTTCCAGCTTAGCGGTGCAGAAGAAGAACAACAAGAAGAAGAAATATCTCGAAATATGTCCGTCAGGCCAGTTCCTTTGAGCTGAATCTGCAAATATCTCGGAAACGAAGCGAGCTATGGCAAAATGTTAAGAGACGTTTTTTGTAGAGAATTATGTTTCCTACAATTTATGTTCTATGATATTTTTTGATCAGAAGCGTAGTTTTCGAGATATATCGAGATATTTAAAAGTTCCGAAGCCGCACCAACATAATAAAGATACAGAAACACCGTGGCCCCTTTCTTTGAGATAACTGTGCACTAGTGCGAGCCGCAAATGCCACTTCCAGCTTAGCTGTGCAGAAGAAGAACAACAAGAAGAAGAAATATCTCGAAATATGTCCGTCAGGCCCCTTCCCTTGAGATAAATCTGCAAATATCTCGGAAACGAAGCGAGCTAGGGCAAAATGTTAAGAGACCGTTTTTGCAGAGAATTAAGTTTCCTACTTTTTATGTTCTATGATATTTTTTGATGAGACGCGTAGTTCTCGAGATATATCAAGATATTTAAAAGTTCCGAAGCCGCACCAACATAATAGAGATACAGAAACACCGTGGCCCCTTTCTTTGAGATAACTCTGCACTATTGCGAGCTGCAAATGCCACTTCCAGCTTAGCTGTGCAGAAGGAGAACAACAAGAAGAAGAAATATCTCGAAATATGTCCGTCAGGCCCCTTCCCTTGAGATAAATCTGCAAATATCTCGGAAACGAAGAGAGCTATGGCAAAATGTTAAGAGACCTTTTTTGTAGAGAATTAAGTTTCCTACTTTTCATGTTCTATGATATTTTTTGATCAGATGCGTAGTTCTCGAGATATATCAAGATATTTAAAAGTTCCGAAGCCGCACCAACATAATAGAGATACAGAAACACTGTGGCCCCTTTCTTTGAGATAACTCTGCACTAGTGCGAGCCGCAAATGCCACTTCCAGCTTAGCTGTGCAGAAGAAGAACAACAAGAAGAAGAAATATCTCGAAATATGTCCGTCAGGCCCCTTCCCTTGAGATAAATCTGCAAATATCTCGGAAACGAAGCGAGCTATGGCAAAATGTTAAGAGACCGTTTTTGTAGAGAATTAAGTTTCCTACTTTTTATGTTCTATGATATTTTTTGATGAGACGCGTAGTTCTCGAGATATATCAAGATATTTAAAAGTTCCGAAGCCGCACCAACATAATAGAGATACAGAAACACCGTGGCCCCTTTCTTTGAGATAACTCTGCACTATTGCGAGCTGCAAATGCCACTTCCAGCTTAGCTGTGCAGAAGAAGAACAACAAGAAGAAGAAATATCTCGAAATATGTCCGTTAGGCCCCTTCCCTTGAGATAAATCTGCAAATATCTCGGAAACGAAGCGAGCTATGGCAAAATGTTAAGAGACCTTTTTTGTAGAGAATTAAGTTTCCTACCTTTTATGTTCTATGATATTTTTCGATCAGATGCGTAGTTCTCGAGATATATCAAGATATTTAAAAGTTCCGAAGCCGCACCAACATAATAGAGATACAGAAACACCGTGGCCCCTTTCTTTGAGATAACTCTGCACTATTGCGAGCTGGAAATGCCACTTCCAGTTTAGCTGTGCAGAAGAAGAACAACAAGAAGAAGAAATATCTCGAAATATGTCCGTTAGGCCCCTTCCCTTGAGATAAATCTGCAAATATCTCGGAAACGAAGCGAGCTATGGCAAAATCTTAAGAGACCTTTTTTGTAGAGAATTAAGTTTCCTACTTTTTATGTTCTATGATATTTTTTGATCAGATACGTAGTTCTCGAGATATATCAAGATATTTAAAAGTTCCGAAGCCGCACCAACATAATAGAGATACAGAAACACCGTGGCCCCTTTCTTTGAGATAACTCTGCACTATTGCGAGCTGCAAATGCCACTTCCAGCTTAGCTGTGCAGAAGAAGAACAACAAGAAGAAGAAATATCTCGAAATATGTCCGTCAGGCCCCTTCCCTTGAGATAAATCTGCAAATATCTCGGAAACGAAGAGAGCTATGGCAAAATGTTAAGAGACCTTTTTTGTAGAGAATTAAGTTTCCTACTTTTCATGTTCTATGATATTTTTTGATCAGATGCGTAGTTCTCGAGATATATCAAGATATTTAAAAGTTCCGAAGCCGCACCAACATAATAGAGATACAGAAACACCGTGGCCCCTTTCTTTGAGATAACTCTGCACTAGTGCGAGCCGCAAATGCCACTTCCAGCTTAGCTGTGCAGAAGAAGAACAACAAGAAGAAGAAATATCTCGAAATATGTCCGTCAGGCCCCTTCCCTTGAGATAAATCTGCAAATATCTCGGAAACGAAGCGAGCTATGGCAAAATGTTAAGAGACCTTTTTTGTAGAGAATTATGTTTCCTACTTTTTATGTTCTATGATATTTTTTGATCAGACCCGTAGTTCTCGAGATATATCAAGATATTTAAAAGTTCCGAAGCCGCACCAACATAATAGAGATACAGAAACACCGTGGCCCCTTTCTTTGAGATAACTCTGCACTAGTGCGAGCCGCAAATGCCACTTCCAGCTTAGCTGTGCAGAAGAAGAACAACAAGAAGAAGAAATATCTCGAAATATGTCCGTCAGGCCCCTTCCCTTGAGATAAATCTGCAAATATCTCGGAAACGAAGCGAGCTATGGCAAAATGTTAAGAGACCTTTTTTGTAGAGAATTAAGTTTCCTACTTTTTATGTTCTATGATATTTTTTGATCAGATGCGTAGTTCTCGAGATATATCAAGATATTTAAAAGTTCCGAAGCCGCACCAACATAATAGAGATACAGAAACACCGTGGCCCCTCTCTTTGAGATAACTCTGCACTATTGCGAGCTGGAAATGCCACTTCCAGTTTAGCTGTGCAGAAGAAGAACAACAAGAAGCAAAAATATCTCGAAATATGTCCGTTAGGCCCCTTCCCTTGAGATAAATCTGCAAATATCTCGGAAACGAAGCGAGCTATGGCAAAATGTTAAGAGAACTTATTTGTAGAGAATTAAGTTTCCTACCTTTTACGTTCTATGATATTTTTTGATCAGACCCGTAGTTCTCGAGATATATCAAGATATTTAAAAGTTCCGAAGCCGCACCAACATAATAGAGATACAGAAACACCGTGGCCCCTTTCTTTGAGATAACTCTGCACTATTGCGAGCTGCAAATGCCACTTCCAGCTTAGCTGTGCAGAAGAAGAACAACAAGAAGAAGAAATATCTCGAAATATGTCCGTCAGGCCCCTTCCCTTGAGATATATCTGCAAATATCTCGGAAACGAAGCGAGTTATGGCAAAATGTTAAGAGACCTTTTTTGTAGAGAATTATGTTTCCTACAATTTAGGTTCTATGATATTTTTTGATCAGAAGCGTAGTTTTCGAGATATATCGAGATATTTAAAAGTTCCGAAGCCGCACCAACATAATAGAGATACAGAAACACCGTGGCCCCTTTCTTTGAGATAACTCTGCACTAGTGCGAGCTGTAAATGCCACTTCCAGCTTAGCGGTGCAGAAGAAGAACAACAAGAAGAAGAAATATCTCGAAATATGTCCGTCAGGCCCCTTCCCTTGAGATATATCTGCAAATATCTCGGAAACGAAGCGAGCTATGGCAAAATGTTAAGAGACCTTTTTTGTAGAGAATTATGTTTCCTACAATTTATGTTCTATGATATTTTTTGATCAGAAGCGTAGTTTTCGAGATATATCGAGATATTTAAAAGTTCCGAAGCCGCACCAACATAATAGAGATACAGAAACACCGTGGCCCCTTTCTTTGAGCTAACTCTGCACTAGTGCGAGCCGCAAATGCCACTTCCAGCTTAGCTGTGCAGAAGAAGAACAACAAGAAGAAGAAATATCTCGAAATATGTCCGTCAGGCCCCTTCCCTTGAGATAAATATGCACATATCTCGGAAACGAAGCGAGCTATGGCAAAATGTTAAGAGACCTTTTTTGTAGAGAATTATGTTTCCTACTTTTTATGTTCTATGATATTTTTTGATCAGACCCGTAGTTCTCGAGATATATCAAGATATTTAAAAGTTCCGAAGCCGCACCAACATAATAGAGATACAGAAACACCGTGGCCCCTTTCTTTGAGATAACTCTGCACTATTGCGAGCTGTAAATGCCACTTCCAGCTTAGCGGTGCAGAAGAAGAACAACAAGAAGAAGAAATATCTCGAAATATGTCCGTCAGGCCAGTTCCTTTGAGCTGAATCTGCAAATATCTCGGAAACGAAGCGAGCTATGGCAAAATGTTAAGAGACGTTTTTTGTAGAGAATTATGTTTCCTACAATTTATGTTCTATGATATTTTTTGATCAGAAGCGTAGTTTTCGAGATATATCGAGATATTTAAAAGTTCCGAAGCCGCACCAACATAATAGAGATACAGAAACACCGTGGCCCCTTTCTTTGAGATAACTCTGCACTAGTGCGAGCCGCAAATGCCACTTCCAGCTTAGCTGTGCAGAAGAAGAACAACAAGAAGAAGAAATATCTCGAAATATGTCCGTCAGGCCCCTTCCCTTGAGATAAATATGCAAATATCTCGGAAACGAAGCGAGCTATGGCAAAATGTTAAGAGACCTTTTTTGTAGAGAATTATGTTTCCTACTTTTAATGTTCTATGATATTTTTTGATCAGACCCGTAGTTCTCGAGATATATCAAGATATTTAAAAGTTCCGAAGCCGCACCAACATAATAGAGATACAGAAACACCGTGGCCCCTTTCTTTGAGATAACTCTGCACTATTGCGAGCTGTAAATGCCACTTCCAGCTTAGCGGTGCAGAAGAAGAACAACAAGAAGAAGAAATATCTCGAAATATGTCCGTCAGGCCCCTTCCCTTGAGATAAATATGCAAATATCTCGGAAACGAAGCGAGCTATGGCAAAATGTTAAGAGACCTTTTTTGTAGAGAATTATGTTTCCTACTTTTAATGTTCTATGATATTTTTTGATCAGACCCGTAGTTCTCGAGATATATCAAGATATTTAAAAGTTCCGAAGCCGCACCAACATAATAGAGATACAGAAACACCGTGGCCCCTTTCTTTGAGATAACTCTGCACTATTGCGAGCTGTAAATGCCACTTCCAGCTTAGCGGTGCAGAAGAAGAACAACAAGAAGAAGAAATATCTCGAAATATGTCCGTCAGGCCAGTTCCTTTGAGCTGAATCTGCAAATATCTCGGAAACGAAGCGAGCTATGGCAAAATGTTAAGAGACGTTTTTTGTAGAGAATTATGTTTCCTACAATTTATGTTCTATGATATTTTTTGATCAGAAGCGTAGTTTTCGAGATATATCGAGATATTTAAAAGTTCCGAAGCCGCACCAACATAATAGAGATACAGAAACACCGTGGCCCCTTTCTTTGAGCTAACTCTGCACTAGTGCGAGCCGCAAATGCCACTTCCAGCTTAGCTGTGCAGAAGAAGAACAACAAGAAGAAGAAATATCTCGAAATATGTCCGTCAGGCCCCTTCCCTTGAGATAAATATGCAAATATCTCGGAAACGAAGCGAGCTATGGCAAAATGTTAAGAGACCTTTTTTGTAGAGAATTATGTTTCCTACTTTTTATGTTCTATGATATTTTTTGATCAGACCCGTAGTTCTCGAGATATATCAAGATATTTAAAAGTTCCGAAGCCGCACCAACATAATAGAGATACAGAAACACCGTGGCCCCTTTCTTTGAGATAACTCTGCACTATTGCGAGCTGTAAATGCCACTTCCAGCTTAGCGGTGCAGAAGAAGAACAACAAGAAGAAGAAATATCTCGAAATATGTCCGTCAGGCCAGTTCCTTTGAGCTGAATCTGCAAATATCTCGGAAACGAAGCGAGCTATGGCAAAATGTTAAGAGACGTTTTTTGTAGAGAATTATGTTTCCTACAATTTATGTTCTATGATATTTTTTGATCAGAAGCGTAGTTTTCGAGATATATCGAGATATTTAAAAGTTCCGAAGCCGCACCAACATAATAAAGATACAGAAACACCGTGGCCCCTTTCTTTGAGATAACTGTGCACTAGTGCGAGCCGCAAATGCCACTTCCAGCTTAGCTGTGCAGAAGAAGAACAACAAGAAGAAGAAATATCTCGAAATATGTCCGTCAGGCCCCTTCCCTTGAGATAAATCTGCAAATATCTCGGAAACGAAGCGAGCTAGGGCAAAATGTTAAGAGACCGTTTTTGCAGAGAATTAAGTTTCCTACTTTTTATGTTCTATGATATTTTTTGATGAGACGCGTAGTTCTCGAGATATATCAAGATATTTAAAAGTTCCGAAGCCGCACCAACATAATAGAGATACAGAAACACCGTGGCCCCTTTCTTTGAGATAACTCTGCACTATTGCGAGCTGCAAATGCCACTTCCAGCTTAGCTGTGCAGAAGGAGAACAACAAGAAGAAGAAATATCTCGAAATATGTCCGTCAGGCCCCTTCCCTTGAGATAAATCTGCAAATATCTCGGAAACGAAGAGAGCTATGGCAAAATGTTAAGAGACCTTTTTTGTAGAGAATTAAGTTTCCTACTTTTCATGTTCTATGATATTTTTTGATCAGATGCGTAGTTCTCGAGATATATCAAGATATTTAAAAGTTCCGAAGCCGCACCAACATAATAGAGATACAGAAACACTGTGGCCCCTTTCTTTGAGATAACTCTGCACTAGTGCGAGCCGCAAATGCCACTTCCAGCTTAGCTGTGCAGAAGAAGAACAACAAGAAGAAGAAATATCTCGAAATATGTCCGTCAGGCCCCTTCCCTTGAGATAAATCTGCAAATATCTCGGAAACGAAGCGAGCTATGGCAAAATGTTAAGAGACCGTTTTTGTAGAGAATTAAGTTTCCTACTTTTTATGTTCTATGATATTTTTTGATGAGACGCGTAGTTCTCGAGATATATCAAGATATTTAAAAGTTCCGAAGCCGCACCAACATAATAGAGATACAGAAACACCGTGGCCCCTTTCTTTGAGATAACTCTGCACTATTGCGAGCTGCAAATGCCACTTCCAGCTTAGCTGTGCAGAAGAAGAACAACAAGAAGAAGAAATATCTCGAAATATGTCCGTTAGGCCCCTTCCCTTGAGATAAATCTGCAAATATCTCGGAAACGAAGCGAGCTATGGCAAAATGTTAAGAGACCTTTTTTGTAGAGAATTAAGTTTCCTACCTTTTATGTTCTATGATATTTTTCGATCAGATGCGTAGTTCTCGAGATATATCAAGATATTTAAAAGTTCCGAAGCCGCACCAACATAATAGAGATACAGAAACACCGTGGCCCCTTTCTTTGAGATAACTCTGCACTATTGCGAGCTGGAAATGCCACTTCCAGTTTAGCTGTGCAGAAGAAGAACAACAAGAAGAAGAAATATCTCGAAATATGTCCGTTAGGCCCCTTCCCTTGAGATAAATCTGCAAATATCTCGGAAACGAAGCGAGCTATGGCAAAATCTTAAGAGACCTTTTTTGTAGAGAATTAAGTTTCCTACTTTTTATGTTCTATGATATTTTTTGATCACATACGTAGTTCTCGAGATATATCAAGATATTTAAAAGTTCCGAAGCCGCACCAACATAATAGAGATACAGAAACACCGTGGCCCCTTTCTTTGAGATAACTCTGCACTATTGCGAGCTGCAAATGCCACTTCCAGCTTAGCTGTGCAGAAGAAGAACAACAAGAAGAAGAAATATCTCGAAATATGTCCGTCAGGCCCCTTCCCTTGAGATAAATCTGCAAATATCTCGGAAACGAAGAGAGCTATGGCAAAATGTTAAGAGACCTTTTTTGTAGAGAATTAAGTTTCCTACTTTTCATGTTCTATGATATTTTTTGATCAGATGCGTAGTTCTCGAGATATATCAAGATATTTAAAAGTTCCGAAGCCGCACCAACATAATAGAGATACAGAAACACCGTGGCCCCTTTCTTTGAGATAACTCTGCACTAGTGCGAGCCGCAAATGCCACTTCCAGCTTAGCTGTGCAGAAGAAGAACAACAAGAAGAAGAAATATCTCGAAATATGTCCGTCAGGCCCCTTCCCTTGAGATAAATCTGCAAATATCTCGGAAACGAAGCGAGCTATGGCAAAATGTTAAGAGACCTTTTTTGTAGAGAATTATGTTTCCTACTTTTTATGTTCTATGATATTTTTTGATCAGACCCGTAGTTCTCGAGATATATCAAGATATTTAAAAGTTCCGAAGCCGCACCAACATAATAGAGATACAGAAACACCGTGGCCCCTTTCTTTGAGATAACTCTGCACTAGTGCGAGCCGCAAATGCCACTTCCAGCTTAGCTGTGCAGAAGAAGAACAACAAGAAGAAGAAATATCTCGAAATATGTCCGTCAGGCCCCTTCCCTTGAGATAAATCTGCAAATATCTCGGAAACGAAGCGAGCTATGGCAAAATGTTAAGAGACCTTTTTTGTAGAGAATTAAGTTTCCTACTTTTTATGTTCTATGATATTTTTTGATCAGATGCGTAGTTCTCGAGATATATCAAGATATTTAAAAGTTCCGAAGCCGCACCAACATAATAGAGATACAGAAACACCGTGGCCCCTCTCTTTGAGATAACTCTGCACTATTGCGAGCTGGAAATGCCACTTCCAGTTTAGCTGTGCAGAAGAAGAACAACAAGAAGCAAAAATATCTCGAAATATGTCCGTTAGGCCCCTTCCCTTGAGATAAATCTGCAAATATCTCGGAAACGAAGCGAGCTATGGCAAAATGTTAAGAGAACTTATTTGTAGAGAATTAAGTTTCCTACCTTTTACGTTCTATGATATTTTTTGATCAGACCCGTAGTTCTCGAGATATATCAAGATATTTAAAAGTTCCGAAGCCGCACCAACATAATAGAGATACAGAAACACCGTGGCCCCTTTCTTTGAGATAACTCTGCACTATTGCGAGCTGCAAATGCCACTTCCAGCTTAGCTGTGCAGAAGAAGAACAACAAGAAGAAGAAATATCTCGAAATATGTCCGTCAGGCCCCTTCCCTTGAGATATATCTGCAAATATCTCGGAAACGAAGCGAGCTATGGCAAAATGTTAAGAGACCTTTTTTGTAGAGAATTATGTTTCCTACAATTTAGGTTCTATGATATTTTTTGATCAGAAGCGTAGTTTTCGAGATATATCGAGATATTTAAAAGTTCCGAAGCCGCACCAACATAATAGAGATACAGAAACACCGTGGCCCCTTTCTTTGAGATAACTCTGCACTAGTGCGAGCCGCAAATGCCACTTCCAGCTTAGCTGTGCAGAAGAAGAACAACAAGAAGAAGAAATATCTCGAAATATGTCCGTCAGGCCCCTTCCCTTGAGATAAATACGCAAATATCTCGGAAACGAAGCGAGCTATGGCAAAATGTTCAGAAACCTTTTTTGTAGAGAATTAAGTTTCCTACTTTTTATGTTCTATGATATTTTTTGATCAGATGCGTAGTTCTCGAGATATATCAAGATATTTAAAAGTTCCGAAGCCGCACCAACATAATAGAGATACAGAAACACCGTGGCCCCTTTCTTTGAGATAACTCTGCACTATTACGAGCTGTAAATGCCACTTCCAGCTTAGCTGTGCAGAAGAAGAACAACAAGAAGAAGAAATATCTCGAAATATGTCCGTCAGGCCCCTTCCCTTGAGATATATCTGCAAATATCTCGGAAACGAAGCGAGCTATGGCAAAATGTTAAGAGACCTTTTTTGTAGAGAATTAAGTTTCCTACTTTTTATGTTCTATGATATTTTTTGATCAGATGCGTAGTTCTCGAGATATATCAAGATATTTAAAAGTTCCGAAGCCGCACCAACATAATAGAGATACAGAAACACCGTGGCCCCTTTCTTTGAGATAACTCTGCACTAGTGCGAGCTGCAAATGCCACTTCCAGCTTAGCTGTGCAGAGGAAGAACAACAAGAAGAAGAAATATCTCGAAATATGTCCGTCAGGCCAGTTCCTTTGAGCTGAATCTGCAAATATCTCGGAAACGAAGCGAGCTATGGCAAAATGTTAACAGACGTTTTTTGTAGAGAATTATGTTTCCTACAATTTATGTTCTATGATATTTTTTGATCAGAAGCGTAGTTTTCGAGATATATCGAGATATTTAAAAGTTCCGAAGCCGCACCAACATAACAGAGATACAGAAACACCGTGGCCCCTTTCTTTGAGATAACTCTGCACTATTGCGAGCTGCAAATGCCACTTCCAGCTTAGCTGTGCAGAAGAAGAACAACAAGAAGAAGAAATATCTCGAAATATGCCCGTCAGGCCCCTTCCCTTGAAATATATCTGCAAATATCTCGGAAACGAAGCGAGCTATGGCAAAATGTTAAGAGACCGTTTTTGTAGAGAATTAAGTTTCCTACTTTTTATGTTCTATGATATTTTTTGATCAGACGCGTAGTTCTCGAGATATATCAAGATATTTAAAAGTTCCGAAGCCGCACCAACATAATAGAGATACAGAAACACCGTGGCCCCTTTCTTTGAGATATCTCTGCACTATTGCGAGCTGCAAATGCCACTTCCAGCTTAGCTGTGCAGAAGAAGAACAACAAGAAGAAGAAATATCTCGAAATATGTCCGTGAGGCCACTTCCCTTGAGATAAATCTGCAAATATCTCGGAAACGAAGCGAGCTATGGCAAAATGTTGAGAGACCTTTTTTGTAGAGAATTAAGTTTCCTACTTTTCATGTTCGATGATATTTTTTGATCAGATGCGGAGTTCTCGAGATATATCAAGATATTTAAAAGTTCCGAAGCTGCACCAACATAATAGAGGTACAGAAACACCGTGGCCTCTTTCTTTGAGATAACTCTGCACTATTGCGAGCTGCAAATGCCACTTCGAGCTTAGCTGTGCAGAAGAAGAACAACAAGAAGAAGAAATATCTCGAAATATGTCCGTCAGACCCCTTCCCTTGAGATGAATCTGCAAATATCTCGGAAACGAAGCCAGCTATGGCAAAATGTTAAGAGACCTTTTTTGTAGAGAATAATGTTTCCTACAATTTACGTTCTATGATATTTTTTGATCAGAAGCGTAGTTTTCGAGATATATCGTAATATTTAAAAGTTCCGAAGACGCACCAACATAATAGAGATACAGAAACACCGTGGCCCCTTTCTTTGAGATAACTGTGCGCTAGTGCGAGCCGCAAATGCACTTCCAGCTTAGCTGTGCAGAAGAAGAACAACAAGAAGAAGAAATATCTCGAAATATGTCCGTCAGGCCCCTTCCCTTGAGATAAATACGCAAATATCTCGGAAACGAAGCGAGCTATGGCAAAATGTTCAGAAACCTTTTTTGTAGAGAATTAAGTTTCCTACTTTTTATGTTCTATGATATTTTTTGATCAGATGCGTAGTTCTCGAGATATATCAAGATATTTAAAAGTTCCGAAGCCGCACCAACATAATAGAGATACAGAAACACCGTGGCCCCTTTCTTTGAGATAACTCTGCACTATTGCGAGCTGCAAATGCCACTTCCAGCTTAGCTGTGCAGAAGAGGAACAACAAGAAGAAGAAATATCTCGAAATATGTCCGACAGGCCAGTTCCTTTGAGCTGAATCTGCAAATATCTCGGAAACGAAGCGAGCTATGGCAAAATGTTAAGAGACGTTTTTTGTAGAGAATTATGTTTCCTACAATTTATGTTCTATGATATTTTTTGATCAGAAGCGTAGTTTTCGAGATATATCGCGATATTTAAAAGTTCCGAAGACGCACCAACATAATAGAGATACAGAAACACCGTGGCCCCTTTCTTTGAGATAACTGTGCACTAGTGCGAGCCGCAAATGCCACTTCCAGCTTAGCTGTGCAGAAGAAGAACAACAAGAAGAAGAAATATCTCGAAATATGTCCGTCAGGCCCCTTCCCTTGAGATAAATATGCAAATATCTCGGAAACGAAGCGAGCTGTGGCAAAATGTTAAGAGACCGTTGTTGTAGAGAATTAAGTTTCCTACTTTTTATGTTCTATGATATTTTTTGATCAGACGCGTAGTTCTCGAGATATATCAAGATATTTAAAAGTTCCGAAGCCGCACCAACATAATAGAGATACAGAAACACCGTGGCCCCTTTCTTTGAGATAACTCTGCACTATTGCGAGCTGCAAATGCCACTTCCAGCTTAGCTGTGCAGAAGAAGAACAACAAGAAGAAGAAATATCTCGAAATATGTCCGTCAGGCCCCTTCCCTTGAGATAAATCTGCAAATATCTCGGAAACGAAGAGAGCTATGGCAAAATGTTAAGAGACCTTTTTTGTAGAGAATTATGTTTCCTACAATTTATGTTCTATGATATTTTTTGATCAGAAGCGTAGTTTTCGAGATATATCGAGATATTTAAAAGTTCCGAAGCCGCACCAACATAATAGAGATACAGAAACACCGTGGCCCCTTTCTGTGAGATAACTCTGCAATATTGCGAGCTGCAAATGCCACTTCGAGCTTAGCTGTGCAGAGGAAGAACAACAAGAAGAAGAAATATCTCGAAATATGTCCGTCAGGCCAGTTCCTTTGAGCTGAATCTGCAAATATCTCGGAAACGAAGCGAGCTATGGCAAAATGTTAAGAGACCTTTTTTGTAGAGAATTAAGTTTCCTACTTTTTATGTTCTATGATATTTTTTGATCAGAAGCGTAGTTTTCGAGATATATCGAGATATTTGAAAGTTCCGAAGCCGCACCAACATAATAGAGATACAGAAACACCGTGGCCCCTTTATTTGAGATAACTCTGCACTAGTGCGAGCCGCAAATGCCACTTCCAGCTTAGCTGTGCAGAAGAAGAACAACAAGAAGAAGAAATATCTCGAAATATGTCCGTCAGGCCCCTTCCCTTGAAATATATCTGCAAATATCTCGGAAACGAAGCGAGCTATGGCAAAATGTTAAGAGACCGTTTTTGTAGAGAATTAAGTTTCCTACTTTTTATGCTCTATGATATTTTTTGATCAGACGCGTAGTTCTCGAGATATATCAAGATATTTAAAAGTTCCGAAGCCGCACCAACATAATAGAGATACAGAAACACCGTGGCCCCTTTCGTTGAGATAACTCTGCACTAGTGCGAGCCGCAAATGCCACTTCCAGCTTAGCTGTGCAGAAGAAGAACAACAAGAAGAAGAAATATCTCGAAATATGTCCGTCAGGCCCCTTCCCTTGAGATAAATCTGCAAATATCTCGGAAACGAAGAGAGCTATGGCAAAATGTTAAGAGACCTTTTTTGTAGATAATTAAGTTTCCTACTTTTCATGTTCTATGATATTTTTTGATCAGATGCGTAGTTCTCGAGATATATCAAGATATTTAAAAGTTCCGAAGCCGCACCAACATAATAGAGATACAGAAACACCGTGGCCCCTTTCTTTGAGATAACTCTGAACTATTGCGAGCTGCAAATGCCACTTCCAGCTTAGCTGTGCAGAAGAAGAACAACAAGAAGAAGAAATATCTCGAAATATGTCCGCCAGGCCCCTTCCCTTGAGATAAATCTGCAAATATCTCGGAAACGAAGAGAGCTATGGCAAAATGTTAAGAGACCTGCTTTGTAGAGAATTAAGTTTCCTACTTTTCATGTTCTATGATATTTTTTGATCAGATGCGTAGTTCTCGAGATATATCAAGATATTTAAAAGTTCCGAAGCCGCACCAACATAATAGAGATACAGAAACACCGTGGCCCCTTTCTTCGAGATAACTCTGCACTATTGCGCGCTGCAAATGCCACTTCCAGCTTAGCTGTGCAGAAGAAGAACAACAAAAAGAAGAAATATCTCGAAATATGTCCGTCAGGCCCCTTCCCTTGAGATAAATCTGCAAATATCTAGGAAACGAAGCGAGCTATGGCAAAATGTTAAGAGACCCTTTTTGTAGAGAATTAAGTTTCCTACTTTTTATGTTCTATGATATTTTTCGATCAGAGGCGTAGTTCTCGAGATATATCAAGATATTTAAAAGTTCCGAAGCCGCACCAACATAATAGAGATACAGAAACACCATGGCCCCTTTCTTTGAGATAACTCTGCACGATTGCGAGCTGGAAATGCCACTTCCAGTTTAGCTGTGCAGAAGAAGAACAACAAGAAGAAGAAATATCTCGAAATATGTCCATCAGGACCCTTCCCTTGAGATAAATCTGCAAATATCTCGGAAACGAAGCGAGCTATGGCAAAATGTTAAGAGACCTTTTTTGTAAAGAATTATGTTTCCTACAATTTATGTTCTATGATATTTTTTGATCAGAAGCGTAGTTTTCGAGATATATCGAGATATTTAAAAGTTCCGAAGCCGCACCAACATAATAGAGATACAGAAACACCGTGGCCCCTTTCTTTGGGATAACTCTGCACTATTGCGAGCTGCAAATGCCACTTCCAGCTTAGCTGTGCAGAAGAAGAACAACAAGAAGAAGAAATATCTCGAAATATGTCCGTCAGGCCACTTCCCTTGAGATAAATCTGCAAATATCTCGGAAACGAAGCGAGCTATGGCAAAATGTTAAGAGACCTTTTTTGTAGAGAATTAAGTTTCCTACTTTTTACGTTCGATGATATTTTTTGATCAGATGCGTAGTTCTCGAGATATATCAAGATATTTAAAAGTTCCGAAGCTGCACCAACATAATAGAGGTACAGAAACACCGTGGCCTCTTTCTTTGAGATAACTCTGCACTATTGCGAGCTGCAAATGCCACTTCGAGCTTAGCTGTGCAGAAGAAGAACAACAAGAAGAAGAAATATCTCGAAATATGTCCGTCAGACCCCTTCCCTTGAGATGAATCTGCAAATATCTCGGAAACGAAGCGAGCTATGGCAAAATGTTAAGAGACCTTTTTTGTAGAGGATAATGTTTCCTACAATTTACGTTCTATGATATTTTTTGATCAGAAGCGTAGTTCTCGAGATATATCAAGATATTTAAAAGATCCGAAGCCGCACCAACATAATAGAGATACAGAAACACCGTGGCCCCTTTCTTTGAGATAACTCTGCACTAGTGCGAGCCGCAAATGCCACTTCCAGGTTAGCTGTGCAGAAGAAGAACAACAAGAAGAAGAAATATCTCGAAATATGTCCGTCAGGCCCCTTCCTTTGAGATAAATATGCAAATATCTCGGAAACGAAGCGAGCTGTGGCAAAATGTTAAGAGACCGTTGTTGTAGAGAATTAAGTTTCCTACTTTTTATGTTCTATGATATTTTTTGATCAGACGCGTAGTTCTCGAGATATATCAAGATATTTAAAAGTTCCGAAGCCGCACCAACATAATAGAGATACAGAAACACCGTGGCCCCTTTCTTTGAGATAACTCTGCACTATTGCGAGCTGCAAATGCCACTTCCAGCTTAGCTGTGCAGAAGAAGAACAACAAGAAGAAGAAATATCTCGAAATATGTCCGTCAGGCCCCTTCCCTTGAGATAAATCTGCAAATATCTCGGAAACGAAGAGAGCTATGGCAAAATGTTAAGAGACCTTTTTTGTAGAGAATTATGTTTCCTACAATTTATGTTCTATGATATTTTTTGATCAGAAGCGTAGTTTTCGAGATATATCGAGATATTTAAAAGTTCCGAAGCCGCACCAACATAATAGAGATACAGAAACACCGTGGCCCCTTTCTGTGAGATAACTCTGCAATATTGCGAGCTGCGGATGCCACTTCCAGCTTAGCTGTGCAGAGGAAGAACAACAAGAAGAAGAAATATCTCGAAATATGTCCGTCAGGCCAGTTCCTTTGAGCTGAATCTGCAAATATCTCGGAAACGAAGCGAGCTATGGCAAAATGGTAAGAGACCTTTTTTGTAGAGAATTAAGTTTCCTACTTTTTATGTTCGATGATATTTTTTGATCAGAAGCGTAGTTTTCGAGATATATCGAGATATTTGAAAGTTCCGAAGCCGCACCAACATAATAGAGATACAGAAACACCGTGGCCCCTTTCTTTGAGATAACTCTGCACTAGTGCGAGCCGCAAATGCCACTTCCAGCTTAGCTGTGCAGAAGAAGAACAACAAGAAGAAGAAATATCTCGAAATATGTCCGTCAGGCCCCTTCCCTTGAGATAAATATGCAAATATCTCGGAAACGAAGCGAGCTATGGCAAAATGTTGAGAGACCTTTTTTGTAGAGAATTAAGTTTCCTACCTTTTATGTTCTATGATATTTTTTGATCAGATGCGTAATTCTCGAGATATATCAAGATATTTAAATGTTCCGAAGCCGCACCAACATAATAGAGATAAAGAAACACCGTGGCCCCTTTCTTTGAGATAACTCTGCACTATTGCGCGCTGCAAATGCCACTTCCAGCTTAGCTGTGCAGAAGAAGAACAACAAAAAGAAGAAATATCTCGAAATATGTCCGTCAGGCCCCTTCCCTTGAGATAAATCTGCAAATATCTCGGAAACGAAGCGAGCTATGGCAAAATGTTAAGAGACCTTTTTTGTAGAGAATTATGTTTCCTACAATTTATGTTCTATGATATTTTTTGATCAGAAGCGTAGTTTTCGAGATATATCGAGATATTTAAAAGTTCCGAAGCCGCACCAACATAATAGAGATACAGAAACACCGTGGCCCCTTTCTTTGAGATAACTCTGCACTAGTGCGAGCCGCAAATGCCACTTCCAGCTTAGCAGTGCAGAAGAAGAACAACAAGAAGAAGAAATATCTCGAAATATGTCCGTCAGGCCCCTTCCCTTGAGATAAATATGCAAATATCTCGGAAACGAAGCGAGCTATGGCAAAATGTTAAGATACCTTTTTGTAGAGAATTAAGTTTCCTACTTTTTATGTTCTATGATATTTTTTGATCAGATGCGTAGTTCTCGAGATATATCAAGATATTTAAAAGTTTCGAAGCCGCACCAACATAATAGAGATACAGAAACACCGTGGCCCCTTTCTTTGAGATAACTCTGCACTATTGCGAGCTGGAAATGCCACTTCCAGTTTAGCTGTGCAGAAGAAGAACAACAAGAAGAAGAAATATCTCGAAATATGTCCGTTAGGCCCCTTCCCATGAGATAAATCTGCAAATATCTCGGAAACGAAGCGAGCTATGGCAAAATGTTAAGAGACCTTTTTTGTAGAGAATTAAGTTTCCTACTTTTTATGTTCTATGATATTTTTTGATCAGATGCGTAGTTCTCGAGATATATCAAGATATTTAAAAGTTCCGAAGCCGCACCAACATAATAGAGATACAGAAACACCGTGGCCCCTTTCTTTGAGATAACTCTGCACTATTGCGAGCTGCAAATGCCACTTCCAGCTTAGCTGTGCAGAGGAAGAACAACAAGAAGAAGAAATATCTCGAAATATGTCCGTCAGGCCAGTTCCTTTGAGCTGAATCTGCAAATATCTCGGAAACGAAGCGAGCTATGGCAAAATGTTAAGAGACCTTTTTTGTAGAGAATTAAGTTTCCTACTTTTTATGTTCTATGATATTTTTTGATCAGATGCGTAGTTCTCGAGATATATCAAGATATTTAAAAGTTCCGAAGCCGCACCAACATAATAGAGATACAGAAACACCGTGGCCCCTTTCTTTGAGATAACTCTGCACTATTGCGAGCTGTAAATGCCACTTCCAGCTTAGCTGTGCAGAAGAAGAACAACAAGAAGAAGAAATATCTCGAAATATGTCCGTCAGGCCCCTTCCCTTGAGATATATCTGCAAATATCTCGGAAACGAAGCGAGCTATGGCAAAATGTTAAGAGACCTTTTTTGTAGAGAATTATGTTTCCTACAATTTATGTTCTATGATATTTTTTGATCAGAAGCGTAGTTTTCGTGATATATCGAGATATTTAAAAGTTCCGAAGCCGCACCAACATAATAGAGAAACAGAAACACCGTGGCCCCTTTCTTTGAGATAACTCTGCACTAGTGCGAGCCGCAAATGCCACTTCCAGCTTAGCTGTGCAGAAGAAGAACAACAAGAAGAAGAAATATCTCGAAATATGTCCGTCAGGCCCCTTCCCTTGAGATAAATATGCAAATATCTCGGAAACGAAGCGAGCTATGGCAAAATGTTAAGAGACCTTTTTTGTAGAGAATTAAGTTTCCTACTTTTTATGTTCTATGATATTTTTTGATCAGATGCGTAGTTCTCGAGATATATGAAGATATTTAAAAGTTCCGAAGCCGCACCAACATAATAGAGATACAGAAACACCGTGGCCCCTTTCTTTGAGATAACTCTGCACTATTGCGAGCTGGAAATGCCACTTCCAGTTTAGCTGTGCAGAAGAAGAACAACAAGAAGAAGAAATATTTCGAAATATGTCCGTTAAGCCCCTTCCCTTGAGATAAATCTGCAAATATCTCGGAAACGAAGCGAGCTATGGCAAAATGTTAAGAGACCTTTTTTGTAGAGAATTACGTTTCCTACTTTTTATGTTGTATGATATTTTTTGATCAGAAGCGTAGTTTTCGAGATATATCGAGATATTTAAAAGTTCCGAAGCCGCACCAACATAATAGAGATACAGAAACACCGTGGCCCCTTTCTTTGAGATAACTCTGCACTGTTGCGAGCTGCAAATGCCACTTCCAGCTTAGCTGTGCAGAGGAAGAACAACAAGAAGAAGAAATATCTCGAAATATGTCCGTCAGGCCCCTTCCCTTGAGATATATCTGCAAATATCTCGGAAACGAAGCGAGCTATGGCAAAATGTTAAGAGACCTTTTTTGTAGAGAATTAAGTTTCCTACCTTTTATGTTCTATGATATTTTTTGATCAGATGCGTAGTTCTCGAGATATATCAAGATATTTAAAAGTTCCGAAGCCGCACCAACATAATAGAGATACAGAAACACCGTGGCCCCTTTCTTTGAGATAACTCTGCACTATTGCGAGCTGGAAATGCCACTTCCAGTTTAGCTGTGCAGAAGAAGAACAACAAGAAGAAGAAATATCTCGAAATATGTCCGTTAGGCCCCTTCCCTTGAGATAAATCTGCAAATATCTCGGAAACAAAGCGAGCTATGGCAAAATGTTAAGAGACCTTTTTTGTAGAGAATTAAGTTTCCTACTTTTTATGTTCTATGATATTTTTTGATCAGAAGCGTAGTTTTCGAGATATATCGAGATATTTAAAAGTTCCGAAGCCGCACCAGCATCATAGAGATACAGAAACACCGTGGCCCCTTTCTTTGAGATAACTCTGCACTAGTGCGAGCCGCAAATGCCACTTCCAGCTTAGCTGTGCAGAAGAAGAACAACAAGAAGAAGAAATATCTCGAAATATGTCCGTCAGGCCCCTTCCCTTGAGATAAATATGCAAATATCTCGGAAACGAAGCGAGCTATGGCAAAATGTTAAGAGACCTTTTTTGTAGAGAATTAAGTTTCCTACTTTTTATGTTCTATGATATTTTTTGATCAGATGCGTAGTTCTCGAGATATATCAAGATATTTAAAAGTTCCGAAGCCGCACCAACATAATAGAGATACAGAAACACCGTGGCCCCTTTCTTTGAGATAACTCTGCACTATTGCGAGCTGGAAATGCCACTTCCAGTTTAGCTGTGCAGAAGAAGAACAACAAGAAGAAGAAATATCTCGAAATATGTCCGTTAAGCCCCTTCCCTTGAGATAAATCTGCAAATATCTCGGAAACGAAGCGAGCTATGGCAAAATGTTAAGAGACCTTTTTTGTAGAGAATTAAGTTTCCTACTTTTTATGTTGTATGATATTTTTTGATCAGAAGCGTAGTTTTCGAGATATATCGAGATATTTAAAAGTTCCGAAGCCGCACCAACATAATAGAGATACAGAAACACCGTGGCCCCTTTCTTTGAGATAACTCTGCACTGTTGCGAGCTGCAAATGCCACTTCCAGCTTAGCTGTGCAGAGGAAGAACAACAAGAAGAAGAAATATCTCGAAATATGTCCGTCAGGCCCCTTCCCTTGAGATATATCTGCAAATATCTCGGAAACGAAGCGAGCTCTGGCAAAATGTTAAGAGACCTTTTTTGTAGAGAATTAAGTTTCCTACCTTTTATGTTCTATGATATTTTTTGATCAGATGCGTAGTTCTCGAGATATATCAAGATATTTAAAAGTTCCGAAGCCGCACCAACATAATAGAGATACAGAAACACCGTGGCCCCTTCCTTTGAGATAACTCTGCACTATTGCGAGCTGCAAATGCCACTTCCAGCTTAGCTGTGTAGAGGAAGAACAACAAGAAGAAGAAATATCTCGAAATATGTCCGTCAGGCCCCTTCCCTTGAGATATATCTGCAAATATCTCGGAAACGAAGCGAGCTATGGCAAAATGTTAAGAGACCTTTTTTGTAGAGAATTATGTTTCCTACAATTTATGTTCTATGATATTTTTTGATCAGAAGCGTAGTTTTCGAGATATATCGAGATATTTAAAAGTTCCGAAGCCGCACCAACATAATAGAGATACAGAAACACCGTGGCCCCTTTCTTTGAGATAACTCTGCACTAGTGCGAGCCGCAAATGCCACTTCCAGCTTAGCTGTGCAGAAGAAGAACAACAAGAAGAAGAAATATCTCGAAATATGTCCGTCAGGCCCCTTCCCTTGAGATAAATATGCAAATATCTCGGAAACAAAGCGAGCTATGGCAAAATATTAAGAGACCTTTTTTGTAGAGAATTAAGTTTCCTACTTTTTATGTTCTATGATATTTTTTGATCAGATACGTAGTTCTCGAGATATATCAAGATATTTAAAAGTTCCGAAGCCGCACCAACATAATAGAGATACAGAAACACCGTGGCCCCTTTCTTTGAGATAACTCTGCACTATTGCGAGCTGGAAATGCCACTTCCAGTTTAGCTGTGCAGAAGAAGAACAACAAGAAGAAGAAATATCTCGAAATATGTCCGTTAGGCCCCTTCCCTTGAGATAAATCTGCAAATATCTCGGAAACAAAGCGAGCTATGGCAAAATGTTAAGAGACCTTTTTTGTAGAGAATTAAGTTTCCTACTTTTTATGTTCTATGATATTTTTTGATCAGAAGCGTAGTTTTCGAGATATATCGAGATATTTAAAAGTTCCGAAGCCGCACCAACATAATAGAGATACAGAAACACCGTGGCCCCTTTCTTTGAGATAACTCTGCACTAGTGCGAGCCGCAAATGCCACTTCCAGCTTAGCTGTGCAGAAGAAGAACAACAAGAAGAAGAAATATCTCGAAATATGTCCGTCAGGCCCCTTCCCTTGAGATAAATATGCAAATATCTCGGAAACGAAGCGAGCTATGGCAAAATGTTAAGAGACCTTTTTTGTAGAGAATTAAGTTTCCTACTTTTTATGTTCTATGATATTTTTTGATCAGATGCGTAGTTCTCGAGATATATCAAGATATTTAAAAGTTCCGAAGCCGCACCAACATAATAGAGATACAGAAACACCGTGGCCCCTTTCTTTGAGATAACTCTGCACTATTGCGAGCTGGAAATGCCACTTCCAGTTTAGCTGTGCAGAAGAAGAACAACAAGAAGAAGAAATATCTCGAAATATGTCCGTTAAGCCCCTTCCCTTGAGATAAATCTGCAAATATCTCGGAAACGAAGCGAGCTATGGCAAAATGTTAAGAGACCTTTTTTGTAGAGAATTAAGTTTCCTACTTTTTATGTTGTATGATATTTTTTGATCAGAAGCGTAGTTTTCGAGATATATCGAGATATTTAAAAGTTCCGAAGCCGCACCAACATAATAGAGATACAGAAACACCGTGGCCCCTTTCTTTGAGATAACTCTGCACTGTTGCGAGCTGCAAATGCCACTTCCAGCTTAGCTGTGCAGAGGAAGAACAACAAGAAGAAGAAATATCTCGAAATATGTCCGTCAGGCCCCTTCCCTTGAGATATATCTGCAAATATCTCGGAAACGAAGCGAGCTATGGCAAAATGTTAAGAGACCTTTTTTGTAGAGAATTAAGTTTCCTACCTTTTATGTTCTATGATATTTTTTGATCAGATGCGTAGTTCTCGAGATATATCAAGATATTTAAAAGTTCCGAAGCCGCACCAACATAATAGAGATACAGAAACACCGTGGCCCCTTCCTTTGAGATAACTCTGCACTATTGCGAGCTGCAAATGCCACTTCCAGCTTAGCTGTGTAGAGGAAGAACAACAAGAAGAAGAAATATCTCGAAATATGTCCGTCAGGCCCCTTCCCTTGAGATATATCTGCAAATATCTCGGAAACGAAGCGAGCTATGGCAAAATGTTAAGAGACCTTTTTTGTAGAGAATTATGTTTCCTACAATTTATGTTCTATGATATTTTTTGATCAGAAGCGTAGTTTTCGAGATATATCGAGATATTTAAAAGTTCCGAAGCCGCACCAACATAATAGAGATACAGAAACACCGTGGCCCCTTTCTTTGAGATAACTCTGCACTAGTGCGAGCCGCAAATGCCACTTCCAGCTTAGCTGTGCAGAAGAAGAACAACAAGAAGAAGAAATATCTCGAAATATGTCCGTCAGGCCCCTTCCCTTGAGATAAATATGCAAATATCTCGGAAACAAAGCGAGCTATGGCAAAATGTTAAGAGACCTTTTTTGTAGAGAATTAAGTTTCCTACTTTTTATGTTCTATGATATTTTTTGATCAGATACGTAGTTCTCGAGATATATCAAGATATTTAAAAGTTCCGAAGCCGCACCAACATAATAGAGATACAGAAACACCGTGGCCCCTTTCTTTGAGATAACTCTGCACTATTGCGAGCTGGAAATGCCACTTCCAGTTTAGCTGTGCAGAAGAAGAACAACAAGAAGAAGAAATATCTCGAAATATGTCCGTTAGGCCCCTTCCCTTGAGATAAATCTGCAAATATCTCGGAAACAAAGCGAGCTATGGCAAAATGTTAAGAGACCTTTTTTGTAGAGAATTAAGTTTCCTACTTTTTATGTTCTATGATATTTTTTGATCAGAAGCGTAGTTTTCGAGATATATCGAGATATTTAAAAGTTCCGAAGCCGCACCAACATAATAGAGATACAGAAACACCGTGGCCCCTTTCTTTGAGATAACTCTGCACTAGTGCGAGCCGCAAATGCCACTTCCAGCTTAGCTGTGCAGAAGAAGAACAACAAGAAGAAGAAATATCTCGAAATATGTCCGTCAGGCCCCTTCCCTTGACATAAATATGCAAATATCTCGGAAACGAAGCGAGCTATGGCAAAATGTTAAGAGACCTTTTTTGTAGAGAATTAAGTTTCCTACTTTTTATGTTCTATGATATTTTTTGATCAGATGCGTAGTTCTCGAGATATATCAAGATATTTAAAAGTTCCGAAGCCGCACCAACATAATAGAGATACAGAAACACCGTGGCCCCTTTCTTTGAGATAACTCTGCACTATTGCGAGCTGGAAATGCCACTTCCAGTTTAGCTGTGCAGAAGAAGAACAACAAGAAGAAGAAATATCTCGAAATATGTCCGTTAAGCCCCTTCCCTTGAGATAAATCTGCAAATATCTCGGAAACGAAGCGAGCTATGGCAAAATGTTAAGAGACCTTTTTTGTAGAGAATTAAGTTTCCTACTTTTTATGTTGTATGATATTTTTTGATCAGAAGCGTAGTTTTCGAGATATATCGAGATATTTAAAAGTTCCGAAGCCGCACCAACATAATAGAGATACAGAAACACCGTGGCCCCTTTCTTTGAGATAACTCTGCACTGTTGCGAGCTGCAAATGCCACTTCCAGCTTAGCTGTGCAGAGGAAGAACAACAAGAAGAAGAAATATCTCGAAATATGTCCGTCAGGCCCCTTCCCTTGAGATATATCTGCAAATATCTCGGAAACGAAGCGAGCTATGGCAAAATGTTAAGAGACCTTTTTTGTAGAGAATTAAGTTTCTTACCTTTTATGTTCTATGATATTTTTTGATCAGATGCGTAGTTCTCGAGATATATCAAGATATTTAAAAGTTCCGAAGCCGCACCAACATAATAGAGATACAGAAACACCGTGGCCCCTTTCTTTGAGATAACTCTGCACTATTGCGAGCTGCAAATGCCACTTCCAGCTTAGCTGTGTAGAGGAAGAACAACAAGAAGAAGAAATATCTCGAAATATGTCCGTCAGGCCCCTTCCCTTGAGATATATCTGCAAATATCTCGGAAACGAAGCGAGCTATGGCAAAATGTTAAGAGACCTTTTTTGTAGAGAATTATGTTTCCTACAATTTATGTTCTATGATATTTTTTGATCAGAAGCGTAGTTTTCGAGATATATCGAGATATTTAAAAGTTCCGAAGCCGCACCAACATAATAGAGATACAGAAACACCGTGGCCCCTTTCTTTGAGATAACTCTGCACTAGTGCGAGCCGCAAATGCCACTTCCAGCTTAGCTGTGCAGAAGAAGAACAACAAGAAGAAGAAATATCTCGAAATATGTCCGTCAGGCCCCTTCCCTTGAGATAAATATGCAAATATCTCGGAAACAAAGCGAGCTATGGCAAAATGTTAAGAGACCTTTTTTGTAGAGAATTAAGTTTCCTACTTTTTATGTTGTATGATATTTTTTGATCAGAAGCGTAGTTTTCGAGATATATCGAGATATTTAAAAGTTCCGAAGCCGCACCAACATAATAGAGATACAGAAACACCGTGGCCCCTTTCTTTGAGATAACTCTGCACTGTTGCGAGCTGCAAATGCCACTTCCAGCTTAGCTGTGCAGAGGAAGAACAACAAGAAGAAGAAATATCTCGAAATATGTCCGTCAGGCCCCTTCCCTTGAGATATATCTGCAAATATCTCGGAAACGAAGCGAGCTATGGCAAAATGTTAAGAGACCTTTTTTGTAGAGAATTAAGTTTCCTACCTTTTATGTTCTATGATATTTTTTGATCAGATGCGTAGTTCTCGAGATATATCAAGATATTTAAAAGTTCCGAAGCCGCACCAACATAATAGAGATACAGAAACACCGTGGCCCCTTTCTTTGAGATAACTCTGCACTATTGCGAGCTGCAAATGCCACTTCCAGCTTAGCTGTGTAGAGGAAGAACAACAAGAAGAAGAAATATCTCGAAATATGTCCGTCAGGCCCCTTCCCTTGAGATATATCTGCAAATATCTCGGAAACGAAGCGAGCTATGGCAAAATGTTAAGAGACCTTTTTTGTAGAGAATTATGTTTCCTACAATTTATGTTCTATGATATTTTTTGATCAGAAGCGTAGTTTTCGAGATATATCGAGATATTTAAAAGTTCCGAAGCCGCACCAACATAATAGAGATACAGAAACACCGTGGCCCCTTTCTTTGAGATAACTCTGCACTAGTGCGAGCCGCAAATGCCACTTCCAGCTTAGCTGTGCAGAAGAAGAACAACAAGAAGAAGAAATATCTCGAAATATGTCCGTCAGGCCCCTTCCCTTGAGATAAATATGCAAATATCTCGGAAACAAAGCGAGCTATGGCAAAATGTTAAGAGACCTTTTTTGTAGAGAATTAAGTTTCCTACTTTTTATGTTCTATGATATTTTTTGATCAGATACGTAGTTCTCGAGATATATCAAGATATTTAAAAGTTCCGAAGCCGCACCAACATAATAGAGATACAGAAACACCGTGGCCCCTTTCTTTGAGATAACTCTGCACTATTGCGAGCTGGAAATGCCACTTCCAGTTTAGCTGTGCAGAAGAAGAACAACAAGAAGAAGAAATATCTCGAAATATGTCCGTTAGGCCCCTTCCCTTGAGATAAATCTGCAAATATCTCGGAAACAAACCGAGCTATGGCAAAATGTTAAGAGACCTTTTTTGTAGAGAATTAAGTTTCCTACTTTTTATGTTCTATGATATTTTTTGATCAGAAGCGTAGTTTTCGAGATATATCGAGATATTTAAAAGTTCCGAAGCCGCACCAACATAATAGAGATACAGAAACACCGTGGCCCCTTTCTTTGAGATAACTCTGCACTAGTGCGAGCCGCAAATGCCACTTCCAGCTTAGCTGTGCAGAAGAAGAACAACAAGAAGAAGAAATATCTCGAAATATGTCCGTCAGGCCCCTTCCCTTGAGATAAATATGCAAATATCTCGGAAACGAAGCGAGCTATGGCAAAATGTTAAGAGACCTTTTTTGTAGAGAATTAAGTTTCCTACTTTTTATGTTCTATGATATTTTTTGATCAGATGCGTAGTTCTCGAGATATATCAAGATATTTAAAAGTTCCGAAGCCGCACCAACATAATAGAGATACAGAAACACCGTGGCCCCTTTCTTTGAGATAACTCTGCACTAGTGCGAGCCGCAAATGCCACTTCCAGCTTAGCTGTGCAGAAGAAGAACAACAAGAAGAAGAAATATCTCGAAATATGTCCGTCAGGCCCCTTCCCTTGAGATAAATATGCAAATATCTCGGAAACAAAGCGAGCTATGGCAAAATGTTAAGAGACCTTTTTTGTAGAGAATTAAGTTTCCTACTTTTTATGTTCTATGATATTTTTTGATCAGATACGTAGTTCTCGAGATATATCAAGATATTTAAAAGTTCCGAAGCCGCACCAACATAATAGAGATACAGAAACACCGTGGCCCCTTTCTTTGAGATAACTCTGCACTATTGCGAGCTGGAAATGCCACTTCCAGTTTAGCTGTGCAGAAGAAGAACAACAAGAAGAAGAAATATCTCGAAATATGCCCGTCAGGCCCCTTCCCTTGAAATATATCTGCAAATATCTCGGAAACGAAGCGAGCTATGGCAAGATGTTAAGAGACCGTTTTTGTAGAGAATTAAGTTTCCTACTTTTTATGTTCTATGATATTTTTTGATCAGACGCGTAGTTCTCGAGATATATCAAGATATTTAAAAGTTCCGAAGCCGCACCAACATAATAGAGATACAGAAACACCGTGGCCCCTTTCTTTGAGATATCTCTGCACTATTGCGAGCTGCAAATGCCAGTTCCAGCTTAGCTGTGCAGAAGAAGAACAACAAGAAGAAGAAATATCTCGAAATATGTCCGTCAGGCCACTTCCCTTGAGATAAATCTGCAAATATCTCGGAAACGAAGCGAGCTATGGCAAAATGTTAAGAGACCTTTTTTGTAGAGAATTAAGTTTCCTACTTTTCATGTTCGATGATATTTTTTGATCAGATGCGGAGTTCTCGAGATATATCAAGATATTTAAAAGTTCCGAAGCTGCACCAACATAATAGAGGTACAGAAACACCGTGGCCTCTTTCTTTGAGATAACTCTGCACTATTGCGAGCTGCAAATGCCACTTCGAGCTTAGCTGTGCAGAAGAAGAACAACAAGAAGAAGAAATATCTCGAAATATGTCCGTCAGACCCCTTCCCTTGAGATGAATCTGCAAATATCTCGGAAACGACGCCAGCTATGGCAAAATGTTAAGAGACCTTTTTTGTAGAGAATAATGTTTCCTACAATTTACGTTCTATGATATTTTTTGATCAGAAGCGTAGTTTTCGAGATATATCGTAATATTTAAAAGTTCCGAAGACGCACCAACATAATAGAGATACAGAAACACCGTGGCCCCTTTCTTTGAGATAACTGTGCGCTAGTGCGAGCCGCAAATGCACTTCCAGCTTAGCTGTGCAGAAGAAGAACAACAAGAAGAAGAAATATCTCGAAATATGTCCGTCAGGCCCCTTCCCTTGAGATATATCTGCAAATATCTCGGAAACGAAGTGAGCTATGGCAAAATGTTAAGAGACCGTTTTTGTAGAGAATTAAGTTTCCTACTTTTTATGTTCTATGACATTTTTTGATCAGACGCGTAGTTCTCGAGATATATCAAGATATTTAAAAGTTCCGAAGCCGCACCAACATAATAGAGATACAGAAACACCGTGGCCCCTTTCTTTGAGATAACTCTGCACTATTGCGAGCTGCAAATGCCACTTCCAGCTTAGCTGTGCAGAAGAGGAACAACAAGAAGAAGAAATATCTCGAAATATGTCCGACAGGCCAGTTCCTTTGAGCTGAATCTGCAAATATCTCGGAAACGAAGCGAGCTATGGCAAAATGTTAAGAGACGTTTTTTGTAGAGAATTATGTTTCCTACAATTTATGTTCTATGATATTTTTTGATCAGAAGCGTAGTTTTCGAGATATATCGCGATATTTAAAAGTTCCGAAGACGCACCAACATAATAGAGATACAGAAACACCGTGGCCCCTTTCTTTGAGATAACTGTGCACTAGTGCGAGCCGCAAATGCCACTTCCAGCTTAGCTGTGCAGAAGAAGAACAACAAGAAGAAGAAATATCTCGAAATATGTCCGTCAGGCCCCTTCCCTTGAGATAAATATGCAAATATCTCGGAAACGAAGCGAGCTGTGGCAAAATGTTAAGAGACCGTTGTTGTAGAGAATTAAGTTTCCTACTTTTTATGTTCTATGATATTTTTTGATCAGACGCGTAGTTCTCGAGATATATCAAGATATTTAAAAGTTCCGAAGCCGCACCAACATAATAGAGATACAGAAACACCGTGGCCCCTTTCTTTGAGATAACTCTGCACTATTGCGAGCTGCAAATGCCACTTCCAGCTTAGCTGTGCAGAAGAAGAACAACAAGAAGAAGAAATATCTCGAAATATGTCCGTCAGGCCCCTTCCCTTGAGATAAATCTGCAAATATCTCGGAAACGAAGAGAGCTATGGCAAAATGTTAAGAGACCTTTTTTGTAGAGAATTATGTTTCCTACAATTTATGTTCTATGATATTTTTTGATCAGAAGCGTAGTTTTCGAGATATATCGAGATATTTAAAAGTTCCGAAGCCGCACCAACATAATAGAGATACAGAAACACCGTGGCCCCTTTCTGTGAGATAACTCTGCAATATTGCGAGCTGCAAATGCCACTTCCAGCTTAGCTGTGCAGAGGAAGAACAACAAGAAGAAGAAATATCTCGAAATATGTCCGTCAGGCCAGTTCCTTTGAGCTGAATCTGCAAATATCTCGGAAACGAAGCGAGCTATGGCAAAATGGTAAGAGACCTTTTTTGTAGAGAATTAAGTTTCCTACTTTTTATGTTCGATGATATTTTTTGATCAGATGCGTAGTTCTCGAGATATATCAAGATATTTAAAAGTTCCGAAGCTGCACCAACATAATAGAGGTACAGAAACACCGTGGCCTCTTTCTGTGAGATAACACTGCACTATTCCGAGCTGCAAATGCCACTTCGAGCTTAGCTGTGCAGAAGAAGAACAACAAGAAGAAGAAATATCTCGAAATATGTCCGTCAGACCCCTTCCCTTGAGATGAATCTGCAAATATCTCGGAAACGAAGCGAGCTATGGCAAAATGTTAAGAGACCTTTTTTGTAGAGAATTAAGTTTCCTACTTTTTATGTTCTATGATATTTTTTGATCAGAAGCGTAGTTTTCGAGATATATCGAGATATTTGAAAGTTCCGAAGCCGCACCAACATAATAGAGATACAGAAACACCGTGGCCCCTTTATTTGAGATAACTCTGCACTAGTGCGAGCCGCAAATGCCACTTCCAGCTTAGCTGTGCAGAAGAAGAACAACAAGAAGAAGAAATATCTCGAAATATGTCCGTCAGGCCCCTTCCCTTGAAATATATCTGCAAATATCTCGGAAACGAAGCGAGCTATGGCAAAATGTTAAGAGACCGTTTTTGTAGAGAATTAAGTTTCCTACTTTTTATGCTCTATGATATTTTTTGATCAGACGCGTAGTTCTCGAGATATATCAAGATATTTAAAAGTTCCGAAGCCGCACCAACATAATAGAGATACAGAAACACCGTGGCCCCTTTCGTTGAGATAACTCTGCACCAGTGCGAGCCGCAAATGCCAGTTCCAGCTTAGCTGTGCAGAAGAAGAACAACAAGAAGAAGAAATATCTCGAAATATGTCCGTCAGGGCCCTTCCCTTGAGATAAATCTGCAAATATCTCGGAAACGAAGAGAGCTATGGCAAAATGTTAAGAGACCTTTTTTGTAGAGAATTAAGTTTCCTACTTTTCATGTTCTATGATATTTTTTGATCAGATGCGTAGTTCTCGAGATATATCAAGATATTTAAAAGTTCCGAAGCCGCACCAACATAATAGAGATACAGAAACACCATGGCCCCTTTCTTTGAGATAACTCTGCACGATTGCGAGCTGGAAATGCCACTTCCAGTTTAGCTGTGCAGAAGAAGAACAACAAGAAGAAGAAATATCTCGAAATATGTCCGTCAGGCCACTTCCCTTGAGATAAATCTGCAAATATCTCGGAAACGAAGCGAGCTATGGCAAAATGTTAAGAGACCTTTTTTGTAGAGAATTAAGTTTCCTACTTTTTACGTTCGATGATATTTTTTGATCAGATGCGTAGTTCTCGAGATATATCAAGATATTTAAAAGTTCCGAAGCTGCACCAACATAATAGAGGTACAGAAACACCGTGGCCTCTTTCTTTGAGATAACTCTGCACTATTGCGAGCTGCAAATGCCACTTCGAGCTTAGCTGTGCAGAAGAAGAACAACAAGAAGAAGAAATATCTCGAAATATGTCCGTCAGACCCCTTCCCTTGAGATGAATCTGCAAATATCTCGGAAACGAAGCGAGCTATGGCAAAATGTTAAGAGACCTTTTTTGTAGAGGATAATGTTTCCTACAATTTACGTTCTATGATATTTTTTGATCAGAAGCGTAGTTCTCGAGATATATCAAGATATTTAAAAGATCCGAAGCCGCACCAACATAATAGAGATACAGAAACACCGTGGCCCCTTTCTTTGAGATAACTCTGCACTAGTGCGAGCCGCAAATGCCACTTCCAGCTTAGCTGTGCAGAAGAAGAACAACAAGAAGAAGAAATATCTCGAAATATGTCCGTCAGGCCCCTTCCTTTGAGATAAATATGCAAATATCTCGGAAACGAAGCGAGCTGTGGCAAAATGTTAAGAGACCGTTGTTGTAGAGAATTAAGTTTCCTACTTTTTATGTTCTATGATATTTTTTGATCAGACGCGTAGTTCTCGAGATATATCAAGATATTTAAAAGTTCCGAAGCCGCACCAACATAATAGAGATACAGAAACACCGTGGCCCCTTTCTTTGAGATAACTCTGCACTATTGCGAGCTGCAAATGCCACTTCCAGCTTAGCTGTGCAGAAGAAGAACAACAAGAAGAAGAAATATCTCGAAATATGTCCGTCAGGCCAGTTCCTTTGAGCTGAATCTGCAAATATCTCGGAAACGAAGCGAGCTATGGCAAAATGGTAAGAGACCTTTTTTGTAGAGAATTAAGTTTCCTACTTTTTATGTTCGATGATATTTTTTGATCAGAAGCGTAGTTTTCGAGATATATCGAGATATTTGAAAGTTCCGAAGCCGCACCAACATAATAGAGATACAGAAACACCGTGGCCCCTTTCTTTGAGATAACTCTGCACTAGTGCGAGCCGCAAATGCCACTTCCAGCTTAGCTGTGCAGAAGAAGAACAACAAGAAGAAGAAATATCTCGAAATATGTCCGTCAGGCCCCTTCCCTTGAGATAAATATGCAAATATCTCGGAAACGAAGCGAGCTATGGCAAAATGTTGAGAGACCTTTTTTGTAGAGAATTAAGTTTCCTACCTTTTATGTTCTATGATATTTTTTGATCAGATGCGTAATTCTCGAGATATATCAAGATATTTAAATGTTCCGAAGCCGCACCAACATAATAGAGATAAAGAAACACCGTGGCCCCTTTCTTTGAGATAACTCTGCACTATTGCGCGCTGCAAATGCCACTTCCAGCTTAGCTGTGCAGAAGAAGAACAACAAAAAGAAGAAATATCTCGAAATATGTCCGTCAGGCCCCTTCCCTTGAGATAAATCTGCAAATATCTCGGAAACGAAGCGAGCTATGGCAAAATGTTAAGAGACCTTTTTTGTAGAGAATTATGTTTCCTACAATTTATGTTCTATGATATTTTTTGATCAGAAGCGTAGTTTTCGAGATATATCGAGATATTTAAAAGTTCCGAAGCCGCACCAACATAATAGAGATACAGAAACACCGTGGCCCCTTTCTTTGAGATAACTCTGCACTAGTGCGAGCCGCAAATGCCAGTTCCAGCTTAGCAGTGCAGAAGAAGAACAACAAGAAGAAGAAATATCTCGAAATATGTCCGTCAGGCCCCTTCCCTTGAGATAAATATGCAAATATCTCGGAAACGAAGCGAGCTATGGCAAAATGTTAAGAGACCTTTTTTGTAGAGAATTAAGTTTCCTACTTTTTATGTTCTATGATATTTTTTGATCAGATGCGTAGTTCTCGAGATATATCAAGATATTTAAAAGTTCCGAAGCCGCACCAACATAATAGAGATACAGAAACACCGTGGCCCCTTTCTTTGAGATAACTCTGCACTAGTGCGAGCCGCAAATGCCACTTCCAGCTTAGCTGTGCAGAAGAAGAACAACAAGAAGAAGAAATATCTCGAAATATGTCCGTCAGGCCCCTTCCCTTGAGATAAATCTGCAAATATCTCGGAAACGAAGCGAGCTATGGCAAAATGTTAAGAGACCTTTTTTGTAGAGAATTAAGTTTCCTACTTTTTATGTTCTATGATATTTTTTGATCAGATGCGTAGTTCTCGAGATATATCAAGATATTTAAAAGTTTCGAAGCCGCACCAACATAATAGAGATACAGAAACACCGTGGCCCCTTTCTTTGAGATAACTCTGCACTATTGCGAGCTGGAAATGCCACTTCCAGTTTAGCTGTGCAGAAGAAGAACAACAAGAAGAAGAAATATCTCGAAATATGTCCGTTAGGCCCCTTCCCATGAGATAAATCTGCAAATATCTCGGAAACGAAGCGAGCTATGGCAAAATGTTAAGAGACCTTTTTTGTAGAGAATTAAGTTTCCTACTTTTTATGTTCTATGATATTTTTTGATCAGAAGCGTAGTTTTCGAGATATATCGAGATATTTAAAAGTTCCGAAGCCGCACCAACATAATAGAGATACAGAAACACCGTGGCCCCTTTCTTTGAGATAACTCTGCACTAGTGCGAGCCGCAAATGCCACTTCCAGCTTAGCTGTGCAGAAGAAGAACAACAAGAAGAAGAAATATCTCGAAATATGTCCGTCAGGCCCCTTCCCTTGAGATAAATATGCAAATATCTCGGAAACAAAGCGAGCTATGGCAAAATGTTAAGAGACCTTTTTTGTAGAGAATTAAGTTTCCTACTTTTTATGTTCTATGATATTTTTTGATCAGATACGTAGTTCTCGAGATATATCAAGATATTTAAAAGTTCCGAAGCCGCACCAACATAATAGAGATACAGAAACACCGTGGCCCCTTTCTTTGAGATAACTCTGCACTATTGCGAGCTGGAAATGCCACTTCCAGTTTAGCTGTGCAGAAGAAGAACAACAAGAAGAAGAAATATCTCGAAATATGTCCGTTAGGCCCCTTCCCTTGAGATAAATCTGCAAATATCTCGGAAACGAAGCGAGCTATGGCAAAATGTTAAGAGACCTTTTTTGTAGAGAATTAAGTTTCCTACTTTTTATGTTGTATGATATTTTTTGATCAGAAGCGTAGTTTTCGAGATATATCGAGATATTTAAAAGTTCCGAAGCCGCACCAACATAATAGAGATACAGAAACACCGTGGCCCCTTTCTTTGAGATAACTCTGCACTGTTGCGAGCTGCAAATGCCACTTCCAGCTTAGCTGTGCAGAGGAAGAACAACAAGAAGAAGAAATATCTCGAAATATGTCCGTCAGGCCCCTTCCCTTGAGATATATCTGCAAATATCTCGGAAACGAAGCGAGCTATGGCAAAATGTTAAGAGACCTTTTTTGTAGAGAATTAAGTTTCCTACCTTTTATGTTCTATGATATTTTTTGATCAGATGCGTAGTTCTCGAGATATATCAAGATATTTAAAAGTTCCGAAGCCGCACCAACATAATAGAGATACAGAAACACCGTGGCCCCTTTCTTTGAGATAACTCTGCACTATTGCGAGCTGCAAATGCCACTTCCAGCTTAGCTGTGTAGAGGAAGAACAACAAGAAGAAGAAATATCTCGAAATATGTCCGTCAGGCCCCTTCCCTTGAGATATATCTGCAAATATCTCGGAAACGAAGCGAGCTATGGCAAAATGTTAAGAGACCTTTTTTGTAGAGAATTATGTTTCCTACAATTTATGTTCTATGATATTTTTTGATCAGAAGCGTAGTTTTCGAGATATATCGAGATATTTAAAAGTTCCGAAGCCGCACCAACATAATAGAGATACAGAAACACCGTGGCCCCTTTCTTTGAGATAACTCTGCACTAGTGCGAGCCGCAAATGCCACTTCCAGCTTAGCTGTGCAGAAGAAGAACAACAAGAAGAAGAAATATCTCGAAATATGTCCGTCAGGCCCCTTCCCTTGAGATAAATATGCAAATATCTCGGAAACAAAGCGAGCTATGGCAAAATGTTAAGAGACCTTTTTTGTAGAGAATTAAGTTTCCTACTTTTCATGTTCTATGATATTTTTTGATCAGATACGTAGTTCTCGAGATATATCAAGATATTTAAAAGTTCCGAAGCCGCACCAACATAATAGAGATACAGAAACACCGTGGCCCCTTTCTTTGAGATAACTCTGCACTATTGCGAGCTGGAAATGCCACTTCCAGTTTAGCTGTGCAGAAGAAGAACAACAAGAAGAAGAAATATCTCGAAATATGTCCGTTAGGCCCCTTCCCTTGAGATAAATCTGCAAATATCTCGGAAACAAAGCGAGCTATGGCAAAATGTTAAGAGACCTTTTTTGTAGAGAATTAAGTTTCCTACTTTTTATGTTCTATGATATTTTTTGATCAGAAGCGTAGTTTTCGAGATATATCGAGATATTTAAAAGTTCCGAAGCCGCACCAACATAATAGAGATACAGAAACACCGTGGCCCCTTTCTTTGAGATAACTCTGTACTAGTGCGAGCCGCAAATGCCACTTCCAGCTTAGCTGTGCAGAAGAAGAACAACAAGAAGAAGAAATATCTCGAAATATGTCCGTCAGGCCCCTTCCCTTGAGATAAATATGCAAATATCTCGGAAACGAAGCGAGCTATGGCAAAATGTTAAGAGACCTTTTTTGTAGAGAATTAAGTTTCCTACTTTTTATGTTCTATGATATTTTTTGATCAGATGCGTAGTTCTCGAGATATATCAAGATATTTAAAAGTTCCGAAGCCGCACCAACATAATAGAGATACAGAAACACCGTGGCCCCTTTCTTTGAGATAACTCTGCACTATTGCGAGCTGCAAATGCCACTTCCAGCTTAGCTGTGCAGAGGAAGAACAACAAGAAGAAGAAATATCTCGAAATATGTCCGTCAGGCCCCTTCCCTTGAGATATATCTGCAAATATCTCGGAAACGATGCGAGCTATGGCAAAATGTTAAGAGACATTTTTTGTAGAGAATTATGTTTCCTACAATTTATGTTCTATGATATTTTTTGATCAGAAGCGTAGTTTTCGAGATATATCGAGATATTTAAAAGTTCCGAAGCCGCACCAACATAATAGAGATACAGAAACACCGTGGCCCCTTTCTTTGAGATAACTCTGCACTAGTGCGAGCCGCAAATGCCACTTCCAGCTTAGCTGTGCAGAAGAAGAACAACAAGAAGAAGAAATATCTCGAAATATGTCCGTCAGGCCCCTTCCCTTGAGATAAATATGCAAATATCTCGGAAACGAAGCGAGCTATGGCAAAATGTTAAGAGACCTTTTTTGTAGAGAATTAAGTTTCCTACTTTTTATGTTCTATGATATTTTTTGAGCAGATGCGTAGTTCTCGAGATATATCAAGATATTTAAAAGTTCCGAAGCCGCACCAACATAATAGAGATACAGAAACACCGTGGCCCCTTTCTTTGAGATAACTCTGCACTAGTGCGAGCCGCAAATGCCACTTCCAGCTTAGCTGTGCAGAAGAAGAACAACAAGAAGAAGAAATATCTCGAAATATGTCCGTCCGGCCCCTTCCCTTGAGATAAATATGCAAATATCTCGGAAACGAAGCGAGCTATGGCAAAATGTTAAGAGACCTTTTTTGTAGAGAATTAAGTTTCCTACTTTTTATGTTCTATGATATTTTTTGATCAGATACGTAGTTCTCGAGATATATCGAGATATTTAAAAGTTCCGAAGCCGCACCAACATAATAGAGATACAGAAACACCGTGGCCCCTTTCTTTGAGATAACTCTGCACTATTGCGAGCTGTAAATGCCACTTCCAGCTTAGCGGTGCAGAAGAAGAACAACAAGAAGAAGAAATATCTCGAAATATGTCCGTCAGGCCCCTTCCCTTGAGATATATCTGCAAATATCTCGGAAACGAAGCGAGCTATGGCAAAATGTTAAGAGACCTTTTTTGTAGAGAATTATGTTTCCTACTTTTTATGTTCTATGATATTTTTTGATCAGACCCGTAGTTCTCGAGATATATCAAGATATTTAAAAGTTCCGAAGCCGCACCAACATAATAGAGATACAGAAACACCGTGGCCCCTTTCTTTGAGATAACTCTGCACTATTGCGAGCTGTAAATGCCACTTCCAGCTTAGCGGTGCAGAAGAAGAACAACAAGAAGAAGAAATATCTCGAAATATGTCCGTCAGGCCAGTTCCTTTGAGCTGAATCTGCAAATATCTCGGAAACGAAGCGAGCTATGGCAAAATGTTAAGAGACGTTTTTTGTAGAGAATTATGTTTCCTACAATTTATGTTCTATGATATTTTTTGATCAGAAGCGTAGTTTTCGAGATATATCGAGATATTTAAAAGTTCCGAAGCCGCACCAACATAATAGAGATACAGAAACACCGTGGCCCCTTTCTTTGAGCTAACTCTGCACTAGTGCGAGCCGCAAATGCCACTTCCAGCTTAGCTGTGCAGAAGAAGAACAACAAGAAGAAGAAATATCTCGAAATATGTCCGTCAGGCCCCTTCCCTTGAGATAAATATGCAAATATCTCGGAAACGAAGCGAGCTATGGCAAAATGTTAAGAGACCTTTTTTGTAGAGAATTATGTTTCCTACTTTTTATGTTCTATGATATTTTTTGATCAGACCCGTAGTTCTCGAGATATATCAAGATATTTAAAAGTTCCGAAGCCGCACCAACATAATAGAGATACAGAAACACCGTGGCCCCTTTCTTTGAGATAACTCTGCACTATTGCGAGCTGTAAATGCCACTTCCAGCTTAGCGGTGCAGAAGAAGAACAACAAGAAGAAGAAATATCTCGAAATATGTCCGTCAGGCCAGTTCCTTTGAGCTGAATCTGCAAATATCTCGGAAACGAAGCGAGCTATGGCAAAATGTTAAGAGACGTTTTTTGTAGAGAATTATGTTTCCTACAATTTATGTTCTATGATATTTTTTGATCAGAAGCGTAGTTTTCGAGATATATCGAGATATTTAAAAGTTCCGAAGCCGCACCAACATAATAAAGATACAGAAACACCGTGGCCCCTTTCTTTGAGATAACTGTGCACTAGTGCGAGCCGCAAATGCCACTTCCAGCTTAGCTGTGCAGAAGAAGAACAACAAGAAGAAGAAATATCTCGAAATATGTCCGTCAGGCCCCTTCCCTTGAGATAAATCTGCAAATATCTCGGAAACGAAGCGAGCTATGGCAAAATGTTAAGAGACCGTTTTTGCAGAGAATTAAGTTTCCTACTTTTTATGTTCTATGATATTTTTTGATCAGATGCGTAGTTTTCGAGATATATCGAGATATTTAAAAGTTCCGAAGCCGCACCAACATAATAAAGATACAGAAACACCGTGGCCCCTTTCTTTGAGATAACTGTGCACTAGTGCGAGCCGCAAATGCCACTTCCAGCTTAGCTGTGCAGAAGGAGAACAACAAGAAGAAGAAATATCTCGAAATATGTCCGTCAGGCCCCTTCCCTTGAGATAAATCTGCAAATATCTCGGAAACGAAGAGAGCTATGGCAAAATGTTAAGAGACCTTTTTTGTAGAGAATTAAGTTTCCTACTTTTCATGTTCTATGATATTTTTTGATCAGATGCGTAGTTCTCGAGATATATCAAGATATTTAAAAGTTCCGAAGCCGCACCAACATAATAGAGATACAGAAACACTGTGGCCCCTTTCTTTGAGATAACTCTGCACTAGTGCGAGCCGCAAATGCCACTTCCAGCTTAGCTGTGCAGAAGAAGAACAACAAGAAGAAGAAATATCTCGAAATATGTCCGTCAGGCCCCTTCCCTTGAGATAAATCTGCAAATATCTCGGAAACGAAGCGAGCTATGGCAAAATGTTAAGAGACCGTTTTTGTAGAGAATTAAGTTTCCTACTTTTTATGTTCTATGATATTTTTTGATGAGACGCGTAGTTCTCGAGATATATCAAGATATTTAAAAGTTCCGAAGCCGCACCAACATAATAGAGATACAGAAACACCGTGGCCCCTTTCTTTGAGATAACTCTGCACTATTGCGAGCCGCAAATGCCACTTCCAGCTTAGCTGTGCAGAAGGAGAACAACAAGAAGAAGAAATATCTCGAAATATGTCCGTCAGGCCCCTTCCCTTGAGATAAATCTGCAAATATCTCGGAAACGAAGAGAGCTATGGCAAAATGTTAAGAGACCTTTTTTGTAGAGAATTAAGTTTCCTACTTTTCATGTTCTATGATATTTTTTGATCAGATGCGTAGTTCTCGAGATATATCAAGATATTTAAAAGTTCCGAAGCCGCACCAACATAATAGAGATACAGAAACACTGTGGCCCCTTTCTTTGAGATAACTCTGCACTAGTGCGAGCCGCAAATGCCACTTCCAGCTTAGCTGTGCAGAAGAAGAACAACAAGAAGAAGAAATATCTCGAAATATGTCCGTCAGGCCCCTTCCCTTGAGATAAATCTGCAAATATCTCGGAAACGAAGCGAGCTATGGCAAAATGTTAAGAGACCTTTTTTGTAGAGAATTAAGTTTCCTACTTTTTATGTTCTATGATATTTTTCGATCAGATGCGTAGTTCTCGAGATATATCAAGATATTTAAAAGTTCCGAAGCCGCACCAACATAATAGAGATACAGAAACACCGTGGCCCCTTTCTTTGAGATAACTCTGCACTATTGCGAGCTGGAAATGCCACTTCCAGTTTAGCTGTGCAGAAGAAGAACAACAAGAAGAAGAAATATCTCGAAATATGTCCGTTAGGCCCCTTCCCTTGAGATAAATCTGCAAATATCTCGGAAACGAAGCGAGCTATGGCAAAATCTTAAGAGACCTTTTTTGTAGAGAATTAAGTTTCCTACTTTTTATGTTCTATGATATTTTTTGATCAGATACGTAGTTCTCGAGATATATCAAGATATTTAAAAGTTCCGAAGCCGCACCAACATAATAGAGATACAGAAACACCGTGGCCCCTTTCTTTGAGATAACTCTGCACTATTGCGAGCTGCAAATGCCACTTCCAGCTTAGCTGTGCAGAAGAAGAACAACAAGAAGAAGAAATATCTCGAAATATGTCCGTTAGGCCCCTTCCCTTGAGATAAATCTGCAAATATCTCGGAAACGAAGCGAGCTATGGCAAAATGTTAAGAGACCTTTTTTGTAGAGAATTATGTTTCCTACAATTTATGTTCTATGATATTTTTTGATCAGAAGCGTAGTTTTCGAGATATATCGAGATATTTAAAAGTTCCGAAGCCGCACCAACATAATAGAGATACAGAAACACCGTGGCCCCTTTCTTTGAGATAACTCTCCACTAGTGCGAGCCGCAAATGCCATTTCCAGCTTAGCTGTGCAGAAGAAGAACAACAAGAAGAAGAAATATCTCGAAATATGTCCGTCAGGCCCCTTCCCTTGAGATAAATCTGCAAATATCTCGGAAACGAAGCGAGCTATGGCAAAATGTTAAGAGACCTTTTTTGTAGAGAATTAAGTTTCCTACTTTTTATGTTCTATGATATTTTTTGATCAGAAGCGTAGTTTTCGAGATATATCAAGATATTTAAAAGTTCCGAAGCCGCACCAACATAATAGAGATACAGAAACACCGTGGCCCCTTTCTTTGAGATAACTCTGCACTAGTGCGAGCCGCAAATGCCACTTCCAGCTTAGCTGTGCAGAAGAAGAACAACAAGAAGAAGAAATATCTCGAAATATGTCCGTCAGGCCCCTTCCCTTGAGATAAATCTGCAAATATCTCGGAAACGAAGCGAGCTATGGCAAAATGTTAAGAGACCTTTTTTGTAGAGAATTAAGTTTCCTACTTTTTATGTTCTATGATATTTTTTGATCAGATGCGTAGTTCTCGAGATATATCAAGATATTTAAAAGTTCCGAAGCCGCACCAACATAATAGAGATACAGAAACACCGTGGCCCCTCTCTTTGAGATAACTCTGCACTATTGCGAGCTGGAAATGCCACTTCCAGTTTAGCTGTGCAGAAGAAGAACAACAAGAAGCAAAAATATCTCGAAATATGTCCGTTAGGCCCCTTCCCTTGAGATAAATCTGCAAATATCTCGGAAACGAAGCGAGCTATGGCAAAATGTTAAGAGAACTTATTTGTAGAGAATTAAGTTTCCTACCTTTTACGTTCTATGATATTTTTTGATCAGACCCGTAGTGCTCGAGATATATCAAGATATTTAAAAGTTCCGAAGCCGCACCAACATAATAGAGATACAGAAACACCGTGGCCCCTTTCTTTGAGATAACTCTGCACTAGTGCGAGCCGCAAATGCCACTTCCAGCTTAGCTGTGCAGAAGAAGAACAACAAGAAGAAGAAATATCTCGAAATATGTCCGTCAGGCCCCTTCCCTTGAGATAAATCTGCAAATATCTCGGAAACGAAGCGAGCTATGGCAAAATGTTAAGAGACCTTTTTTGTAGAGAATTAAGTTTCCTACTTTTTATGTTCTATGATATTTTTCGATCAGATGCGTAGTTCTCGAGATATATCAAGATATTTAAAAGTTCCGAAGCCGCACCAACATAATAGAGATACAGAAACACCGTGGCCCCTTTCTTTGAGATAACTCTGCACTATTGCGAGCTGGAAATGCCACTTCCAGTTTAGCTGTGCAGAAGAAGAACAACAAGAAGAAGAAATATCTCGAAATATGTCCGTTAGGCCCCTTCCCTTGAGATAAATCTGCAAATATCTCGGAAACGAAGCGAGCTATGGCAAAATCTTAAGAGACCTTTTTTGTAGAGAATTAAGTTTCCTACTTTTTATGTTCTATGATATTTTTTGATCAGATACGTAGTTCTCGAGATATATCAAGATATTTAAAAGTTCCGAAGCCGCACCAACATAATAGAGATACAGAAACACCGTGGCCCCTTTCTTTGAGATAACTCTGCACTATTGCGAGCTGCAAATGCCACTTCCAGCTTAGCTGTGCAGAAGAAGAACAACAAGAAGAAGAAATATCTCGAAATATGTCCGTTAGGCCCCTTCCCTTGAGATAAATCTGCAAATATCTCGGAAACGAAGCGAGCTATGGCAAAATGTTAAGAGACCTTTTTTGTAGAGAATTATGTTTCCTACAATTTATGTTCTATGATATTTTTTGATCAGAAGCGTAGTTTTCGAGATATATCGAGATATTTAAAAGTTCCGAAGCCGCACCAACATAATAGAGATACAGAAACACCGTGGCCCCTTTCTTTGAGATAACTCTGCACTAGTGCGAGCCGCAAATGCCATTTCCAGCTTAGCTGTGCAGAAGAAGAACAACAAGAAGAAGAAATATCTCGAAATATGTCCGTCAGGCCCCTTCCCTTGAGATAAATCTGCAAATATCTCGGAAACGAAGCGAGCTATGGCAAAATGTTAAGAGACCTTTTTTGTAGAGAATTAAGTTTCCTACTTTTTATGTTCTATGATATTTTTTGATCAGAAGCGTAGTTTTCGAGATATATCAAGATATTTAAAAGTTCCGAAGCCGCACCAACATAATAGAGATACAGAAACACCGTGGCCCCTTTCTTTCAGATAACTATGCACTATTGCGAGCTGCAAATGCCACTTCCAGCTTAGCTGTGCAGAAGAACAACAAGAAGAAGAAATATCTCGAAATATGTCCGTCAGGCCCCTTCCCTTGAGATAAATCTGCAAATATCTCGGAAACGAAGAGAGCTATGGCAAAATGTTAAGAGACTTTTTTTGTAGAGAATTAAGTTTCCTACTTTTTATGTTCTATGATATTTTTTGATCTGATGCGTAGTTCTCGAGATATATCAAGATATTTAAAAGTTCCGAAGCCGCACCAACATAATAGAGATACAGAAACAACGTGGCCCCTTTCTTTGAGATAACTCTGCACTATTGCGAGCTGCAAATGCCACTTCCAGCTTAGCTGTGCAGAAGAAGAACAACAAGAAGAAGAAATATCTCGAAATATGTCCGTTAGGCCCCTTCCCTTGAGATAAATCTGCAAATATCTCGGAAACGAAGCGAGCTATGGCAAAATGTTAAGAGACCTTTTTTGTAGAGAATTATGTTTCCTACAATTTATGTTCTATGATATTTTTTGATCAGATGCGTAGTTCTCGAGATATATCAAGATATTTAAAAGTTCCGAATCCGCACCAACATAATAGAGATACAGAAACACCGTGGCCCCTTTCTTTGAGATAACTCTGCACTATTGCGAGCTGGAAATGCCACTTCCAGCTTAGCTGTGCAGAGGAAGAACAACAAGAAGAAGAAATATCTCGAAATATGTCCGTCAGGCCAGTTCCTTTGAGCTGAATCTGCAAATATCTCGGAAACGAAGCGAGCTATGACAAAATGTTAAGAGACGTTTTTTATAGAGAATTATGTTTCCTACAATTTATGTTCTATGATATTTTTTGATCAGAAGCGTAGTTTTCGAGATATATCGAGATATTTAAAAGTTCCGAAGCCGCACCAACATAATAGGGATACAGAAACACCGTGGCCCCTTTCTTTGAGATAACTCTGCACTAGTGCGAGCCGCAAATGCCACTTCCAGCTTAGCTGTGCAGAAGAAGAACAACAAGAAGAAGAAATATCTCGAAATATGTCCGTCAGGCCCCTTCCCTTGAGATAAATCTGCAAATATCTCGGAAACGAAGCGAGCTATGGCAAAATGTTAAGAGACCTTTTTTGTAGGGAATCAAGTTTCCTACTTTTTATGTTCTATGATATTTTTTGATCAGATGCGTAGTTCTCGAGATATATCAAGATATTTAAAAGTTCCGAAGCCGCACCAACATAATAGAGATACAGAAACACCGTGGCCCCTTTCTTTGAGATAACTCTGCACTATTGCGAGCTGCAAATGCCACTTCCAGCTTAGCTGTGCAGAAGAAGAACAACAAGAAGAAGAAATATCTCGAAATATGTCCGTCAGGCCCCTTCCCTTGAGATAAATCTGCAAATATCTCGGAAACGAAGCGAGCTATGGCAAAATGTTAAGAGACCTTTTTTGTAGGGAATTAAGTTTCCTATTTTTTATGTTCTATGATATTTTTTGATCAGATGCGTAGTTCTCGAGATATATCAAGATATCTAAAAGTTCCGAAGCCGCACCAACATAATAGAGATACAGAAACACCGTGGCCCCTTTCTTTGAGATAACTCTGCACTATTGCGAGCTGTAAATGCCACTTCCAGCGTAGCTGTGCAGAAGAAGAACAACAAGAAGAAGAAATATCTCGAAATATGTCCGTCAGGCCCCTTCCCTTGAGATATATCTGCAAATATCTCGGAAACGAAGCGAGCTATGGCAAAATGTTAAGAGACCTTTTTTGTAGAGAATTATGTTTCCTACAATTTATGTTCTATGATATTTTTTGATCAGAAGCGTAGTTTTCGAGATACATCGAGATATTTAAAAGTTCCGAAGCCGCACCAACATAATAGAGATACAGAAACACCGTGGCCCCTTTCTTTGAGATAACTCTGCACTAGTGCGAGCCGCAAATGCCACTTCCAGCTTAGCTGTGCAGAAGAAGAACAACAAGAAGAAGAAATATCTCGAAATATGTCCGTCAGGCCCCTTCCCTTGAGATAAATCTGCAAATATCTCGGAAACGAAGCGAGCTATGGCAAAATGTTAAGAGACCTTTTTTGTAGAGAATTAAGTTTCCTACTTTTTATGTTCTATGATATTTTTTGATCAGATGCGTAGTTCTCGAGATATATCAAGATATTTAAAAGTTCCGAAGCCGCACCAACATAATAGAGATACAGAAACACCGTGGCCCCTTTCTTTGAGATAACTCTGCACTATTGCGAGCTGCAAATGCCAGTTCCAGCTTAGCTGTGCAGAAGAAGAACAACAAGAAGAAGAAATATCTCGAAATATGTCCGTCAGGCCAGTTCCTTTGAGCTGAATCTGCAAATATCTCGGAAACGAAGCGAGCTAATGCAAAATGTTAAGAGACGTTTTTTATAGAGAATTATGTTTCCTACAATTTATGTTCTATGATATTTTTTGATCAGAAGCGTAGTTTTCGAGATATATCGAGATATTTAAAAGTTCCGAAGCCGCACCAACATAATAGGGATACAGAAACACCGTGGCCCCTTTCTTTGAGATAACTCTGCACTATTGCGAGCTGGAAATGCCACTTCCAGTTTAGCTGTGCAGAAGAAGAACAACAAGAAGAAGAAATATCTCGAAATATGTCCGTTAGGCCCCTTCCCGTGAGATAAATCTGCAAATATCTCGGAAACGAAGCGAGCTATGGCAAAATGTTAAGAGACCTCTTTTGTGGAGAATTAAGTTTCCTACTTGTTATGTTCTATGATATTTTTTGATCAGATGCGTAGTTCTCGAGATATATCAAGATATTTAAAAGTTCCGAAGCCGCACCAACATAATAGAGACACAGAAACACCGTGGCCCCTTTCTTTGAGATAACTCTGCACTATTGCGAGCTGCAAATGCCACTTCCAGCTTAGCTGTGCAGAAGAAGAACAACAAGAAGAAGAAATATCTCGAAATATGTCCGTCAGGCCAGTTCCTTTGAGCTGAATCTGCAAATATCTCGGAAACGAAGCGAGCTATGGCAAAATGTTAAGAGACGTTTTTTGTAGAGAATTATGTTTCCTACAATTTATGTTCTATGATATTTTTTGATCAGAAGCGTAGTTTTCCAGATATATCGAGATATTTAAAAGTTCCGAAGCCGCACCAACATAATAGAGATACAGAAACACCGTGGCCGCTTTCTTTGAGATAACTCTGCACTAGTGCGAGCCGCAAATGCCACTTCCAGCTTAGCTGTGCAGAAGAAGAACAACAAGAAGAAGAAATATCTCGAAATATGTCCGTCAGGCCCCTTCCCTTGAGATAAATCTGCAAATATCTCGGAAACGAAGCGAGCTATGGCAAAATGTTAAGAGACCTTTTTTGTAGAGAATTAAGTTTCCTACTTTTTATGTTCTATGATATTTTTTGATCATATGCGTAGTTCTCGAGATATATCGAGATATTTAAAAGTTCCGAAGCCGCACCAACATAATAGAGATACAGAAACACCGTGGCCCCTTTCTTTGAGATAACTCTGCACTATTGCGAGCTGGAAATGCCACTTCCAGTTTAGCTGTGCAGAAGAAGAACAACAAGAAGAAGAAATATCTCGAAATATGTCCGTCAGGCCCCTTCCCTTGAGATAAATCTGCAAATATCTCGGAAACGAAGCGAGCTATGGCAAAATGTTAAGAGACCTTTTTTGTAGAGAATTAAGTTTCCTACTTTTTATCTTCTATGATATTTTTTGATCAGATGCGTAGTTCTCGAGATATATCAAGATATTTAAAAGTTCCGAAGCCGCACCAACATAATAGAGATACAGAAACACCGTGGCCCCTTTCTTTGAGATAACTCTGCACTATTGCGAGCTGTAAATGCCACTTCCAGCTTAGCTGTGCAGAGGAAGAACAACAAGAAGAAGAAATATCTCGAAATATGTCCGTCAGGCCCCTTCCCTTGAGATACATCTGCAAATATCTCGGAAACGAAGCGAGCTATGGCAAAATGTTAAGAGACGTTTTTTATAGAGAATTATGTTTCCTACAATTTATGTTCTATGATATTTTTTGATCAGAAGCGTAGTTTTCGAGATATATCGAGATATTTAAAAGTTCCGAAGCCGCACCAACATAATAGGGATACAGAAACACCGTGGCCCCTTTCTTTGAGATAACTCTGCACTAGTGCGAGCCGCAAATGCCACTTCCAGCTTAGCTGTGCAGAAGAAGAACAACAAGAAGACGAAATATCTCGAAATATGTCCGTCAGGCCCCTTCCCTTGAGATAAATCTGCAAATATCTCGGAAACGAAGCGAGCTATGGCAAAATGTTAAGAGACCTTTTTTGTAGAGAATTAAGTTTCCTACTTTTTATGTTCTATGATATTTTTTGATCAGATGCATAGTTCTCGAGATATATCAAGATATTTAAAAGTTCCGAAGCCGCACCAACATAATAGAGATACAGAAACACCGTGGCCCCTTTCTTTGAGATAACTCTGCACTATTGCGAGCTGTAAATGCCACTTCCAGCTTAGCTGTGCAGAAGAAGAACAACAAGAAGAAGAAATATCTCGAAATATGTCCGTCAGGCCCCTTCCCTTGAGATATATCTGCAAATATCTCGGAAACGAAGTGAGCTATGGCAAAATGTTAAGAGACCTTTTTTGTAGAGAATTATGTTTCCTACAATTTATGTTCTATGATATTTTTTGATCAGAAGCGTAGTTTTCGAGATATATCGAGATATTTAAAAGTTCCGAAGACGCACCAACATAATAGAGATACAGAAACACCGTGGCCCCTTTCTTTGAGATAACTGTGCACTAGTGCGAGCCGCAAATGCCACTTCCAGCTTAGCTCTGCAGAAGAAGAACAACAAGAAGAAGAAATATCTCGAAATATGTCCGTCAGGCCCCTTCCCTTGAGATATATCTGCAAATATCTCGGAAACGAAGCGAGCTATGGCAAAATGTTAAGAGACCGTTTTTGTAGAGAATTAAGTTTCCTACTTTTTATGTTGTATGATATTTTTTGATCAGACGCGTAGTTCTCGAGATATATCAAGATATTTAAAAGTTCCGAAGCCGCACCAACATAATAGAGATACAGAAACACCGTGGCCCCTTTCTTTGAGATAACTCTGCACTATTGCGAGCTGCAAATGCCACTTCCAGCTTAGCTGTGCAGAAGAAGAACAACAAGAAGAAGAAATATCTCGAAATATGTCCGTCAGGCCCCTTCCCTTGAGATATATGTGCAAATATCTCGGAAACGAAGCGAGCTATGGCAAAATGTTTAGAGACCGTTTTTGTAGAGAATTAAGTTTCCTACTTTTTATGTTCTATGATATTTTTAGATCAGATGCGTAGTTCTCGAGATATATTAAGATATTTAAAAGTTCCGAAGTCGCACCAACATAATAGAGATACAGAAACACCGTGGCCCCTTTCTTTGGGATAACTCTGCACTATTGCGAGCTGCAAATGCCACTTCCAGCTTAGCTGTGCAGAAGAAGAACAACAAGAAGAAGAAATATCTCGAAATATGTCCATCAGGACCCTTCCCTTGAGATAAATCTGCAAATATCTCGGAAACGAAGCGAGCTATGGCAAAATGTTAAGAGACCTTTTTTGTAGAGAATTATGTTTCCTACAATTTATGTTCTATGATATTTTTTGATCAGAAGCGTAGTTTTCGAGATATATCGAGATATTTAAAAGTTCCGAAGCCGCACCAACATAATAGAGATACAGAAACACCGTGGCCCCTTTCTTTGGGATAACTCTGCACTATTGCGAGCTGCAAATGCCACTTCCAGCTTAGCTGTGCAGAAGAAGAACAACAAGAAGAAGAAATATCTCGAAATATGTCCGTTAGGCCCCTTGCCTTGAGATAAATCTGCAAATATCTCGGAAACGAAGCGAGCTATGGCAAAATGTTAAGAGACCTTTTTTGTAGAGAATTAAGTTTCCTACTTTTTATGTTCTATGATATTTTTTGATCAGAAGCGTAGTTTTCGAGATATATCGAGATATTTAAAAGTTCCGAAGCCGCACCAACATAATAGAGATACAGAAACACCGTGGCCCCTTTCTTTGGGATAACTCTGCACTATTGCGAGCTGCAAATGCCACTTCCAGCTTAGCTGTGCAGAAGAAGAACAACAAGAAGAAGAAATATCTCGAAATATGTCCGTCAGACCCCTTCCCTTGAGATGAATCTGCAAATATCTCGGAAACCAAGCGAGCTATGGCAAAATGTTAAGAGACCTTTTTTGTAGAGAATAATGTTTCCTACAATTTACGTTCTATGATATTTTTTGATCAGAAGCGTAGTTTTCGAGATATATCGAGATATTTAAAAGTTCCGAAGACGCACCAACATAATAGAGATACAGAAACACCGTGGCCCCTTTCTTTGAGATAACTCTGCACTATTGCGAGCTGGAAATGCCACTTCCAGTTTAGCTGTGCAGAAGAAGAACAACAAGAAGAAGAAATATCTCGAAATATGTCCGTTAGGCCCCTTCCCTTGAGATAAATCCGCAAATATCTCGGAAACGAAGCGAGCTATGGCAAAATGTTAAGAGACCTTTTTTGTAGAGAATTAAGTTTCCTACTTTTTATGTTCTATGATATTTTTTGATCAGCTGCGTAGTTCTCGAGATATATCAAGATATTTAAAAGTTCCGAAGCCGCACCAACATAATAGAGATACAGAAACACCGTGGCCCCTTTCTTTGAGATAACTCTGCACTATTGCGAGCTGCAAATGCCACTTCCAGCTTAGCTGTGCAGAGGAAGAACAACAAGAAGAAGAAATATCTCGAAATATGTCCGTCAGGCCCCTTCCCTTGAGATATATGTGCAAATATCTCGGAAACGAAGCGAGCTATGGCAAAATGTTTAGAGACCGTTTTTGTAGAGAATTAAGTTTCCTACTTTTTATGTTCTATGATATTTTTCGATCAGAGGCGTAGTTCTCGAGATATATCAAGATATTTGAAAGTTCCGAAGCCGCACCAACATAATAGAGATACAGAAACACCGTGGCCCCTTTCTTTGAGATAACTCTGCACTATTGCGAGCTGCAAATGCCACTTCCAGCTTAGCTGTGCAGAGGAAGAACAACAAGAAGAAGAAATATCTCGAAATATGTCCGTCAGGCCAGTTCCTTTGAGCTGAATCTGCAAATATCTCGGAAACCAAGCGAGCTATGGCAAAATGTTAAGAGACGTTTTTTGTAGAGAATTATGTTTCCTACAATTTATGTTCTATGATATCTTTTGATCAGATGCGTAGTTCTCGAGATATATCAAGATATTTAAAAGTTCCGAAGCCGCACCAACATAATAGAGATACAGAAACACCGTGGCCCCTCTCTTTGAGATAACTCTGCACTATTGCGAGCTGGAAATGCCACTTCCATTTTAGCTGTGCAGAAGAAGAACAACAAGAAGAAGAAATATCTCGAAATATGTCCGTTAGGCCCCTTCCCTTGAGATAAATGTGCAAATATCTCGGAAACGAAGCGAGCTATGGCAAAATGTTAAGAGACCTTTTTTGTAGAGAATTAAGTTTCCTAATTTTTATGTTCTATGATATTTTTTGATCAGATGCGTAGTTCTCGAGATATATCAAGATATTTAAAAGTTCCGAGGCCGCACCAACATAATAGAGATACAGAAACACCGTGGCCCCTTTCTTTGAGATAACTCTGCACTATTGCGAGCTGCAAATGCCACTTCCAGCTTAGCTGTGCAGAAGAAGAACAACAAGAAGAAGAAATATCTCGAAATATGTCCGTCAGACCCCTTCCCTTGAGATGAATCTGCAAATATCTCGGAAACGAAGCGAGCTATGGCAAAATATTAAGAGACCTTTTTTGTAGAGAATTAAGTTTCCTACTTTTTATGTTCTATGATATTTTTTGATCTGATGCGTAGTTCTCGAGATATATCAAGATATTTAAAAGTTCCGAAGCCGCACCAACATAATAGAGATACAGAAACACCGTGGCCCCTTTCTTTGAGATAACTCTGCACTATTGCGAGCTGTAAATGCCACTTCCAGCTTAGCTGTGCAGAAGAAGAACAACAAGAAGAAGACATATCTCGAAATATGTCCGTCAGGCCCCTTCCGTTGAGATATATCTGCAAATATCTCGGAAACGAAGCGAGCTATGGCAAAATGTTAAGAGACTTTTTTGTAGAGAATTATGTTTCCTACAATTTATGTTCTATGATATTTTTTGATCAGAAGCGTAGTTTTCGAGATATATCGAGATATTTAGAAGTTCCGAAGCCGCACCAACATAATAGAGATACAGAAACACCGTGGCCCCTTTCGTTGAGATAACTCTGCACTAGTGCGAGCCGCAAATGCCACTTCCAGCTTAGCTGTGCAGAAGAAGAACAACAAGAAGAAGAAATATCTCGAAATATGTCCGTCAGGCCCCTTCCCTTGAGATAAATCTGCAAATATCTCGGAAACGAAGCGAGCTATGGCAAAATGTTGAGAGACCTTTTTTGTAGAGAATTAAGTTTCCTACGTTTTATGTTCTATGATATTTTTTGATCAGATGCGTAGTTCTCGAGATATATCAAGATATTTAAAAGTTCCGAAGCCGCACCAACATAATAGAGATACAGAAACACCGTGGCCCCTTTCTTTGAGATAACTCTGCACTATTGCGAGCTGCAAATGCCACTTCCAGCTTAGCTGTGCAGAAGAAGAACATCAAGAAGAAGAAATATCTCGAAATATGTCCGTCAGGCCCCTTCCCTTGAGATAAATCTGCAAATATCGCGGAAACGAAGAGAGCTATGGCAAAATGTTCAGAGACCTTTTTTGTAGAGAATTATGCTTCCTACAATTTATGTTCTATGATATTTTTTGATCAGAAGCGTAGTTTTCGAGATACATCGAGATATTTAAAAGTTCCGAAGCCACACCAACATAATAGAGATACAGAAACACCGTGGCCCCTTTCTTTGAGATAACTCTGCACTAGTGCGAGCCGCAAATGCCAGTTCCAGCTTAGCTGTGCAGAAGAAGAACAACAAGAAGAAGAAATATCTCGAAATATGTCCGTCAGGCCCCTTCCCTTGACATAAATCTGCAAATATCTCGGAAACGAAGCGAGCTATGGCAAAATGTTAAGAGACCTTTTTTGTAGAGAATTAAGTTTCCTACTTTTTATGTTGTATGATATTTTTTGATCAGATGCGTAGTTCTCGAGATATATCAAGATATTTAAAAGTTCCGAAGCCGCACCAACATAATAGAGATACAGAAACACCGTGGCCCCTTTCTTTGAGATAACTCTGCACTATTGCGAGCTGCAAATGCCACTTCCAGCTTAGCTGTGCAGAGGAAGAACAACAAGAAGAAGAAATATCTCGAAATATGTCCGTCAGGACAGTTCCTTTGAGCTGAATCTGCAAATATCTCGGAAACGAAGCGAGCTATGGCAAAATGTTAAGAGACGTTTTTTGTAGAGAATTATGTTTCCTACAATTTATGTTCTATGATATTTTTTGATCAGAAGCGTAGTTTTCGAGATATATCGAGATATTTAAAAGTTCCGAAGCCGCACCAACATAATAGGGATACAGAAACACCGTGGCCCCTTTCTTTGAGATAACTCTGCACTAGTGCGAGCCGCAAATGCCACTTCCAGCTTAGCTGTGCAGAAGAAGAACAACAAGAAGAAGAAATATCTCGAAATATGTCTGTCAGGCCCCTTCCCTTGAGATAAATCTGCAAATATCTCGGAAACGAAGCGAGCTATGGCGAAATGTTAAGAGACCTTTTTTGTAGAGAATTAAGTTTCCTACTTTTCATGTTCTATGATATTTTTTGATCAGATGCGTAGTTCTCGAGATATATCAAGATATTTAAAAGTTCCGAAGCCGCACCAACATAATAGAGATACAGAAACACCGTGGCCCCTTTCTTTGAGATAACTCTGCACGATTGCGAGCTGTAAATGCCACTTCCAGCTTAGCTGTGCAGAAGAAGGACAACAAGAAGAAGAAATATCTCGAAATATGTCCGTCAGGCCCCTTCCCTTGAGATAAATCTGCAAATATCTCGGAAAGGAAGCGAGCTATGGCGAAATGTTAAGAGACCTTTTTTGTAGAGAATTAAGTTTCCTACTTTTTATGTTGTATGATATTTTTTGATCAGATGCGTAGTTCTCGAGATATATCAAGATATTTAAAAGTTCCGAAGCCGCACCAACATAATAGAGATACAGAAACACCGTGGCCCCTTTCTTTGAGATAACTCTGCACTATTGCGAGCTGCAAATGCCACTTCCAGCTTAGCTGTGCAGAGGAAGAACAACAAGAAGCAAAAATATCTCGAAATATGTCCGTTAGGCCCCTTCCCTTGAGATAAATCTGCAAATATCTCGGAAACGAAGCGAGCTATGGCAAAATGTTAAGAGACCTTATTTGTAGAGAATTAAGTTTCCTACCTTTTACGTTCTATGATATTTTTTGATCAGATGCGTAGTTCTCGAGATATATCAATATATTTAAAAGTTCCGAAGCCGCACCAACATAATAGAGATACAGAAACACCGTGGCCCCTTTCTTTGAGATAACTCTGCACTATTGCGAGCTGCAAATGCCACTTCCAGCTTAGCTGTGCAGAAGAAGAACAACAAGAAGAAGAAATATCTCGAAATATGTCCGTCAGGCCCCTTCCCTTGAGATAAATCTGCAAATATCTCGGAAACGAAGAGAGCTATGGCAAAATGTTAAGAGACCTTTTTTGTAGAGAATTAAGTTTCCTACTTTTTAGTTCTATGATATTTTTTGATTAGATGCGTAGTTCTCGAGATATATCAAGATATTTAAAAGTTCCGAAGCCGCACCAACATAATAGAGATACAGAAACACCGTGGCCCCTTTCTTTGAGATAACTCTGCACTAGTGCGAGCCGCAAATGCCACTTCCAGCTTAGCTGTGCAGAAGAAGAACAACAAGAAGAGGAAATATCTCGAAATATGTCCGTCAGGCCCCTTCCCTTGAGATAAATCTGCAAATATCTCGGAAACGAAGCGAGCTATGGCGAAATGTTAAGAGACCTTTTTTGTAGAGAATTATGCTTCCTACAATTTATGTTCTATGATATTTTTTGATCAGAAGCGTAGTTTTCGAGATACATCGAGATATTTAAAAGTTCCGAAGCCACACCAACATAATAGAGATACAGAAACACCGTGGCCCCTTTCTTTGAGATAACTCTGCACTATTGCGAGCTGTAAATGCCACTTCCAGCTTAGCTGTGCAGAAGAAGAACAACAAGAAGAAGACATATCTCGAAATATGTCCGTCAGGCCCCTTCCCTTGAGATATATCTGCAAATATCTCGGAAACGAAGCGAGCTATGGCAAAATGTTAAGAGACCTTTTTTGTAGAGAATTATGTTTCCTACAATTTATGTTCTATGATATTTTTTGATCAGAAGCGTAGTTTTCGAGATATATCGAGATATTTAAAAGTTCCAAAGCCGCACCAACATAATAGAGATACCGAAACACCGTGGCCCCTTTCTTTGAGATAACTCTGCACTATTGCGAGCTGCAAATGCCACTTCCAGCTTAGCTGTGCAGAGGAAGAACAACAAGAAGAAGAAATATCTCGAAATATGTCCGTCAGGCCAGTTCCTTTGAGCTGAATCTGCAAATATCTCGGAAACGAAGCGAGCTATGGCAAAATATTAAGAGACGTTTTTTGTAGAGAATTATGTTTCCTACAATTTATGTTGTATGATTTTTTTGATCAGAAGCGTAGTTTTCGAGATATATCGAGATATTTAAAAGTTCCGAAGCCGCACCAAAATAATAGAGATACAGAAACACCGTGGCCCCTTTCTTTGAGATAACTCTGCACTATTGCGAGCTGTAAATGCCACTTCCAGCTTAGCTGTGCAGAAGAAGAACAACAAGAAGAAGAAATATCTCGAAATATGTCCGTCAGGCCCCTTCCCTTGAGATATATCTGCAAATATCTCGGAAACGAAGCGAGCTATGGCAAAATGTTAAGAGACCTTTTTTGTAGAGAATTATGTTTCCTACAATTTATGTTCTATGATATTTTTTGATCAGAAGCGTAGTTTTCGAGATATATCGAGATATTTAAAAGTTCCGAAGCCGCACCAACATAATAGAGATACAGAAACACCGTGGCCCCTCTCTTTGAGATAACTCTGCACTACTGCGAGCTGGAAATGCCGCTTCCAGTTTAGCTGTGCAGAAGAAGAACAACAAGAAGTAGAAATATCTCGAAATATGTCCGTTAGGCCCCTTCCCTTGAGATAAATCTGCAAATATCTCGGAAACGAAGCGAGCTATGGCAAAATGTTAAGAGACCTTTTTTGTAGAGAATTATGCTTCCTACAATTTATGTTCTATGATATTTTTTGATCAGAAGCGTAGTTTTCGAGATACATCGAGATATTTAAAAGTTCCGAAGCCACACCAACATAATAGAGATACAGAAACACCGTGGCCCCTTTCTTTGAGATAACTCTGCACTATTGCGAGCTGCAAATGCCACTTCCAGCTTAGCTGTGCAGAAGAAGAACATCAAGAAGAAGAAATGTCTCGAAATATGTCCGTCAGGCCCCTTCCCCTGAGATAAATCTGCAAATATCTCGGAAACGAAGAGAGCTATGGCAAAATGTTAAGAGACCTTATTTGTAGAGAATTAAGTTTCCTACTTTTTATGTTCTATGATATTTTTTGATCTGATGCGTAGTTCTCGAGATATATCAAGATATTTAAAAGTTCCGAAGCCGCACCAACATAATAGAGATACAGAAACACCGTGGCCCCTTTCTTTGAGATAACTCTGCACTATTGCGAGCTGTAAATGCCACTTCCAGCTTAGCTGTGCAGAAGAAGAACAACAAGAAGAAGACATATCTCGAAATATGTCCGTCAGGCCCCTTCCCTTGAGATATATCTGCAAATATCTCGGAAACGAAGCGAGCTATGGCAAAATGTTAAGAGACCTTTTTTGTAGAGAATTATGTTTCCTACAATTTATGTTCTATGATATTTTTTGATCAGAAGCGTAGTTTTCGAGATATATCGAGATATTTAAAAGTTCCAAAGCCGCACCAACATAATAGAGATACAGAAACACCGTGGCCCCTTTCTTTGAGATAACTCTGCACTATTGCGAGCTGCAAATGCCACTTCCAGCTTAGCTGTGCAGAGGAAGAACAACAAGAAGAAGAAATATCTCGAAATATGTCCGTCAGGCCAGTTCCTTTGAGCTGAATCTGCAAATATCTCGGAAACGAAGCGAGCTATGGCAAAATATTAAGAGACGTTTTTTGTAGAGAATTATGTTTCCTACAATTTATGTTGTATGATTTTTTTGATCAGAAGCGTAGTTTTCGAGATATATCGAGATATTTAAAAGTTCCGAAGCCGCACCAACATAATAGGGATACAGAAACACCGTGGCCCCTTTCTTTGAGATAACTCTGCAGTATTGCGAGCTGTAAATGCCACTTCCAGCTTAGCTGTGCAGAAGAAGAACAACAAGAAGAAGAAATATCTCGAAATATGTCCGTCAGGCCCCTTCCCTTGAGATATATCTGCAAATATCTCGGAAACGAAGCGAGCTATGGCAAAATGTTAAGAGACCTTTTTTGTAGGGAATTATGTTTCCTACAATTTATGTTCTATGATATTTTTTGATCAGAAGCGTAGTTTTCGAGATATATCGAGATATTTAAAAGTTCCGAAGCCGCACCAACATAATAGAGATACAGAAACACCGTGGCCCCTCTCTTTGAGATAACTCTGCACTACTGCGAGCTGGAAATGCCGCTTCCAGTTTAGCTGTGCAGAAGAAGAACAACAAGAAGAAGAAATATCTCGAAATATGTCCGTTAGGCCCCTTCCCTTGAGATAAATCTGCAAATATCTCGGAAACCAAGCGAGCTATGGCAAAATGTTAAGAGACCTTTTTTGTAGAGAATTAAGTTTGCTACTTTTTATGTTCTATGATATTTTTTGATTAGATGCGTAGTTCTCGAGATATATCAAGATATTTAAAAGTTCCGAAGCCGCACCAACATAATAGAGATACAGAAACACCGTGGCCCCTTTCTTTCAGATAACTATGCACTATTGCGAGCTGCAAATGCCACTTCCAGCTTAGCTGTGCAGAAGAACAACAAGAAGAAGAAATATCTCGAAATATGTCCGTCAGGCCCCTTCCCTTGAGATAAATCTGCAAATGTCTCGGAAACGAAGAGAGCTATGGCAAAATGTTAAGAGACCTTTTTTGTAGAGAATTAAGTTTCCTACAATTTATGTTGTATGATACTTTTTGATCAGAAGCGTAGTTTTCGAGATATATCGAGATATTTAAAAGTTCCGAAGCCGCACCAACATAATAGAGATACAGAAACACCGTGGCCCCTTTCGTTGAGATAACTCTGCACTAGTGCGAGCCGCAAATGCCACTTCCAGCTTAGCTGTGCAGAGGAAGAACAACAAGAAGAAGAAATATCTCGAAATATGTCCGTCAGGCCAGTTCCTTTGAGCTGAATCTGCAAATATCTCGGAAACGAAGCGAGCTATGGCAAAATGTTAAGAGACGTTTTTTATAGAGAATTATGTTTCCTACAATTTATGTTCTATGATATTTTTTGATCAGAAGCGTAGTTTTCGAGATATATCGAGATATTTAAAAGTTCCGAAGCCGCACCAACATAATAGGGATACAGAAACACCGTGGCCCCTTTCTTTGAGATAACTCTGCACTAGTGCGAGCCGCAAATGCCACTTCCAGCTTAGCTGTGCAGAAGAAGAACAACAAGAAGAAGAAATATCTCGAAATATGTCCGTCAGGCCCCTTCCCTTGAGATAAATCTGCAAATATCTCGGAAACGAAGCGAGCTATGGCGAAATGTTGAGAGACCTTTTTTGTAGAGAATTAAGTTTCCTACTTTTTATGTTCTATGATATTTTTTGATCAGATGCGTAGTTCTCGAGATATATCAAGATATTTAAAAGTTCCGAAGCCGCACCAACATAATAGAGATACAGAAACACCGTGGCCCCTTTCTTTGAGATAACTCTGCACGATTGCGAGCTGTAAATGCCACTTCCAGCTTAGCTGTGCAGAAGAAGGACAACAAGAAGAAGAAATATCTCGAAATATGTCCGTCAGGCCCCTTCCCTTGAGATAAATCTGCAAATATCTCGGAAACGAAGCGAGCTATGGCAAAATGTTAAGAGACCTTTTTTGTAGAGAATTATGTTTCCTACAATTTATGTTCTATGATATTTTTTGATCAGAAGCGTAGTTTTCGAGATATATCGAGATATTTAAAAGTTCCAAAGCCGCACCAACATAATAGAGATACAGAAACACCGTGGCCCCTTTCTTTGAGATAACTCTGCACTATTGCGAGCTGCAAATGCCACTTCCAGCTTAGCTGTGCAGAGGAAGAACAACAAGAAGAAGAAATATCTCGAAATATGTCCGTCAGGCCAGTTCCTTTGAGCTGAATCTGCAAATATCTCGGAAACGAAGCGAGCTATGGCAAAATATTAAGAGACGTTTTTTGTAGAGAATTATGTTTCCTACAATTTATGTTGTATGATTTTTTTGATCAGAAGCGTAGTTTTCGAGATATATCGAGATATTTAAAAGTTCCGAAGCCGCACCAACATAATAGGGATACAGAAACACCGTGGCCCCTTTCTTTGAGATAACTCTGCAGTATTGCGAGCTGTAAATGCCACTTCCAGCTTAGCTGTGCAGAAGAAGAACAACAAGAAGAAGAAATATCTCGAAATATGTCCGTCAGGCCCCTTCCCTTGAGATATATCTGCAAATATCTCGGAAACGAAGCGAGCTATGGCAAAATGTTAAGAGACCTTTTTTGTAGGGAATTATGTTTCCTACAATTTATGTTCTATGATATTTTTTGATCAGAAGCGTAGTTTTCGAGATATATCGAGATATTTAAAAGTTCCGAAGCCGCACCAACATAATAGAGATACAGAAACACCGTGGCCCCTCTCTTTGAGATAACTCTGCACTACTGCGAGCTGGAAATGCCGCTTCCAGTTTAGCTGTGCAGAAGAAGAACAACAAGAAGAAGAAATATCTCGAAATATGTCCGTTAGGCCCCTTCCCTTGAGATAAATCTGCAAATATCTCGGAAACCAAGCGAGCTATGGCAAAATGTTAAGAGACCTTTTTTGTAGAGAATTAAGTTTGCTACTTTTTATGTTCTATGATATTTTTTGATTAGATGCGTAGTTCTCGAGATATATCAAGATATTTAAAAGTTCCGAAGCCGCACCAACATAATAGAGATACAGAAACACCGTGGCCCCTTTCTTTCAGATAACTATGCACTATTGCGAGCTGCAAATGCCACTTCCAGCTTAGCTGTGCAGAAGAACAACAAGAAGAAGAAATATCTCGAAATATGTCCGTCAGGCCCCTTCCCTTGAGATAAATCTGCAAATATCTCGGAAACGAAGAGAGCTATGGCAAAATGTTAAGAGACCTTTTTTGTAGAGAATTAAGTTTCCTACAATTTATGTTGTATGATACTTTTTGATCAGAAGCGTAGTTTTCGAGATATATCGAGATATTTAAAAGTTCCGAAGCCGCACCAACATAATAGAGATACAGAAACACCGTGGCCCCTTTCGTTGAGATAACTCTGCACTAGTGCGAGCCGCAAATGCCACTTCCAGCTTAGCTGTGCAGAGGAAGAACAACAAGAAGAAGAAATATCTCGAAATATGTCCGTCAGGCCAGTTCCTTTGAGCTGAATCTGCAAATATCTCGGAAACGAAGCGAGCTATGGCAAAATGTTAAGAGACGTTTTTTATAGAGAATTATGTTTCCTACAATTTATGTTCTATGATATTTTTTGATCAGAAGCGTAGTTTTCGAGATATATCGAGATATTTAAAAGTTCCGAAGCCGCACCAACATAATAGGGATACAGAAACACCGTGGCCCCTTTCTTTGAGATAACTCTGCACTAGTGCGAGCCGCAAATGCCACTTCCAGCTTAGCTGTGCAGAAGAAGAACAACAAGAAGAAGAAATATCTCGAAATATGTCCGTCAGGCCCCTTCCCTTGAGATAAATCTGCAAATATCTCGGAAACGAAGCGAGCTATGGCGAAATGTTGAGAGACCTTTTTTGTAGAGAATTAAGTTTCCTACTTTTTATGTTCTATGATATTTTTTGATCAGATGCGTAGTTCTCGAGATATATCAAGATATTTAAAAGTTCCGAAGCCGCACCAACATAATAGAGATACAGAAACACCGTGGCCCCTTTCTTTGAGATAACTCTGCACGATTGCGAGCTGTAAATGCCACTTCCAGCTTAGCTGTGCAGAAGAAGGACAACAAGAAGAAGAAATATCTCGAAATATGTCCGTCAGGCCCCTTCCCTTGAGATAAATCTGCAAATATCTCGGAAACGAAGCGAGCTATGGCAAAATGTTAAGAGACCTTTTTTGTAGAGAATTATGTTTCCTACAATTTATGTTCTATGATATTTTTTGATCAGAAGCGTAGTTTTCGAGATATATCGAGATATTTAAAAGTTCCAAAGCCGCACCAACATAATAGAGATACAGAAACACCGTGGCCCCTTTCTTTGAGATAACTCTGCACTATTGCGAGCTGCAAATGCCACTTCCAGCTTAGCTGTGCAGAGGAAGAACAACAAGAAGAAGAAATATCTCGAAATATGTCCGTCAGGCCAGTTCCTTTGAGCTGAATCTGCAAATATCTCGGAAACGAAGCGAGCTATGGCAAAATATTAAGAGACGTTTTTTGTAGAGAATTATGTTTCCTACAATTTATGTTGTATGATTTTTTTGATCAGAAGCGTAGTTTTCGAGATATATCGAGATATTTAAAAGTTCCGAAGCCGCACCAACATAATAGGGATACAGAAACACCGTGGCCCCTTTCTTTGAGATAACTCTGCAGTATTGCGAGCTGTAAATGCCACTTCCAGCTTAGCTGTGCAGAAGAAGAACAACAAGAAGAAGAAATATCTCGAAATATGTCCGTCAGGCCCCTTCCCTTGAGATAAATCTGCAAATATCTCGGAAACGAAGAGAGCTATGGCAAAATGTTAAGAGACCTTTTGTGTAGAGAATTAAGTTTCCTACTTTTTATGTTCTATGATATTTTTTGATCTGATGCGTAGTTCTCGAGATATATCAAGATATTTAAAAGTTCCGAAGCCGCACCAACATAATAGAGATACAGAAACACCGTGGCCCCTTTCTTTGAGATAACTCTGCACTATTGCGAGCTGTAAATGCCACTTCCAGCTTAGCTGTGCAGAAGAAGAACAACAAGAAGAAGAAATATCTCGAAATATGTCCGTCAGGCCCCTTCCCTTGAGATATATCTGCAAATATCTCGGAAACGAAGCGAGCTATGGCAAAATGTTAAGAGACCTTTTTTGTAGAGAATTATGTTTCCTACAATTTATGTTCTATGATATTTTTTGATCAGAAGCGTAGTTTTCAAGATATATCGAGATATTTAAAAGTTCCGAAGCCGCACCAACATAATAGAGATACAGAAACACCGTGGCCCCTCTCTTTGAGATAACTCTGCACTACTGCGAGCTGGAAATGCCGCTTCCAGTTTAGCTGTGCAGAAGAAGAACAACAAGAAGAAGAAATATCTCGAAATATGTCCGTCAGGCCCCTTCCCTTGAGATAAATCTGCAAATATCTCGGAAACGAAGCGAGCTATGGCGAAATGTTGAGAGACCTTTTTTGTAGAGAATTAAGTTTCCTACTTTTTATGTTCTATGATATTTTTTGATCAGATGCGTAGTTCTCGAGATATATCAAGATATTTAAAAGTTCCGAAGCCGCACCAACATAATAGGGATACAGAAACACCGTGGCCCCTTTCTTTGAGATAACTCTGCACTAGTGCGAGCCGCAAATGCCACTTCCAGCTTAGCTGTGCAGAAGAAGAACAACAAGAAGAAGAAATATCTCGAAATATGTCCGTCAGGCCCCTTCCCTTGAGATATATCTGCAAATATCTCGGAAAAGAAGCGAGCTATGGCAAAATGTTGAGAGACCTTTTTTGTAGAGAATTATGCTTCCTACAATTTATGTTCTATGATATTTTTTGATCAGAAGCGTAGTTTTCGAGATACATCGAGATATTTAAAAGTTCCGAAGCCACACCAACATAATAGAGATACAGAAACACCGTGGCCCCTTTCTTTGAGATAACTCTGCACTAGTGCGAGCCGCAAATGCCAGTTCCAGCTTAGCTGTGCAGAAGAAGAACAACAAGAAGAAGAAATATCTCGAAATATGTCCGTCAGGCCCCTTCCCTTGAGATAAATCTGCAAATATCTCGGAAACGAAGCGAGCTATGGCAAAATGTTAAGAGATGTTTTTTGTAGAGAATTAAGTTTCCTACTTTTTATGTTGTATGATATTTTTGATCAGATGCGTAGTTCTCGAGATATATGAAGATATTTAAAAGTTCCGAAGCCGCACCAACATAATAGAGATACAGAAACACCGTGGCCCCTTTCTTTGAGATAACTCTGCACTATTGCGCGCTGCAAATGCCACTTCCAGCTTAGCTGTGAAGAAGAAGAACAACAAGAAGAAGAAATATCTCGAAATATGTCCGTCAGGCCCCTTCCCTTGAGATAAATCTGCAAATATCTCGGAAACGAAGCGAGCTATGGCAAAATGTTAAGAGACCTTTTTTGTAGAGAATTATGTTTCCTACAATTTATGTTCTATGATATTTTTTGATCAGAAGCGTAGTTTTCGAGATATATCGAGATATTTAAAAGTTCCGAAGCCGCACCAACATAATAGAGATACAGAAACACCGTGGCCCCTTTCTTTGGGATAACTCTGCACTATTGCGAGCTGCAAATGCCACTTCCAGCTTAGCTGTGCAGAAGAAGAACAACAAGAAGAAGAAATATCTCGAAATATGTCCGTCAGGCCACTTCCCTTGAGATAAATCTGCAAATATCTCGGAAACGAAGCGAGCTATGGCAAAATGTTAAGAGACGTTTTTTGTAGAGAATTAAGTTTCCTACTTTTTATCTTCTATGATATTTTTTGGTCAGATGCGTAGTTCTCGAGATAGATCAACATACTTAAAAGTTCCGAAGCCGCACCAACATAATAGAGATACAGAAACACCGTGGCCCCTCTCTTTGAGATAACTCTGCACTATTGCGAGCTGCAAATGCCACTTCCAGCTTAGCTGTGCAGAAGAAGAACAACAAGAAGAAGAAATATCTCGAAATATGTCCGTCAGGCCCCTTCCCTTGAGATAAATCTGCAAATATCTCGGAAACGAAGCGAGCTATGGCAAAATGTTTAGAGACCTTTCTTGTAGAGAATTAAGTTTCCTACTTTTTATGTAGTATGATATTTTTTGATCAGATGCGTAGTTCTCGAGATATATCAAGATATTTAAAAGTTCCGAAGCCGCACCAACATAATAGAGATACAGAAACACCGTGGCCCCTTTCTTTGAGATAACTCTGCACTATTGCGCGCTGCAAATGCCACTTCCAGCTTAGCTGTGAAGAAGAAGAACAACAAGAAGAAGAAATATCTCGAAATATGTCCGTCAGGCCCCTTCCCTTGAGATAAATCTGCAAATATCTCGGAAACGAAGCGAGCTATGGCAAAATGTTAAGAGACCTTTTTTGTAGAGAATTATGTTTCCTACAATTTATGTTCTATGATATTTTTTGATCAGAAGCGTAGTTTTCGAGATATATCGAGATATTTAAAAGTTCCGAAGCTGCACCAACATAATAGAGATACAGAAACACCGTGGCCCCTTTCTTTGGGATAACTCTGCACTATTGCGAGCTGCAAATGCCACTTCCAGCTTAGCTGTGCAGAAGAAGAACAACAAGAAGAAGAAATATCTCGAAATATGTCCGTCAGGCCACTTCCCTTGAGATAAATCTGCAAATATCTCGGAAACGAAGCGAGCTATGGCAAAATGTTAAGAGACCTTTTTTGTAGAGAATTAAGTTTCCTACTTTTTATGTTGGATGATATTTTTTGATCAGATGCGTAGTTCTCGAGATATATCAAGATATTTAAAAGTTCCGAAGCTGCACCAACATAATAGAGGTACAGAAACACCGTGGCCTCTTTCTTTGAGATAACTCTGCACTATTGCGAGCTGCAAATGCCACTTCGAGCTTAGCTGTGCAGAAGAAGAACAACAAGAAGAAGAAATATCTCGAAATATGTCCGTCAGACCCCTTCCCTTGAGATGAATCTGCAAATATCTCGGAAACGAAGCGAGCTATGGCAAAACGTTAAGAGACCTTTTTTGTAGAGAATAATATTTCCTACAATTTACGTTCTATGATATTTTTTGATCAGAAGCGTAGTTTTCGAGATATATCGAGATATTTAAAAGTTCCGAAGCCGCACCAACATAATAGAGATACAGAAACACCGTGGCCCCTTTCTTTGAGATAACTCTGCACTATTGCGAGCCGCAAATGCCACTTCCAGCTCAGCTGTGCAGAAGAAGAACAACAAGAAGAAGAAATATCTCGAAATATGTCCGTCAGGCCCCTTCCCTTGAGATAAATATGCAAATATCTCGGAAACGAAGCGAGCTATGGCAAAATGTTAAGAGACCTTTTTTGTAGAGAATTAAGTTTCCTACTTTTTATGTTCTATGATATTTTTTGATCAGATGCGTAGTTCTCGAGATATATCAAGATATTTAAAAGTTCCGAAGCCGCAACAACATAATAGAGATACAGAAACACCGTGGCCCCTTTCTTTGAGGTAACTCTGCACTATTGCGAGCTGTAAATGCCACTTCCAGCTTAGCTGTGCAGAAGAAGAACAACAAGAAGAAGAAATATCTCGAAATATGTCCGTCAGGCCCCTTCCCTTGAGATATATCTGCAAATATCTCGGAAACGAAGCGAGCTATGGCAAAATGTTAAGAGACCTTTTTTGTAGAGAATTATGTTGCCTACAATTTATGTTCTATGATATTTTTTGATCAGAAGCGTAGTTTTCGAGATATATCGAGATATTTAAAAGTTCCGAAGCCGCACCAACATAATAGAGATACAGAAACACCGTGGCCCCTTTCTTTGAGATAACTCTGCACTAGTGCGAGCCGCAAATGCCACTTCCAGCTTAGCTGTGCAGAAGAAGAACAACAAGAAGAAGAAATATCTCGAAATATGTCCGTCAGGCCCCTTCCCTTGAGATAAATCTGCAAATATCTCGGAAACGAAGCGAGCTATGGCAAAATGTTAAGAGACCTTTTTTGTAGAGAATTAAGTTTCCTACTTTTTATGTTCTATGATATTTTTTGATCAGATGCGTAGTTCTCGAGATATATCAAGATATTTAAAAGTTCCGAAGCCGCACCAACATAATAGGGATACAGAAACACCGTGGCCCCTTTCTTTGAGATAACTCTGCACTAGTGCGAGCCGCAAATGCCACTTCCAGCTTAGCTGTGCAGAAGAAGAACAACAAGAAGAAGAAATATCTCGAAATATGTCCGTCAGGCCCCTTCCCTTGAGATAAATCTGCAAATATCTCGGAAACGAAGCGAGCTATCGCAAAATGTTAAGAGACCTTTTTTGTAGAGAATTATGTTTCCTACAATTTATGTTCTACGATATTTTTTGATCAGAAGCGAAGTTTTCGAGATATATCGAGATATTTAAAAGTTCCGAAGCTGCACCAACATAATAGAGATACAGAAACACCGTGGCCCCTTTCTTTGGGATAACTCTGCACTATTGCGAGCTGCAAATGCCACTTCCAGCTTAGCTGTGCAGAAGAAGAACAACAAGAAGAAGAAATATCTCGAAATATGTCCGTCAGGCCACTTCCCTTGAGATAAATCTGCAAATATCTCGGAAACGAAGCGAGCTATGGCAAAATGTTAAGAGACCTTTTTTGTAGAGAATTAAGTTTCCTACTTTTTATGTTGGATGATATTTTTTGATCAGATGCGTAGTTCTCGAGATATATCAAGATATTTAAAAGTTCCGAAGCTGCACCAACATAATAGAGGTACAGAAACACCGTGGCCTCTTTCTTTGAGATAACTCTGCACTATTGCGAGCTGCAAATGCCACTTCGAGCTTAGCTGTGCAGAAGAAGAACAACAAGAAGAAGAAATATCTCGAAATATGTCCGTCAGACCCCTTCCCTTGAGATGAATCTGCAAATATCTCGGAAACGAAGCGAGCTATGGCAAAACGTTAAGAGACCTTTTTTGTAGAGAATAATATTTCCTACAATTTACGTTCTATGATATTTTTTGATCAGAAGCGTAGTTTTCGAGATATATCGAGATATTTAAAAGTTCCGAAGCCGCACCAACATAATAGAGATACAGAAACACCGTGGCCCCTTTCTTTGAGATAACTCTGCACTATTGCGAGCCGCAAATGCCACTTCCAGCTCAGCTGTGCAGAAGAAGAACAACAAGAAGAAGAAATATCTCGAAATATGTCCGTCAGGCCCCTTCCCTTGAGATAAATGTGCAAATATCTCGGAAACGAAGCGAGCTATGGCAAAATGTTAAGAGACCTTTTTTGTAGAGAATTAAGTTTCCTACTTTTTATGTTCTATGATATTTTTTGATCAGATGCGTAGTTCTCGAGATATATCAAGATATTTAAAAGTTCCGAAGCCGCAACAACATAATAGAGATACAGAAACACCGTGGCCCCTTTCTTTGAGATAACTCTGCACTATTGCGAGCTGTAAATGCCACTTCCAGCTTAGCTGTGCAGAAGAAGAACAACAAGAAGAAGAAATATCTCGAAATATGTCCGTCAGGCCCCTTCCCTTGAGATATATCTGCAAATATCTCGGAAACGAAGCGAGCTATGGCAAAATGTTAAGAGACCTTTTTTGTAGAGAATTATGTTGCCTACAATTTATGTTCTATGATATTTTTTGATCAGAAGCGTAGTTTTCGAGATATATCGAGATATTTAAAAGTTCCGAAGCCGCACCAACATAATAGAGATACAGAAACACCGTGGCCCCTTTCTTTGAGATAACTCTGCACTAGTGCGAGCCGCAAATGCCACTTCCAGCTTAGCTGTGCAGAAGAAGAACAACAAGAAGAAGAAATATCTCGAAATATGTCCGTCAGGCCCCTTCCCTTGAGATAAATCTGCAAATATCTCGGAAACGAAGCGAGCTATGGCAAAATGTTAAGAGACCTTTTTTGTAGAGAATTAAGTTTCCTACTTTTTATGTTCTATGATATTTTTTGATCAGATGCGTAGTTCTCGAGATATATCAAGATATTTAAAAGTTCCGAAGCCGCACCAACATAATAGGGATACAGAAACACCGTGGCCCCTTTCTTTGAGATAACTCTGCACTAGTGCGAGCCGCAAATGCCACTTCCAGCTTAGCTGTGCAGAAGAAGAACAACAAGAAGAAGAAATATCTCGAAATATGTCCGTCAGGCCCCTTCCCTTGAGATAAATCTGCAAATATCTCGGAAACGAAGCGAGCTATCGCAAAATGTTAAGAGACCTTTTTTGTAGAGAATTATGTTTCCTACAATTTATGTTCTACGATATTTTTTGATCAGAAGCGTAGTTTTCGAGATATATCGAGATATTTAAAAGTTCCGAAGCCGCACCAACATAATAGAGATACAGAAACACCGTGGCCCCTTTCTTTGAGATAACTCTGCACTATTGCGAGCTGGAAATGCCACTTCCAGTTTAGCTGTGCAGAAGAAGAACAACAAGAAGAAGAAATATGTCGAAATATGTCCGTTAGGCCCCTTCCCTTGAGATAAATCTGCAAATATCTCGGAAACGAAGCGAGCTATGGCAAAATGTTAAGAGACCTTTTTTGTAGAGAATTAAGTTTCCTACTTTTTATGTTCTATGATGTTTTTTGATCAGATGCGTAGTTCTCGAGATATATCAAGATATTTAAAAGTTCCGAAGCCGCACCAACATAATAGAGATACAGAAACACCGTGGCCCCTTTCATTGAGATAACTCTGCACTATTGCGAGCTGGAAATGCCACTTCCAGCTTAGCTGTGCAGAAGAAGAACAACAAGAAGAAGGAATATCTCGAAATATGTCCGTCAGGCCACTTCCCTTGAGATAAATCTGCAAATATCTCGGAAACGAAGCGAGCTATGGCAAAATGTTAAGAGACCTTTTTTGTAGAGAATTAAGTTTCCTACTTTTTATGTTCGATGATATTTTTTGATCAGATGCGTAGTTCTCGAGATATATCAAGATATTTAAAAGTTCCGAAGCTGCACCAACATAATAGAGGTACAGAAACACCGTGGCCTCTTTCTTTGAGATAACTCTGCACTATTGCGAGCTGCAAATGCCGCTTCGAGCTTAGCTGTGCAGAAGAAGAACAACAAGAAGAAGAAATATCTCGAAATATGTCCGTCAGACCCCTTCCCTTGAGATGAATCTGCAAATATCTCGGAAACGAAGCGAGCTATGGCAAAATGTTAAGAGACCTTTTTTGTAGAGAATAATGTTTCCTACAATTTACGTTCTATGATATTTTTTGATCAGAAGCGTAGTTTTCGAGATATATCGAGATATTTAAAAGTTCCGAAGCCGCACCAACATAATAGAGATACAGAAACACCGTGGCCCCTTTCTTTGAGATAACTCTGCACTATTGCGACCTGCAAATGCCACTTCCAGCTCAGCTGTGCAGAAGAAGAACAACAAGAAGAAGAAATATCTCGAAATATGTCCGTCAGGCCCCTTCCCTTGAGATAAATCTGCAAATATCTCGGAAACGAAGCGAGCCATGGCAAAATGTTAAGAGACCTTTTTTGTAGAGAATTAAGTTTCCTACTTTTTATGTTCTATGATATTTTTTGATCAGAAGCGTAGTTTTCGAGATATATCGAGATATTTAAAAGTTCCGAAGCCGCACCAACATAATAGAGATACAGAAACACCGTGGCCCCTTTCTTTGAGATAACTCTGCACTATTGCGACCTGCAAATGCCACTTCCAGCTCAGCTGTGCAGAAGAAGAACAACAAGAAGAAGAAATATCTCGAAATATGTCCGTCAGGCCCCTTCCCTTGAGATAAATCTGCAAATATCTCGGAAACGAAGCGAGCCATGGCAAAATGTTAAGAGACCTTTTTTGTAGAGAATTAAGTTTCCTACTTTTTATGTTCTATGATATTTTTTGATCAGATGCGTAGTTCTCGAGATATATCAAGATATTTAAAAGTTCCGAAACCGCACCAACATAATAGAGATACAGAAACACCGTGGCCCCTTTCTTTGAGATAACTCTGCACTATTGCGAGCTGGAAATGCCACTTCCAGTTTAGCTGTGCAGAAGAAGAACAACAAGAAGAAGAAATATCTCGAAATATGTCCGTTAGGCCCCTTCCCTTGAGATAAATCTGCAAATATCTCGGAAACGAAGCGAGCTATGGCAAAATGTTAAGAGACCTTTTTTGTAGAGAATTAAGTTTCCTACTTTTTATGTTCTATGATATTTTTTGATCAGAATCGTAGTTTTCGAGATATATCGAGATATTTAAAAGTTCCGAAGCCGCACCAACATAATAGAGATACAGAAACACCGTGGCCCCTTTCTTTGAGATAACTCTACACTAGTGCGAGCCGCAAATGCCACTTCCAGCTTAGCTGTGCAGAAGAAGAACAACAAGAAGAAGAAATATCTCGAAATATGTCCGTCAGGCCCCTTCCCTTGAGATATATATGCAAATATCTCGGAAACGAAGCGAGCTATGGCAAAATGTTAAGAGACCTTTTTTGTAGAGAATTAAGTTTCCTACTTTTTATGTTCTATCACATTTTTTGATCAGATGCGTAGTTCTCGAGATATATCAAGATATTTAAAAGTTCCGAAGCCGCACCAACATAATAGAGATACAGAAACACCGTGGCCCCTTTCTTCAAGATAACTCTGCACTATTGCGAGCTGCAAATGCCACTTCCAGCTTAGCTGTGCAGAGGAAGAACAACAAGAAGAAGAAATATCTCGAAATATGTCCGTCAGGCCAGTTCCTTTGAGCTGAATCTGCAAATATCTCGGAAACGAAGCGAGCTATGGCAAAATGTTGAGAGACCTTTTTTGTAGAGAATAATGTTTCCTACAATTTACGTTCTATGATATTTTTTGATCAGAAGCGTAGTTTTCGAGATATATCGAGATATTTAAAAGTTCCGAAGCCGCACCAACATAATAGAGATACAGAAACACCGTGGCCCCTTTCTTTGAGATAACTCTGCACTATTGCGACCTGCAAATGCCACTTCCAGCTCAGCTGTGCAGAAGAAGAACAACAAGAAGAAGAAATATCTCGAAATATGTCCGTCAGGCCCCTTCCCTTGAGATAAATCTGCAAATATCTCGGAAACGAAGCGAGCTATGGCAAAATGTTAAGAGACCTTTTTTGTAGAGAATTAAGTTTCCTACTTTTCATGTTCTATGATATTTTTTGATCAGATGCGTAGTTCTCGAGATATATCAAGATATTTAAAAGTTCCGAAACCGCACCAACATAATAGAGATACAGAAACACCGTGGCCCCTTTCTTTGAGATAACTCTGCACTATTGCGAGCTGGAAATGCCACTTCCAGCTTAGCTGTGCAGAAGAAGAACAACAAGAAGAAGAAATATGTCGAAATATGTCCGTTAGGCCCCTTCCCTTGAGATAAATCTGCAAATATCTCGGAAACGAAGCGAGCTATGGCAAAATGTTAAGAGACCTTTTTTGTAGAGAATTAAGTTTCCTACTTTTTATGTTCTATGATGTTTTTTGATCAGATGCGTAGTTCTCGAGATATATCAAGATATTTAAAAGTTCCGAAGCCGCACCAACATAATAGAGATACAGAAACACCGTGGCCCCTTTCATTGAGATAACTCTGCACTATTGCGAGCTGGAAATGCCACTTCCAGCTTAGCTGTGCAGAAGAAGAACAACAAGAAGAAGGAATATCTCGAAATATGTCCGTCAGGCCACTTCCCTTGAGATAAATCTGCAAATATCTCGGAAACGAAGCGAGCTATGGCAAAATGTTAAGAGACCTTTTTTGTAGAGAATTAAGTTTCCTACTTTTTATGTTCGATGATATTTTTTGATCAGATGCGTAGTTCTCGAGATATATCAAGATATTTAAAAGTTCCGAAGCTGCACCAACATAATAGAGGTACAGAAACACCGTGGCCTCTTTCTTTGAGATAACTCTGCACTATTGCGAGCTGCAAATGCCGCTTCGAGCTTAGCTGTGCAGAAGAAGAACAACAAGAAGAAGAAATATCTCGAAATATGTCCGTCAGACCCCTTCCCTTGAGATGAATCTGCAAATATCTCGGAAACGAAGCGAGCTATGGCAAAATGTTAAGAGACCTTTTTTGTAGAGAATAATGTTTCCTACAATTTACGTTCTATGATATTTTTTGATCAGAAGCGTAGTTTTCGAGATATATCGAGATATTTAAAAGTTCCGAAGCCGCACCAACATAATAGAGATACAGAAACACCGTGGCCCCTTTCTTTGAGATAACTCTGCACTATTGCGACCTGCAAATGCCACTTCCAGCTCAGCTGTGCAGAAGAAGAACAACAAGAAGAAGAAATATCTCGAAATATGTCCGTCAGGCCCCTTCCCTTGAGATAAATCTGCAAATATCTCGGAAACGAAGCGAGCCATGGCAAAATGTTAAGAGACCTTTTTTGTAGAGAATTAAGTTTCCTACTTTTTATGTTCTATGATATTTTTTGATCAGAAGCGTAGTTTTCGAGATATATCGAGATATTTAAAAGTTCCGAAGCCGCACCAACATAATAGAGATACAGAAACACCGTGGCCCCTTTCTTTGAGATAACTCTGCACTATTGCGACCTGCAAATGCCACTTCCAGCTCAGCTGTGCAGAAGAAGAACAACAAGAAGAAGAAATATCTCGAAATATGTCCGTCAGGCCCCTTCCCTTGAGATAAATCTGCAAATATCTCGGAAACGAAGCGAGCCATGGCAAAATGTTAAGAGACCTTTTTTGTAGAGAATTAAGTTTCCTACTTTTTATGTTCTATGATATTTTTTGATCAGATGCGTAGTTCTCGAGATATATCAAGATATTTAAAAGTTCCGAAACCGCACCAACATAATAGAGATACAGAAACACCGTGGCCCCTTTCTTTGAGATAACTCTGCACTATTGCGAGCTGGAAATGCCACTTCCAGTTTAGCTGTGCAGAAGAAGAACAACAAGAAGAAGAAATATCTCGAAATATGTCCGTTAGGCCCCTTCCCTTGAGATAAATCTGCAAATATCTCGGAAACGAAGCGAGCTATGGCAAAATGTTAAGAGACCTTTTTTGTAGAGAATTAAGTTTCCTACTTTTTATGTTCTATGATATTTTTTGATCAGAATCGTAGTTTTCGAGATATATCGAGATATTTAAAAGTTCCGAAGCCGCACCAACATAATAGAGATACAGAAACACCGTGGCCCCTTTCTTTGAGATAACTCTACACTAGTGCGAGCCGCAAATGCCACTTCCAGCTTAGCTGTGCAGAAGAAGAACAACAAGAAGAAGAAATATCTCGAAATATGTCCGTCAGGCCCCTTCCCTTGAGATATATATGCAAATATCTCGGAAACGAAGCGAGCTATGGCAAAATGTTAAGAGACCTTTTTTGTAGAGAATTAAGTTTCCTACTTTTTATGTTCTATCACATTTTTTGATCAGATGCGTAGTTCTCGAGATATATCAAGATATTTAAAAGTTCCGAAGCCGCACCAACATAATAGAGATACAGAAACACCGTGGCCCCTTTCTTCAAGATAACTCTGCACTATTGCGAGCTGCAAATGCCACTTCCAGCTTAGCTGTGCAGAGGAAGAACAACAAGAAGAAGAAATATCTCGAAATATGTCCGTCAGGCCAGTTCCTTTGAGCTGAATCTGCAAATATCTCGGAAACGAAGCGAGCTATGGCAAAATGTTGAGAGACCTTTTTTGTAGAGAATAATGTTTCCTACAATTTACGTTCTATGATATTTTTTGATCAGAAGCGTAGTTTTCGAGATATATCGAGATATTTAAAAGTTCCGAAGCCGCACCAACATAATAGAGATACAGAAACACCGTGGCCCCTTTCTTTGAGATAACTCTGCACTATTGCGACCTGCAAATGCCACTTCCAGCTCAGCTGTGCAGAAGAAGAACAACAAGAAGAAGAAATATCTCGAAATATGTCCGTCAGGCCCCTTCCCTTGAGATAAATCTGCAAATATCTCGGAAACGAAGCGAGCTATGGCAAAATGTTAAGAGACCTTTTTTGTAGAGAATTAAGTTTCCTACTTTTCATGTTCTATGATATTTTTTGATCAGATGCGTAGTTCTCGAGATATATCAAGATATTTAAAAGTTCCGAAACCGCACCAACATAATAGAGATACAGAAACACCGTGGCCCCTTTCTTTGAGATAACTCTGCACTATTGCGAGCTGGAAATGCCACTTCCAGTTTAGCTGTGCAGAAGAAGAACAACAAGAAGAAGAAATATCTCGAAATATGTCCGTTAGGCCCCTTCCCTTGAGATAAATCTGCAAATATCTCGGAAACGAAGCGAGCTATGGCAAAATGTTAAGAGACCTTTTTTGTAGAGAATTAAGTTTCCTACTTTTTATGTTCTATGATATTTTTAGATCAGAAGCGTAGTTTTCGAGATATATCGAGATATTTAAAAGTTCCGAAGCCGCACCAACATAATAGAGATACAGAAACACCGTGGCCCCTTTCTTTGAGATAACTCTGCACTAGTGCGAGCCGCAAATGCCACTTCCAGCTTAGCTGTGCAGAAGAAGAACAACAAGAAGAAGAAATATCTCGAAATATGTCCGTCAGGCCAGTTCCTTTGAGCTGAATCTGCAAATATCTCGGAAACGAAGCGAGCTATGGCAAAATGTTAAGAGACCTTTTTTGTAGAGAATTAAGTTTCCTACTTTTCATGTTCTATGATATTTTTTGATCAGATGCGTAGCTCTCGAGATATATCAAGATATTTAAAAGTGCGGAAGCCGCACCAACATAATAGAGATACAGAAACACCGTGGCCCCTTTCTTTGAGATAACTCTGCACTATTGCGAGCTGCAAATGCCACTTCCAGCTTAGCTGTGCAGAGGAAGAACAACAAGAAGAAGAAATATCTCGAAATATGTCCGTCAGGCCCCTTCCCTTGAGATAAATATGCAAATATCTCGGAAACGAAGCGAGCTATGGCAAAATGTTAAGAGACCGTTTTTGTAGAGAATTATGTTTCCTACTTTTTATGTTCTATGATATTTTTTGATCCGACGCGTAGTTCTCGAGATATATCAAGATATTTAAAAGTTCCGAAGCCGCACCAACATAATAGAGATACAGAAACACCGTGGCCTCTTTCTTTGAGATAACTCTGCACTATTGCGAGCTGCAAATGCCACTTCCAGCTTAGCTGTGCAGAAGAAGAACAACAAGAAGAAGAAATATCTCGAAATATGTCCGTCAGGCCCCTTCCCTTGAGATATATCTGCAAATATCTCGGAAACGAAGCGAGCTATGGCAAAATGTTAAGAGACATTTTTTGTAGAGAATTATGTTTCCTACAATTTAGGTTCTATGATATTTTTTGATCAGAAGCGTAGTTTTCGAGATATATCGAGATATTTAAAAGTTCCGAAGCCGCACCAACATAATAGAGATACAGAAACACCGTGGCCCCTTTCTTGGAGATAACTCTGCACTAGTGCGAGCCGCCAATGCCACTTCCAGCTTAGCTGTGCAGAAGAAGAACAACAAGAAGAAGAAATATCTCGAAATATGTCCGTCAGGCCGCTTCCCTTGAGATATATCTGCAAATATCTCGGAAACGAAGCGAGCTATGGCAAAATGTTAAGAGACCTTTTTTGTAGAGAATTATGCTTCCTACAATTTATGTTGTATGATATTTTTTGATCAGAAGCGTAGTTTTCGAGATATATCGAGATATTTAAAAGTTCCGAAGCCGCACCAACATAGTAGAGATACAGAAACACCGTGGCCCCTTTCTTTGAGATAACTCTGCACTAGTGCGAGCCGCAAATGGCACTTCCAGCTTAGCTGTGCAGAAGAAGAACAACAAGAAGAAGAAATATCTCGAAATATGTCCGTCAGGCCAGTTCCTTTGAGCTGAATCTGCAAATATCTCGGAAACGAAGCGAGCTATGGCAAAATGTTAAGAGACCTTTTTTGTAGAGAATTAAGTTTCCTACTTTTCATGTTCTATGATATTTTTTGATCAGATGCGTAGCTCTCGAGATATATCAAGATATTTAAAAGTGCGGAAGCCGCACCAACATAATAGAGATACAGAAACACCGTGGCCCCTTTCTTTGAGATAACTCTGCACTATTGCGAGCTGCAAATGCCACTTCCAGCTTAGCTGTGCAGAGGAAGAACAACAAGAAGAAGAAATATCTCGAAATATGTCCGTCAGGCCCCTTCCCTTGAGATAAATATGCAAATATCTCGGAAACGAAGCGAGCTATGGCAAAATGTTAAGAGACCGTTTTTGTAGAGAATTATGTTTCCTACTTTTTATGTTCTATGATATTTTTTGATCCGACGCGTAGTTCTCGAGATATATCAAGATATTTAAAAGTACCGAAGCCGCACCAACATAATAGAGATACAGAAACACCGTGGCCTCTTTCTTTGAGATAACTCTGCACTATTGCGAGCTGCAAATGCCACTTCCAGCTTAGCTGTGCAGAAGAAGAACAACAAGAAGAAGAAATATCTCGAAATATGTCCGTCAGGCCCCTTCCCTTGAGATATATCTGCAAATATCTCGGAAACGAAGCGAGCTATGGCAAAATGTTAAGAGACCTTTTTTGTAGAGAATTATGTTTCCTACAATTTAGGTTCTATGATATTTTTTGATCAGAAGCGTGGTTTTCGAGATATATCGAGATATTTAAAAGTTCCGAAGCCGCACCAACATAATAGAGATACAGAAACACCGTGGCCCCTTTCTTGGAGATAACTCTGCACTAGTGCGAGCCGCCAATGCCACTTCCAGCTTAGCTGTGCAGAAGAAGAACAACAAGAAGAAGAAATATCTCGAAATATGTCCGTCAGGCCGCTTCCCTTGAGATATATCTGCAAATATCTCGGAAACGAAGCGAGCTATGGCAAAATGTTAAGAGACCTTTTTTGTAGAGAATTATGCTTCCTACAATTTATGTTGTATGATATTTTTTGATCAGAAGCGTAGTTTTCGAGATATATCGAGATATTTAAAAGTTCCGAAGCCGCACCAACATAATAGAGATACAGAAACACCGTGGCCCCTTTCGTTGAGATAACTCTGCACTAGTGCGAGCCGCAAATGCCACTTCCAGCTTAGCTGTGCAGAAGAAGTACAACAAGAAGAAGAAATATCTCGAAATATGTCCGTCAGGCCCCTTCCCTTGAGATAAATCTGCAAATGTCTCGGAAACGAAGCGAGCAATGGCAAAATGTTAAGAGACCTTTTTTGTAGAGAATTAAGTTTCCTACTTTTCATGTTCTATGATATTTTTTGATCAGATGCGTAGCTCTCGAGATATATCAAGATATTTAAAAGTGCGGAAGCCGCACCAACATAATAGAGATACAGAAACACCGTGGCCCCTTTCTTTGAGATAACTCTGCGCTATTGCGAGCTGCAAATGCCACTTCCAGCTTAGCTGTGCAGAGGAAGAACAACAAGAAGAAGAAATATCTCGAAATATGTCCGTCAGGCCCCTTCCCTTGAGATAAATATGCAAATATCTCGGAAACGAAGCGAGCTATGGCAAAATGTTAAGAGACCGTTTTTGTAGAGAATTATGTTTCCTACTTTTTATGTTCTATGATATTTTTTGATCAGACGCGTAGTTCTCGAGATATATCAAGATATTTAAAAGTTCCGAAGCCGCACCAACATAATAGAGATACAGAAACACCGTGGCCTCTTTCTTTGAGATAACTCTGCACTATTGCGAGCTGCAAATGCCACTTCCAGCTTAGCTGTGCAGAAGAAGAACAACAAGAAGAAGAAATATCTCGAAATATGTCCGTCAGGCCCCTTCCCTTGAGATATATCTGCAAATATCTCGGAAACGAAGCGAGCTATGGCAAAATGTTAAGAGACCTTTTTTGTAGAGAATTATGTTTCCTACAATTTAGGTTCTATGATATTTTTTGATCAGAAGCGTAGTTTTCGAGATATATCGAGATATTTAAAAGTTCCGAAGCCGCACCAACATAATAGAGATACAGAAACACCGTGGCCCCTTTCTTGGAGATAACTCTGCACTATTGCGAGCTGCAAATGCCACTTCCAGCTTAGCTGTGCAGAAGAAGAAATATCTCGAAATATGTCCGTCAGGCCCCTTCCCTTGAGATATATCTGCAAATATCTCGGAAACGAAGCGAGCTATGGCAAAATGTTAAGAGACCTTTTTTGTAGAGAATTATGTTTCCTACAATTTAGGTTCTATGATATTTTTTGATCAGAAGCGTAGTTTTCGAGATATATCGAGATATTTAAAAGTTCCGAAGCCGCACCAACATAATAGAGATACAGAAACACCGTGGCCCCTTTCTTGGAGATAACTCTGCACTAGTGCGAGCCGCCAATGCCACTTCCAGCTTAGCTGTGCAGAAGAAGAACAACAAGAAGAAGAAATATCTCGAAATATGTCCGTCAGGCCGCTTCCCTTGAGATATATCTGCAAATATCTCGGAAACGAAGCGAGCTATGGCAAAATGTTAAGAGACCTTTTTTGTAGAGAATTATGCTTCCTACAATTTATGTTGTATGATATTTTTTGATCAGAAGCGTAGTTTTCGAGATATATCGAGATATTTAAAAGTTCCGAAGCCGCACCAACATAGTAGAGATACAGAAACACCGTGGCCCCTTTCTTTGAGATAACTCTGCACTAGTGCGAGCCGCAAATGCCACTTCCAGCTTAGCTGTGCAGAAGAAGAACAACAAGAAGAAGAAATATCTCGAAATATGTCCGTCAGGCCCCTTCCCTTGAGATATATATGCAAATATCTCGGAAACGAAGCGAGCTATGGCAAAATGTTAAGAGACCTTTTTTGTAGAGAATTAAGTTTCCTACTTTTTATGTTCTATGGCATTTTTTGATCAGATGCGTAGTTCTCGAGATATATCAAGATATTTAAAAGTTCCGAAGCCGCACCAACATAATAGAGATACAGAAACACCGTGGCCCCTTTCTTTAAGATAACTCTGCACTATTGCGAGCTGCAAATGCCACTTCCAGCTTAGCTGTGCAGAGGAAGAACAACAAGAAGAAGAAATATCTCGAAATATGTCCGTCAGGCCAGTTCCTTTGAGCTGAATCTGCAAATATCTCGGAAACGAAGCGAGCTATGGCAAAATGTTAAGAGACCTTTTTTGTAGAGAATAATGTTTCCTACAATTTACGTTCTATGATATTTTTTGATCAGAAGCGTAGTTTTCGAGATATATCGAGATATTTAAAAGTTCCGAAGCCGCACCAACATAATAGAGATACAGAAACACCGTGGCCCCTTTCTTTGAGATAACTCTGCACTATTGCGACCTGCAAATGCCACTTCCAGCTCAGCTGTGCAGAAGAAGAACAACAAGAAGAAGAAATATCTCGAAATATGTCCGTCAGGCCCCTTCCCTTGAGATAAATCTGCAAATATCTCGGAAACGAAGCGAGCTATGGCAAAATGTTAAGAGACCTTTTTTGTAGAGAATTAAGTTTCCTACTTTTTATGTTCTATGATATTTTTTGATCAGATGCGTAGTTCTCGAGATATATCAAGATATTTAAAAGTTCCGAAACCGCACCAACATAATAGAGATACAGAAACACCGTGGCCCCTTTCTTTGAGATAACTCTGCACTATTGGGAGCTGGAAATGCCACTTCCAGTTTAGCTGTGCAGAAGAAGAACAACAAGAAGAAGAAATATCTCGAAATATGTCCGTTAGGCCCCTTCCCTTGAGATAAATCTGCAAATATCTCGGAAACGAAGCGAGCTATGGCAAAATGTTAAGAGACCTTATTTGTAGATAATTAAGTTTCCTACTTTTTATGTTCTATGATATTTTTTGATCAGATGCGTAGTTCTCGAGATATATCAAGATATTTAAAAGTTCCGAAGCTGCACCAACATAATAGAGGTGCAGAAACACCGTGGCCTCTTTCTTTGAGATAACTCTGCACTATTGCGAGCTGCAAATGCCACTTCCAGCTTAGCTGTGCAGAAGAGGAACAACAAGAAGAAGAAATATCTCGGAATATGTCCGTCAGGCCCCTTCCCTTGAGATAAATCTGCAAATATCTCGGAAACGAAGCAAGCTATGGCAAAATGTTAAGAGACCTTTTTTGTAGAGAATTATGTTTCCTACTTTTTATGTTCTATGATATTTTTTGATCAGACGCGTAGTTCTCGAGATATATCAAGATATTTAAAAGTTCCGAAGCCGCACCAACATAATAGAGATACAGAAACACCGTGGCCCCTCTCTTTGAGATAACTCTGCACTATTGCGAGCTGGAAATGCCACTGCCAGTTTAGCTGTGCAGAAGAAGAACAACAAGAAGAAGAAATATCTCGAAATATGTCCGTCAGGCCCCTGCCCTTGAGATATATCTGCAAATATCTCGGAAACGAAGCGAGCTATGGCAAAATGTTAAGAGACCTTTTTTGTAGAGAATTATGTTTCCTACAATTTATCTTCTATGATATTTTTTGATCAGAAGCGTAGTTTTCGAGATATATCGAGATATTTAAAGGTTCCGAAGCCGCACCAACATAATAGAGATACAGAAACACCGTGGCCCCTTTCTTTGAGATAACTCTGCACTAGTGCGAGCCGCAAATGCCACTTCCAGCTTAGCTGTGCAGAAGAAGAACAACAAGAAGAAGAAATATCTGGAAATATGTCCGTCAGGCCCCTTCCCTTGAGATAAATCTGCAAATATCTCGGAAACGAAGCGAGCTATTGCAAAACGTTAAGAGACCTTTTTTGTAGCGAATTAAGTTTCCTACTTTTTATGTTCTATGATATTTTTTGATCAAATGCGTAGTTCTCGAGATATATCAAGATATTTAAAAGCTCCGAAGCTGCACCAACATAATAGAGGTACAGAAACACCGTGGCCCCTTTCTTTGAGATAACTCTGCACTATTGCGAGCTGCAAATGCCACTTCCAGCTTAGCTGTGCAGAAGAAGAACAACAAGAAGAAGAAATATCTGGAAATATGTCCGTCAGGCCCCTTCCCTTGAGATAAATCTGCAAATATCTCGGAAACGAAGCGAGCTATGGCAAAATGTTAAGAGACCTTTTTTGTAGAGAATTATGCTTCCTACAATTTATGTTCTATGATATTTTTTGATCAGAAGCGTAGTTTTCGAGATATATCGAGATATTTAAAAGTGCCGAAGCCGCACCAACATAATAGAGATACAGAAACACCGTGGCCCCTTTCTTTGGGATAACTCTGCACTATTGCGAGCTGCAAATGCCACTTCCAGTTTAGCTGTGCAGAAGAAGAACAACAAGAAGAAGAAATATCTCGAAATATGTCCGTCAGGACCCTTCCCTTGAGATAAATCTGCAAATATCTCGGAAATGAAGCGAGCTATTGCAAAACGTTAAGAGACCTTTTTTGTAGAGAATTAAGTTTCCTACTTTTTATGTTGTATGATATTTTTTGATCACATGCGTAGTTCTCGAGATATATCAAGATATTTAAAAGCTCCGAAGCTGCACCAACATAATAGAGGTACAGAAACACCGTGGCCCCTTTCTTTGAGATAACTCTGCACTATTGCGAGCTGCAAATGCCACTTCCAGCTTAGCTGTGCAGAAGAAGAACAACAAGAAGAAGAAATATCTCGAAATATGTCCGTCAGGCCCCTTCCCTTGAGATAAATCTGCAAATATCTCGGAAACGAAGCGAGCTATGCCAAAATGATAAGAGACCTTATTTGTAGACAATTAAGTTTCCTACTTTTTATGTTCTATGATATTTTTTGATCAGATGCGTAGTTCTCGAGATATATCAAGATATTTAAAAGTTCCGAAGCTGCACCAACATAATAGAGGTGCAGAAACACCGTGGCCTCTTTCTTTGAGATAACTCTGCACTATTGCGAGCTGCAAATGCCACTTCCAGCTTAGCTGTGCAGAAGAGGAACAACAAGAAGAAGAAATATCTCGGAATATGTCCGTCAGGCCCCTTCCCTTGAGATAAATCTGCAAATATCTCGGAAACGATGCCAGCTATGGGAAAATGTTAAAAAACCTTTTTTGTAGAGGATTAAGTTTCCTACTTTTTATCTTCTATGATATTTTCTGATCAGATGCGTAGTTCTCGAGATATATCAAGATATTTAAAAGTTCCGAAGCCGCACCAACATAATAGAGATACAGAAACACCGTGGCCCCTTTCTTTGAGATAACTCTGCACTATTGCGAGCTGTAAATGCCACTTCCAGCTTAGCTGTGCAGAAGAAGAACAACAAGAAGAAGAAATATCTCGAAATATGTCCCTCAGGCCCCTTCCCTTGAGATAAATCTGCAAATATCTCGGAAACCAAGCGAGCTATGGCAAAATGTTAAGAGACCTTATTTGTAGAGAATTAAGTTTCCTACTTTTTATGTTCTACGATATTTTTTGATCAGATGCGTAGTTCTCGAGATATATCAAGATATTTAAAAGTTCCGAAGCCGCACCAACATAATAGAGATACAGAAACACCGTGGCCCCTTTCTTTGAGATAACTCTGCACTATTGCGAGCTGCAAATGGCACTTCCAGCTTAGCTGTGCAGAAGAAGAACAACAAGAAGAAGAAATATCTCGAAATATGTCCGTCAGGCCCCTTCCCTTGAGATAAATCTGCAAATATCTCGGAAACGAAGCGAGCTATGGCAAAATGTTAAGAGACGTTTTTTGTAGTGAATTATGTTTCCTACAATTTATGTTCTATGATATTTTTTGATCAGAAGCGTAGTTTTCGAGATATATCGAGATATTTAAAAGTTCCGAAGCCGCACCAACATAATAGAGATACAGAAACACCGTGGCCCCTTTCTTTGAGATAACTCTGCACTATTGCGCGCTGCAAATGGCACTTCCAGCTTAGCTGTGCAGAAGAAGAACAACAAGAAGAAGAAATATCTCGAAATATGTCCGTCAGGCTCCTTCCCTTGAGATAAATCTGCAAATATCTCGGAAACGAAGCGAGCTATGGCAAAATGTTAAGAGACGTTTTTTGTAGTGAATTATGTTTCCTACAATTTATGTTCTATGATATTTTTTGATCAGAAGCGTAGTTTTCGAGATATATCGAGATATTTAAAAGTTCCGAAGCCGCACCAACATAATAGAGATACAGAAACACCGTGGCTCCTTTCTTTGAGATAACTCTGCACTATTGCGAGCTGCAAATGCCACTTCCAGCTTAGCTGTGCAGAAGAAGTACAACAAGAAGAAGAAATATCTGGAAATATGTCCGTCAGGCCCCTTCCCTTGAGATAAATCTGCAAATATCTCGGAAACGAAGCGAGCTACGGCAAAATGTTAAGAGACCTTTTTTGTAGAAAATTAGGATTCCTACTTTTTATGTTCTATGATATTTTTTGAACAGATGCGTAGTTCTCGAGATATATCAAGATATTTAAAAGTTCCGAAGCCGCACAAACATAATAGAGATACAGAAACACCGTGGCCCCTTTCTTTGAGATAACTCTGCACTATTGCGCGCTGCAAATGGCACTTCCAGCTTAGCTGTGCAGAAGAAGAACAACAAGAAGAAGAAATATCTCGAAATATGTCCGTCAGGCCCCTTCCCTTGAGATAAATCTGCAAATATCTCGGAAACGAAGCGAGCTATGGCAAAATGTTAAGAGACCTTTTTTGTAGAGAATTAAGTTTCCTACTTTTTATGTTCTACGATATTTTTTGATCAGATGCGTAGTTCTCGAGATATATCAAGATATTTAAAAGTTCCGAAGCCGCACCAACATAATAGAGATACAGAAACACCGTGGCCCCTTTCTTTGAGATAACTCTGCACTATTGCGAGCTGCAAATGGCACTTCCAGCTTAGCTGTGCAGAAGAAGAACAACAAGAAGAAGAAATATCTCGAAATATGTCCGTCAGGCTCCTTCCCTTGAGATAAATCTGCAAATATCTCGGAAACGAAGCGAGCTATGGCAAAATGTTAAGAGACGTTTTTTGTAGCGAATTATGTTTCCTACAATTTATGTTCTATGATATTTTTTGATCAGAAGCGTAGTTTTCGAGATATATCGAGATATTTAAAAGTTCCGAAGCCGCACCAACATAATAGAGATACAGAAACACCGTGGCTCCTTTCTTTGAGATAACTCTGCACTATTGCGAGCTGCAAATGCCACTTCCAGCTTAGCTGTGCAGAAGAAGAACAACAAGAAGAAGAAATATCTGGAAATATGTCCGTCAGGCCCCTTCCCTTGAGATAAATCTGCAAATATCTCGGAAACGAAGCGAGCTACGGCAAAATGTTAAGAGACCTTTTTTGTAGAAAATTGGGATTCCTACTTTTTATGTTCTATGATATTTTTTGAACAGATGCGTAGTTCTCGAGATATATCAAGATATTTAAAAGTTCCGAAGCCGCACCAACATAATAGAGATACAGAAACACCGTGGCCCCTTTCTTTGAGATAACTCTGCACTATTGCGAGCTGCAAATGCCACTTCCAGCTTAGCTGTGCAGAAGAAGAACAACAAGAAGAAGAAATATCTCGAAATATGTCCGTCGGCCCCTTCCCTTGAGATAAATCTGCAAATATCTCGGAAACGAAGCGAGCTATGGCAAAATGTTAAGAGACCTTTTTTGTAGAGAATTAAGTTTCCTACTTTTTATGTTCTATGATATTTTTCGATCCGAGGCGTAGTTCTCGAGATATATCAAGATATTTAAAAGTTCCGAAGCCGCACCAACATAATAGAGATACAGAAACACCGTGGCCCCTTTCTTTGAGATTACTCTGCACGATTGCGAGCTGGAAATGCCACTTCCAGTTTAGCTGTGCAGAAGAAGAACAACAAGAAGAAGAAATATCTCGAAATATGTCCATCAGGACCCTTCCCTTGAGATAAATCTGCAAATATCTCGGAAACGAAGCGAGCTATGGCAAAATGTTAAGAGACCTTTTTCGTAGAGAATTATGCTTCCTACAATTTATGTTCTATGATATTTTTTGATCAGAAGCGTAGTTTTCGAGATATATCGAGATATTTAAAAGTGCCGAAGCCGCACCAACATAATAGAGATACAGAAACACCGTGGCCCCTTTCTTTGGGATAACTCTGCACTATTGCGAGCTGGAAATGCCACTTCCAGTTTTGCTGTGCAGAAGAAGAACAACAAGAAGAAGAAATATCTCGAAATATGTCCGTCAGGACCCTTCCCTTGAGATAAATCTGCAAATATCTCGGAAATGAAGCGAGCTATTGCAAAACGTTAAGAGACCTTTTTTGTAGAGAATTAAGTTTCCTACTTTTTATGTTGTATGATATTTTTTGATCAGATGCGTAGTTCTCGAGATATATCAAGATATTTAAAAGCTCCGAAGCTGCACCAACATAATAGAGGTACAGAAACACCGTGGCCCCTTTCTTTGAGATAACTCTGCACTATTGCGAGCTGCAAATGCCACTTCCAGCTTAGCTGTGCAGAAGAAGAACAACAAGAAGAAGAAATATCTCGAAATATGTCCGTCAGGCCCCTTCCCTTGAGATAAATCTGCAAATACCTCGGAAACCAAGCGAGCTATGGCAAAATGTTAAGAGACCTTTTTTGTAGAGAATTAAGTTTCCTACTTTTTATGTTCTATGATATTTTTCGATCAGAGGCGTAGTTCTTGAGATATATCAAGATATTTAAAAGTTCCGAAGCCGCACCAATATAATAGAGATACAGAAACACCGTGGCCCCTTTCTTTGAGATAACTCTGCACGATTGCGAGCTGGAAATGCCACTTCCAGTTTAGCTGTGCAGAAGAAGAACAACAAGAAGAAGAAATATCTCGAAATATGTCCGTCAGGCCCCTTCCCTTGAGATAAATCTGCAAATATCTCGGAAACGAAGCGAGCTATGCCAAAATGTTAAGAGACCTTATTTGTAGACAATTAAGTTTCCTACTTTTTATGTTCTATGATATTTTTTGATCAGATGCGTAGTTCTCGAGATATATCAAGATATTTAAAAGTTCCGAAGCTGCACCAACATAATAGAGGTGCAGAAACACCGTGGCCTCTTTCTTTGAGATAACTCTGCACTATTGCGAGCTGCAAATGCCACTTCCAGCTTAGCTGTGCAGAAGAGGAACAACAAGAAGAAGAAATATCTCGGAATATGTCCGTCAGGCCCCTTCCCTTGAGATAAATCTGCAAATATCTCGGAAACGATGCCAGCTATGGGAAAATGTTAAAAAACCTTTTTTGTAGAGGATTAAGTTTCCTACTTTTTATCTTCTATGATATTTTCTGATCAGATGTGTAGTTCTCGAGATATATCAAGATATTTAAAAGTTCCGAAGCCGCACCAACATAATAGAGATACAGAAACACCGTGGCCCCTTTCTTTGAGATAACTCTGCACTATTGCGAGCTGTAAATGCCACTTCCAGCTTAGCTGTGCAGAAGAAGAACAACAAGAAGAAGAAATATCTCGAAATATGTCCCTCAGGCCCCTTCCCTTGAGATAAATCTGCAAATATCTCGGAAACCAAGCGAGCTATGGCAAAATGTTAAGAGACCTTATTTGTAGAGAATTAAGTTTCCTACTTTTTATGTTCTACGATATTTTTTGATCAGATGCGTAGTTCTCGAGATATATCAAGATATTTAAAAGTTCCGAAGCCGCACCAACATAATAGAGATACAGAAACACCGTGGCCCCTTTCTTTGAGATAACTCTGCACTATTGCGAGCTGCAAATGGCACTTCCAGCTTAGCTGTGCAGAAGAAGAACAACAAGAAGAAGAAATATCTCGAAATATGTCCGTCAGGCCCCTTCCCTTGAGATAAATCTGCAAATATCTCGGAAACGAAGCGAGCTATGGCAAAATGTTAAGAGACCTTTTTTGTAGAGAATTAAGTTTCCTACTTTTTATGTTCTATGATATTTTTTGATCAGATGCGTAGTTCTCGAGATATATCAAGATATTTAAAAGTTCCGAAGCCGCACCAACATAATAGAGATACAGAAACACCGTGGCCCCTTTCTTTGAGATAACTCTGCACTACTGCGAGCTGCAAATGCCACTTCCAGCTTAGCTGTGCAGAAGAAGAACAACAAGAAGAAGAAATATCTCGAAATATGTCCGTCAGGCCCCTTCCCTTGGGATAAATCTGCAAATATCTCGGAAACGAAGCGAGCTATGGCAAAATGTTAAGAGACCTTTTTTGTAGAGAATTATGTTTCCTACAATTTACGTTCTCTGATATTTTTTGATCAGAAGCGTAGTTTTCGAGATATATCGAGATATTTAAAAGTTCCGAAGCCGCACCAACATAATAGAGATACCGAAACACCGTGGCCCCTTTCTTTGAGATAACTCTGCACTATTGCGAGCTGCAAATGCCACTTCCAGCTTAGCTGTGCAGAAGAAGAACAACAAGAAGAAGAAATATCTGGAAATATGTCCGTCAGGCCCCTTCCCTTGAGATAAATCTGCAAATATCTCGGAAACGAAGCGAGCTATTGCAAAACGTTAAGAGACCTTTTTTGTAGCGAATTAAGTTTCCTACTTTTTATGTTCTATGATATTTTTTGATCAGATGCGTAGTTCTCGAGATATATCAAGATATTTAAAAGCTCCGAAGCTGCACCAACATAATAGAGGTACAGAAACACCGTGGCCCCTTTCTTTGAGATAACTCTGCACTATTGCGAGCTGCAAATGCCACTTCCAGCTTAGCTGTGCAGAAGAAGAACAACAAGAAGAAGAAATATCTGGAAATATGTCCGTCAGGCCCCTTCCCTTGAGATAAATCTGCAACTATCTCGGAAACGAAGCGAGCTATGGCAAAATGTTAAGAGACCTTTTTCGTAGAGAATTATGCTTCCTACAATTTATGTTCTATGATATTTTTTGATCAGAAGCGTAGTTTTCGAGATATATCGAGATATTTAAAAGTGCCGAAGCCGCACCAACATAATAGAGATACAGAAACACCGTGGCCCCTTTCTTTGGGATAACTCTGCACTATTGCGAGCTGGAAATGCCACTTCCAGTTTAGCTGTGCAGAAGAAGAACAACAAGAAGAAGAAATATCTCGAAATATGTCCGTCAGGACCCTTCCCTTGAGATAAATCTGCAAATATCTCGGAAATGAAGCGAGCTATTGCAAAACGTTAAGAGACCTTTTTTGTAGAGAATTAAGTTTCCTACTTTTTATGTTGTATGATATTTTTTGATCAGATGCGTAGTTCTCGAGATATATCAAGATATTTAAAAGTTCCGAAGCCGCACCAATATAATAGAGATACAGAAACACCGTGGCCCCTTTCTTTGAGATAACTCTGCACGATTGTGAGCTGGAAATGCCACTTCCAGTTTAGCTGTGCAGAAGAAGAACAACAAGAAGAAGAAATATCTCGAAATATGTCCGTCAGGCCCCTTCCCTTGAGATAAATCTGCAAATATCTCGGAAACGAAGCGAGCTATGCCAAAATGTTAAGAGACCTTATTTGTAGACAATTAAGTTTCCTACTTTTTATGTTCTATGATATTTTTTGATCAGATGCGTAGTTCTCGAGATATATCAAGATATTTAAAAGTTCCGAAGCTGCACCAACATAATAGAGGTGCAGAAACACCGTGGCCTCTTTCTTTGAGATAACTCTGCACTATTGCGAGCTGCAAATGCCACTTCCAGCTTAGCTGTGCAGAAGAGGAACAACAAGAAGAAGAAATATCTCGGAATATGTCCGTCAGGCCCCTTCCCTTGAGATAAATCTGCAAATATCTCGGAAACGATGCCAGCTATGGGAAAATGTTAAAAAACCTTTTTTGTAGAGGATTAAGTTTCCTACTTTTTATCTTCTATGATATTTTCTGATCAGATGCGTAGTTCTCGAGATATATCAAGATATTTAAAAGTTCCGAAGCCGCACCAACATAATAGAGATACAGAAACACCGTGGCCCCTTTCTTTGAGATTACTCTGCACGATTGCGAGCTGGAAATGCCACTTCCAGTTTAGCTGTGCAGAAGAAGAACAACAAGAAGAAGAAATATCTGGAAATATGTCCGTCAGGCCCCTTCCCTTGAGATAAATCTGCAAATATCTCGGAAACGAAGCGAGCTATTGCAAAACGTTAACAGACCTTTTTTGTAGCGAATTAAGTTTCCTACTTTTTATGTTCTATGATATTTTTTGATCAGATGCGTAGTTCTCGAGATATATCAAGATATTTAAAAGCTCCGAAGCTGCACCAACATAATAGAGGTACAGAAACACCGTGGCCCCTTTCTTTGAGATAACTCTGCACTATTGCGAGCTGCAAATGCCACTTCCAGCTTAGCTGTGCAGAAGAGGAACAACAAGAAGGAGAAATATCTCGGAATATGTCCGTCAGGCCCCTTCCCTTGAGATAAATCTGCAAAGATCTCGGAAACGATGCCAGCTATGGGAAAATGTTAAAAAACCTTTTTTGTAGAGGATTAAGTTTCCTACTTTTTATCTTCTATGATATTTTCTGATCAGATGCGTAGTTCTCGAGATATATCAAGATATTTAAAAGTTCCGAAGCCGCACCAACATAATAGAGATACAGAAACACCGTGGCCCCTTTCTTTGAGATTACTCTGCACGATTGCGAGCTGGAAATGCCACTTCCAGTTTAGCTGTGCAGAAGAAGAACAACAAGAAGAAGAAATATCTCGAAATATGTCCATCAGGACCCTTCCCTTGAGATAAATCTGCAAATATCTCGGAAACGAAGCTAGCTATGGCAAAATGTTAAGAGACCTTTTTTGTAGAGAATTAAGTTTCCTACTTTTTATGTTGTATGATATTTTTTGATCAGATGCGTAGTTTTCGAGATATATCAAGATATTTAAAAGCTCCGAAGCTGCACCAACATAATAGAGGTACAGAAACACCGTGGCCCCTTTCTTTGAGATAACTCTGCACTATTGCGAGCTGCAAATGGCACTTCCAGCTTAGCTGTGCAGAAGAAGAACAACAAGAAGAAGAAATATCTCGAAATATGTCGGTCAGGCCCCTTCCCTTGGGATAAATCTGCAAATATCTCGGAAACGAAGCGAGCTATGGCAAAATGTTAAGAGACCTTTTTTGTAGAGAATTATGTTTCCTACAATTTACGTTCTCTGATATTTTTTGATCAGAAGCGTAGTTTTCGAGATATATCGAGATATTTAAAAGTTCCGAAGCCGCACCAACATAATAGAGATACCGAAACACCGTGGCCCCTTTCTTTGAGATAACTCTGCACTATTGCGAGCTGCAAATGCCACTTCCAGCTTAGCTGTGCAGAAGAAGAACAACAAGAAGAAGAAATATCTGGAAATATGTCCGTCAGGCCCCTTCCCTTGAGATAAATCTGCAAATATCTCGGAAACGAAGCGAGCTATTGCAAAACGTTAACAGACCTTTTTTGTAGCGAATTAAGTTTCCTACTTTTTATGTTCTATGATATTTTTTGATCAGATGCGTAGTTCTCGAGATATATCAAGATATTTAAAAGCTCCGAAGCTGCACCAACATAATAGAGGTACAGAAACACCGTGGCCCCTTTCTTTGAGATAACTCTGCACTATTGCGAGCTGCAAATGCCACTTCCAGCTTAGCTGTGCAGAAGAGGAACAACAAGAAGGAGAAATATCTCGGAATATGTCCGTCAGGCCCCTTCCCTTGAGATAAATCTGCAAATATCTCGGAAACGATGCCAGCTATGGGAAAATGTTAAAAAACCTTTTTTGTAGAGGATTAAGTTTCCTACTTTTTATCTTCTATGATATTTTCTGATCAGATGCGTAGTTCTCGAGATATATCAAGATATTTAAAAGTTCCGAAGCCGCACCAACATAATAGAGATACAGAAACACCGTGGCCCCTTTCTTTGAGATTACTCTGCACGATTGCGAGCTGGAAATGCCACTTCCAGTTTAGCTGTGCAGAAGAAGAACAACAAGAAGAAGAAATATCTCGAAATATGTCCATCAGGACCCTTCCCTTGAGATAAATCTGCAAATATCTCGGAAACGAAGCTAGCTATGGCAAAATGTTAAGAGACCTTTTTCGTAGAGAATTATGTTTCCTACAATTTATGTTCTATGATATTTTTTGATCAGATGCGTAGTTCTCGAGATATATCAAGATATTTAAAAGTTCCGAAGCCGCACCAACATAATAGAGATACAGAAACACCGTGGCCCCTTTCTTTGAGATAACTCTGCACTATTGCGAGCTGTAAATGCCACTTCCAGCTTAGCTGTGCAGAAGAAGAACAACAAGAAGAAGAAATATCTCGAAATATGTCCGTCAGGCCCCTTCCCTTGAGATATATCTGCAAATATCTCGGAAACAAAGCGAGCTATGGCAAAATGTTAAGAGACCTTTTTTGTAGAGAATTATGTTTCCTACAATTTATGTTCTATGATATTTTTTGATCAGAAGCGTAGTTTTCGAGATATATCGAGATATTTAAAAGTTCCGAAGCCGCACCAACATAATAGAGATACAGAAACACCGTGGCCCCTCTCTTTGAGATAACTCTGCACTATTGCGAGCTGCAAATGCCACTTCCAGCTTAGCTGTGCAGAAGAAGAACAACAAGAAGAAGAAATATCTCGAAATATGTCCGTCAGGCCCCTTCCCTTGAGATAAATCGGCAAGTATCTCGGAAAGAAGCGGGCTATGCCAAAATGTTAAGAGACCTTATTTGTAGACAATTAAGTTTCCTACTTTTTATGTTCTATGATATTTTTTGATCAGATGCGTAGTTCTCGAGATATATCAAGATATTTAAAAGTTCCGAAGCTGCACCAACATAATAGAGGTGCAGAAACACCGTGGCCTCTTTCTTTGAGATAACTCTGCACTATTGCGAGCTGCAAATGCCACTTCCAGCTTAGCTGTGCAGAAGAGGAACAACAAGAAGAAGAAATATCTCGGAATATGTCCGTCAGGCCCCTTCCCTTGAGATAAATCTGCAAATATCTCGGAAACGATGCCAGCTATGGGAAAATGTTAAGAAACCTTTTTTGTAGAGAATTAAGTTTCCTACTTTTTATCTTGTATGATATTTTTTGATCAGATGCGTAGTTCTCGAGATATATCAAGATATTTAAAAGTTCCGAAGCCGCACCAACATAATAGAGATACAGAAACACCGTGGCCCCTTTCTTTGAGATAACTCTGCACTATTGCGAGCTGTAAATGCCACTTCCAGCTTAGCTGTGCAGAAGAAGAACAACAAGAAGAAGAAATATCTCGAAATATGTCCGTCAGGCCCCTTCCCTTGAGATATATCTGCAAATATCTCGGAAACAAAGCGAGCTATGGCAAAATGTTAAGAGACCTTTTTTGTAGAGAATTATGTTTCCTACAATTTATGTTCTATGATATTTTTTGATCAGAAGCGTAGTTCTCGAGATATATCAAGATATTTAAAAGTTCCGAAGCCGCACCAACATAATAGAGATACAGAAACACCGTGGCCCCTTTCTTTGAGATAACTCTGCACTACTGCGAGCTGCAAATGCCACTTCCAGCTTAGCTGTGCAGAAGAAGAACAACAAGAAGAAGAAATATCTCGAAATATGTCGGTCAGGCCCCTTCCCTTGGGATAAATCTGCAAATATCTCGGAAACGAAGCGAGCTATGGCAAAATGTTAAGCGACCTTTTTTGTAGAGAATTATGTTTCCTACAATTTACGTTCTCTGATATTTTTTGATCAGAAGCGTAGTTTTCGAGATATATCGAGATATTTAAAAGTTCCGAAGCCGCACCAACATAATAGAGATACCGAAACACCGTGGTCCCTTTCTTTGAGATAACTCTGCACTATTGCGAGCTGCAAATGCCACTTCCAGCTTAGCTGTGCAGAAGAAGAACAACAAGAAGAAGAAATATCTGGAAATATGTCCGTCAGGCCCCTTCCCTTGAGATAAATCTGCAAATATCTCGGAAACGAAGCGAGCTATTGCAAAACGTTAACAGACCTTTTTTGTAGCGAATTAAGTTTCCTACTTTTTATGTTCTATGATATTTTTTGATCAGATGCGTAGTTCTCGAGATATATCAAGATATTTAAAAGCTCCGAAGCTGCACCAACATAATAGAGGTACAGAAACACCGTGGCCCCTTTCTTTGAGATAACTCTGCACTATTGCGAGCTGCAAATGCCACTTCCAGCTTAGCTGTGCAGAAGAGGAACAACAGGAAGGAGAAATATCTCGGAATATGTCCGTCAGGCCCCTTCCCTTGAGATAAATCTGCAAATATCTCGGAAACGATGCCAGCTATGGGAAAATGTTAAAAAACCTTTTTTGTAGAGGATTAAGTTTCCTACTTTTTATGTTCTATGATATTTTTCGATCAGAGGCGTAGTTCTCGAGATATATCAAGATATTTAAAAGTTCCGAAGCCGCACCAATATAATAGAGATACAGAAACACCGTGGCCCCTTTCTTTGAGATAACTCTGCACTATTGCGAGCTGTAAATGCCACTTCCAGCTTAGCTGTGCAGAAGAAGAACAACAAGAAGAAGAAATATCTCGAAATATGTCCGTCAGGCCCCTTCCCTTGAGATATATCTGCAAATATCTCGGAAACAAAGCGAGCTATGGCAAAATGTTAAGAGACCTTTTTTGTAGAGAATTATGTTTCCTACAATTTATGTTCTATGATATTTTTTGATCAGAAGCGTAGTTTTCGAGATATATCGAGATATTTAAAAGTTCCGAAGCCGCACCAACATAATAGAGATACAGAAACACCGTGGCCCCTCTCTTTGCGATAACTCTGCACTATTGCGAGCTGCAAATGCCACTTCCAGCTTAGCTGTGCAGAAGAAGAACAACAAGAAGAAGAAATATCTCGAAATATGTCCGTCAGGCCCCTTCCCTTGAGATAAATCGGCAAGTATCTCGGAAAGAAGCGAGCTATGCCAAAATGTTAAGAGACCTTATTTGTAGACAATTAAGTTTCCTACTTTTTATGTTCTATGATATTTTTTGATCAGATGCGTAGTTCTCGAGATATATCAAGATATTTAAAAGTTCCGAAGCTGCACCAACATAATAGAGGTGCAGAAACACCGTGGCCTCTTTCTTTGAGATAACTCTGCACTATTGCGAGCTGCAAATGCCACTTCCAGCTTAGCTGTGCAGAAGAGGAACAACAAGAAGAAGAAATATCTCGGAATATGTCCGTCAGGCCCCTTCCCTTGAGATAAATCTGCAAATATCTCGGAAACGAAGCGAGCTATGGCAAAATGTTCAGAGACCTTTTTTGTAGACAATTATGTTTCCTACTTTTTATCTTCTACGCTATTTTTTGATCAGATGCGTAGTTCTCGAGATATATCAAGATATTTAAAAGTTCCGAAGCCGCACCAACATAATAGAGATACAGAAACACCGTGGCCCCTGTCTTTGAGATAACTCTGCACTATTGCGAGCTGTAAATGCCACTTCCAGCTTAGCTGTGCAGAAGAAGAACAACAAGAAGAAGAAATATCTCGAAATATGTCCGTCAGGCCCCTTCCCTTGAGATAAATCTGCAAATATCTCGGAAACGAAGCGAGCTATTGCAAAACGTTAAGAGACCTTTTTTGTAGAGAATTAAGTTTCCTACTTTTTATGTTGTATGATATTTTTTGATCAGATGCGTAGTTCTCGAGATATATCAAGATATTTAAAAGCTCCGAAGCTGCACCAACATAATAGAGGTACAGAAACACCGTGGCCCCTTTCTTTGAGATAACTATGCACTATTGCGAGCTGCAAATGCCACTTCCAGCTTAGCTGTGCAGAAGAAGAACAACAAGAAGAAGAAATATCTCGAGATATGTCCGTCAGGCCCCTTACCTTGAGATATATCTGCAAATATCTCGGAAACGAAGCGAGCTATGGTAAAATGTTAAGAGACCTTTTTTGTAGAGAATTAAGTTTCCTACTTTTTATGTTCTATGATATTTTTCGATCAGAGGCGTAGTTCTCGAGATATATCAAGATATTTAAAAGTTCCGAAGCCGCACCAATATAATAGAGATACAGAAACACCGTGGCCCCTTTCTTTGAGATAACTCTGCACGATTGCGAGCTGGAAATGCCACTTCCAGTTTAGCTGTGCAGAAGAAGAACAACAAGAAGAAGAAATATCTCGAAATATGTCCATCAGGACCCTTCCCTTGAGATAAATCTGCAAATATCTCGGAAACGAAGCGAGCTATGGCAAAATGTTAAGAGACCTTTTTTGTAGAGAATTATGTTCCCTACAATTTATGTTCTATGATATTTTTTGATCAGATGCGTAGTTCTCGAGATATATCAAGATATTTAAAATTTCCGAAGCCGCACCAACATAATAGAGATACAGAAACACCGTGGCCCCTTTCTTTGCGATAACTCTGCACTATTGCGAGCTGCAAATGCCACTTCCAGCTTAGCTGTGCAGAAGAAGAACAACAAGAAGAAGAAATATCTCGAAATATGTCCGTCAGGCCCCTTCCCTTGAGATAAATCTGCAAATATCTCGGAAACGAAGCGAGCTATGCCAAAATGTTAAGAGACCTTATTTGTAGACAATTAAGTTTCCTACTTTTTATGTTCTATGATATTTTTTGATCAGATGCGTAGTTCTCGAGATATATCAAGATATTTAAAAGTTCCGAAGCTGCACCAACATAATAGAGGTGCAGAAACACCGTGGCCTCTTTCTTTGAGATAACTCTGCACTATTGCGAGCTGCAAATGCCACTTCCAGCTTAGCTGTGCAGAAGAGGAACAACAAGAAGAAGAAATATCTCGGAATATGTCCGTCAGGCCCCTTCCCTTGAGATAAATCTGCAAATATCTCGGAAACGATGCCAGCTATGGGAAAATGTTAAGAAACCTTTTTTGTAGAGAATTAAGTTTCCTACTTTTTATCTTGTATGATATTTTTTGATCAGATGCGTAGTTCTCGAGATATATCAAGATATTTAAAAGTTCCGAAGCCGCACCAACATAATAGAGATACAGAAACACCGTGGCCCCTTTCTTTGAGATAACTCTGCACTATTGCGAGCTGTAAATGCCACTTCCAGCTTAGCTGTGCAGAAGAAGAACAACAAGAAGAAGAAATATCTCGAAATATGTCCGTCAGGCCCCTTCCCTTGAGATATATCTGCAAATATCTCGGAAACAAAGCGAGCTATGGCAAAATGTTAAGAGACCTTTTTTGTAGAGAATTATGTTTCCTACAATTTATGTTCTATGATATTTTTTGATCAGAAGCGTAGTTTTCGAGATATATCGAGATATTTAAAAGTTCCGAAGCCGCACCAACATAATAGAGATACAGAAACACCGTGGCCCCTCTCTTTGAGATAACTCTGCACTATTGCGAGCTGCAAATGCCACTTCCAGCTTAGCTGTGCAGAAGAAGAACAACAAGAAGAAGAAATATCTCGAAATATGTCCGTCAGGCCCCTTCCCTTGAGATATATCTGCAAATATCTCGGAAACGAAGCGAGCTATTGCAAAATGTTAAGAGACCTTTTTTGTACAGAATTGAGTTTCCTACTTTTTATGTTCTATGATATTTTTTGATCAGACGCGTAGTTCTCGAGATATATCAAGATATTTAAAAGTTCCGAAGCCGCACCAACATAATAGAGATACAGAAACACCGTGGCCCCTTTCTTTGAGATAACTCTGCACTATTGCGAGCTGCAAATGCCACTTCCAGCTTAGCTGTGCAGAGGAAGAACAACAAGAAGAAGAAATATCTCGAAATATGTCCGTCAGGCCAGTTCCTTTGAGCTGAATCTGCAAATATCTCGGAAACGAAGCGAGCTATGGCAAAATGTTAAGAGACGTTTTTTGTAGAGAATTATGTTTCCTACAATTTATGTTCTATGATATTTTTTGATCAGAAGCGTAGTTTTCGAGATATATCGAGATATTTAAAAGTTCCGAAGCCGCACCAACATAATAGAGATACAGAAACACCGTGGCCCCTTTCTTTGAGATAACTCTGCACTAGTGCGAGCCGCAAATGCCACTTCCAGCTTAGCTGTGCAGAAGAAGAGCAACAAGAAGAAGAAATATCTCGAAATATGTCCGTCAGGCCCCTTCCCTTGAGATCAATCTGCAAATATCTCGGAAACGAAGCGAGCTATTGCAAAATGTTAAGAGACCTTTTTTGTAGAGAATTGAGTTTCCTACTTTTTATGTTCTATGATATTTTTTGATCAGATGCGTAGTTCTCGAGATATATCAGGATATTTAAAAGTTAAGAAGCCGCACCAACATAATAGAGATACAGAAACACCGTGGCCCCTCTCATTGAGATAACTCTGCACTATTGCGAGCTGGAAATGCCACTTCCAGTTTAGCTGTGCAGAAGAAGAACAACAAGAAGAAGAAATATCTCGAAATATGTCCGTCAGGCCCCTTCCCTTGAGATAAATCTGCAAATATCTCGGAAACGAAGAGAGCTATGGCAAAATGATAAGAGACCTTTTTTGTAGAGAATTAAGTTGCCTACTTTTTATGTTCTATGATATTTTTTGATCAGATGCGTAGTTCTCGAGATATATCAAGATATTTAAAAGTTCCGAAGCCGCACCAACATAATAGAGATACAGAAACACCGTGGCCCCTTTCTTTGAGATAACTCTGCACTATTGCGAGCTGCAAATGCCACTTCCAGCTTAGCTGTGCAGAGGAAGAACAACAAGAAGAAGAAATATCTCGAAATATGTCCGTCAGGCCAGTTCCTTTGAGCTGAATCTGCAAATATCTCGGAAACGAAGCGAGCTATGGCAAAATGTTAAGAGACGTTTTTTGTAGAGAATTATGTTTCCTACAATTTATGTTCTATGATATTTTTTGATCAGAAGCGTAGTTTTCGAGATATATCGAGATATTTAAAAGTTCCGAAGCCGCACCAACATAATAGAGATACAGAAACACCGTGGCCCCTTTCTTTGAGATAACTCTGCACTAGTGCGAGCCGCAAATGCCACTTCCAGCTTAGCTGTGCAGAAGAAGAACAACAAGAAGAAGAAATATCTCGAAATATGTCCGTCAGGCCCCTTCCCTTGAGATAAATCTGCAAATATCTCGGAAACGAAGCGAGCTATTGCAAAATGTTAAGAGACCTTTTTTGTAGAGAATTGAGTTTCCTACTTTTTATGTTCTATGATATTTTTTGATCAGACGCGTAGTTCTCGAGATATATCAAGATATTTAAAAGTTCCGAAGCCGCACCAACATAATAGAGATACAGAAACACCGTGGCCCCTTTCTTTGAGATAACTCTGCACTATTGCGAGCTGCAAATGCCACTTCCAGCTTAGCTGTGCAGAGGAAGAACAACAAGAAGAAGAAATATCTCGAAATATGTCCGTCAGGCCAGTTCCTTTGAGCTGAATCTGCAAATATCTCGGAAACCAAGCGAGCTATGGCAAAATCTTAAGAGACGTTTTTTGTAGAGAATTATGTTTGCTACAATTTATGTTCTATGATATTTTTTGATCAGAAGCGTAGTTTTCGAGATATATCGAGATATTTAAAAGTTCCGAAGCCGCACCAACATAATAGAGATACAGAAACACCGTGGCCCCTTTCTTTGAGATAACTCTGCACTAGTGCGAGCCGCAAATGCCACTTCCAGCTTAGCTGTGCAGAAGAAGAACAACAAGAAGAAGAAATATCTCGAAATATGTCCGTCAGGCCCCTTCCCTTGAGATAAATATGCAAATATCTCGGAAACGAAGCGAGCTATTGCAAAATGTTAAGAGACCTTTTTTGTAGAGAATTGAGTTTCCTACTTTTTATGTTCTATGATATTTTTTGATCAGATGCGTAGTTCTCGAGATATATCAGGATATTTAAAAGTTAAGAAGCCGCACCAACATAATAGAGATACAGAAACACCGTGGCCCCTCTCTTTCTGATAACTCTGCACTATTGCGAGCTGGAAATGCCACTTCCAGTTTAGCTGTGCAGAAGAAGAACAACAAGAAGAAGAAATATCTCGAAATATGTCCGTTAGGCCCATTCCCTTGAGATAAATCTGCAAATATCTCGGAAACGAAGCGAGCTATGGCAAAATGTTAACAGACTTTTTTGTAGAGAATTAAGTTTCCTACTTTTTATGTTCTATGATATTTTTTGATCAGACGCGTAGTTTTCGAGATATATCGAGATATTTAAAAGTTCCGAAGCCGCACCAACATAATAGAGATACAGAAACACCGTGGCCCCTTTCTTTGAGATAACTCTGCACTAGTGCGAGCCGCAAATGCCACTTCCAGCTTAGCTGTGCAGAAGAAGAAATATCTCGAAATATGTCCGTCAGGCCCCTTCCCTTGAGATAAATCTGCAAATATCTCGGAAACGAAGCGAGCTATTGCAAAATGTTAAGAGAACTTTTTTGTAGAGAATTGAGTTTCCTACTTTTTATGTTCTATGATATTTTTTGATCAGACGCGTAGTTCTCGAGATATATCAAGATATTTAAAAGTTCCGAAGCCGCACCAACATAATAGAGATACAGAAACACCGTGGCCCCTTTCTTTGAGATAACTCTGCACTATTGCGAGCTGCAAATGCCACTTCCAGCTTAGCTGTGCAGAAGAAGAACAACAAGCAGAAGAAATATCTCGAAATATGTCCGTCAGGCCCCTTCCCTTGAGATAAATCTGCAAATATCTCGGAAACGAAGAGAGCTATGGCAAAATGATAAGAGACCTTCTTTGTAGAGAATTAAGTTGCCTACTTTTTATGTTCTATGATATTTTTTGATCAGATGCGTAGTTCTCGAGATATATCAAGATATTTAAAAGTTCCGAAGCCGCACCAACATAATAGAGATTCAGAAACACCGTGGCCCCTTTCTTTGAGATAACTCTGCACTATTGCGAGCTGCAAATGCCACTTCCAGCTTAGCTGTGCAGAGGAAGAACAACAAGAAGAAGAAATATCTCGAAATATGTCCGTCAGGCCAGTTCCTTTGAGCTGAATCTGCAAATATCTCGGAAACGAAGCGAGCTATGGCAAAATGTTGAGAGACATTTTTTGCAGAGAATTATGTTTCCTACAATTTATGTTCTATGATATTTTTTGATCAGAAGCGTAGTTTTCGAGATATATCGAGATATTTAAAAGTTCCGAAGCCGCACCAACATAATAGAGATACAGAAACACCGTGGCCCCTTTCTTTGAGATAACTCTGCACTAGTGCGAGCCGCAAATGCCACTTCCAGCTTAGCTGTGCAGAAGAAGAACAACAAGAAGAAGAAATATCTCGAAATATGTCCGTCAGGCCCCTTCCCTTGAGATAAATCTGCAAATATCTCGGAAACGAAGCGAGCTATTGCAAAATGTTAAGAGACCTTTTTTGTAGAGAATTGAGTTTCCTACTTTTTATGTTCTATGATATTTTTTGATCAGACGCGTAGTTCTCGAGATATATCAAGATATTTAAAAGTTCCGAAGCCGCACCAACATAATAGAGATACAGAAACACCGTGGCCCCTTTCTTTGAGATAACTCTGCACTATTGCGAGCTGCAAATGCCACTTCCAGCTTAGCTGTGCAGAGGAAGAACAACAAGAAGAAGAAATATCTCGAAATATGTCCGTCAGGCCAGTTCCTTTGAGCTGAATCTACAAATATCTCGGAAACGAAGCGAGCTATGGCAAAATCTTAAGAGACGTTTTTTGTAGAGAATTATGTTTCCTACAATTTATGTTCTATGATATTTTTTGATCAGAAGCGTAGTTTTCGAGATATATCGAGATATTTAAAAGTTCCGAAGCCGCACCAACATAATAGAGATACAGAAACACCGTGGCCCCTTTCTTTGAGATAACTCTGCACTAGTGCGAGCCGCAAATGCCACTTCCAGCTTAGCTGTGCAGAAGAAGAACAACAAGAAGAAGAAATATCTCGAAATATGTCCGTCAGGCCCCTTCCCTTGAGATAAATCTGCAAATATCTCGGAAACGAAGCGAGCTATTGCAAAATGTTAAGAGACCTTTTTTGTAGAGAATTGAGTTTCCTACTTTTTATCTTCTATGATATTTTTTGATCAGATGCGTAGTTCTCGAGATATATCAGGATATTTAAAAGTTAAGAAGCCGCACCAACATAATAGAGATACAGAAACACCGTGGCCCCTCTCTTTGAGATAACTCTGCACTATTGCGAGCTGGAAATGCCACTTCCAGTTTAGCTGTGCAGAAGAAGAACAACAAGAAGAAGAAATATCTCGAAATATGTCCGTTAGGCCCATTCCCTTGAGATAAATCTGCAAATATCTCGGAAACGAAGCGAGCTATGGCAAAATGTTAACAGACTTTTTTGTAGAGAATTAAGTTTCCTACTTTTTATGTTCTATGATATTTTTTGATCAGACGCGTAGTTTTCGAGATATATCGAGATATTTAAAAGTTCCGAAGCCGCACCAACATAATAGAGATACAGAAACACCGTGGCCCCTTTCTTTGAGATAACTCTGCACTAGTGCGAGCCGCAAATGCCACTTCCAGCTTAGCTGTGCAGAAGAAGAAATATCTCGAAATATGTCCGTCAGGCCCCTTCCCTTGAGATAAATCTGCAAATATCTCGGAAACGAAGCGAGCTATTGCAAAATGTTAAGAGACCTTTTTTGTAGAGAATTGAGTTTCCTACTTTTTATGTTCTATGATATTTTTTGATCAGACGCGTAGTTCTCGTGATATATCAAGATATTTAAAAGTTCCGAAGCCGCACCAACATAATAGAGATACAGAAACACCGTGGCCCCTTTCTTTGAGATAACTCTGCACTATTGCGAGCTGCAAATGCCACTTCCAGCTTAGCTGTGCAGAGGAAGAACAACAAGAAGAAGAAATATCTCGAAATATGTCCGTCAGGCCAGTTCCTTTGAGCTGAATCTGCAAATATCTCGGAAACGAAGCGAGCTATGGCAAAATCTTAAGAGACGTTTTTTGTAGAGAATTATGTTTCCTACAATTTATGTTCTATGATATTTTTTGATCAGAAGCGTAGTTTTCGAGATATATCGATATATTTAAAAGTTCCGGAGCCGCACCAACATAATAGAGATACAGAAACACCGTGGCCCCTTTCTTTGAGATAACTCTGCACTAGTGCCAGCCGCAAATGCCACTTCCAGCTTAGCTGTGCAGAAGAAGAACAACAAGAAGAAGAAATATCTCGAAATATGTCCGTCAGGCCCCTTCCCTTGAGATAAATCTGCAAATATCTCGGAAACGAAGAGAGCTATGGCAAAATGATGAGCGACCTTTTTTGTAGAGAAATAAGTTGCCTACTTTTTATGTTCGATGATATTTTTTGATCAGATGCGTAGTTCTCGAGATATATCAAGATATTTAAAAGTTCCGAAGCCGCACCAACATAATAGAGATACAGAAACACCGTGGCCCCTTTCTTTGAGATAACTCTGCACTATTGCGAGCTGCAAATGCCACTTCCAGCTTAGCTGTGCAGAGGAAGAACAACAAGAAGAAGAAATATCTCGAAATATGTCCGTCAGGCCAGTTCCTTTGAGCTGAATCTGCAAATATCTCGGAAACGAAGCGAGCTATGGCAAAATGTTAAGAGACATTTTTTGTAGAGAATTATGTTTCCTACAATTTATGTTCTATGATATTTTTTGATCAGAAGCGTAGTTTTCGAGATATATCGAGATATTTAAAAGTTCCGAAGCCGCACCAACATAATAGAGATACAGAAACACCGTGGCCCCTTTCTTTGAGATAACTCTGCACTAGTGCGAGCCGCAAATGCCACTTCCAGCTTAGCTGTGCAGAAGAAGAACAACAAGAAGAAGAAATATCTCGAAATATGTCCGTCAGGCCCCTTCCCTTGAGATAAATCTGCAAATATCTCGGAAACGAAGCGAGCTATTGTAAAATGTTAAGAGACCTTTTTTGTACAGAATTGAGTTTCCTACTTTTTATGTTCTATGATATTTTTTGATCAGACGCGTAGTTCTCGAGATATATCAAGATATTTAAAAGTTCCGAAGCCGCACCAACATAATAGAGATACAGAAACACCGTGGCCCCTTTCTTTGAGATAACTCTGCACTATTGCGAGCTGCAAATGCCACTTCCAGCTTAGCTGTGCAGAAGAAGAACAACAAGAAGAAGAAATATCTCGAAATATGTCCGTCAGGCCCCTTCCCTTGAGATAAATCTGCAAATATCTCGGAAACGAAGAGAGCTATTGCAAAATGTTAAGAGACCTTTTTTGTAGAGAATTGAGTTTCCTACTTTTTATGTTCTATGATATTTTTTGATCAGATGCGTAGTTCTCGAGATATATCAGGATATTTAAAAGTTAAGAAGCCGCACCAACATAATAGAGATACAGAAACACCGTGGCCCCTCTCTTTGAGATAACTCTGCACTATTGCGAGCTGGAAATGCCACTTCCAGCTTAGCTGTGCAGAAGAAGAAATATCTCGAAATATGTCCGTCAGGCCCCTTCCCTTGAGATAAATCTGCAAATATCTCGGAAACGAAGCGAGCTATTGCAAAATGTTAAGAGAACTTTTTTGTAGAGAATTGAGTTTCCTACTTTTTATGTTCTATGATATTTTTTGATCAGACGCGTAGTTCTCGAGATACATCAAGATATTTAAAAGTTCCGAAGCCGCACCAACATAATAGAGATACAGAAACACCGTGGCCCCTCTCTTTGAGATAACTCTGCACTATTGCGAGCTGCAAATGCCACTTCCAGCTTAGCTGTGCAGAAGAAGAACAACAAGCAGAAGAAATATCTCGAAATATGTCCGTCAGGCCCCTTCCCTTGAGATAAATCTGCAAATATCTCGGAAACGAAGAGAGCTATGGCAAAATGATAAGAGACCTTCTTTGTAGAGAATTAAGTTGCCTACTTTTTATGTTCTATGATATTTTTTGATCAGATGCGTAGTTCTCGAGATATATCAAGATATTTAAAAGTTCCGAAGCCGCACCAACATAATAGAGATTCAGAAACACCGTGGCCCCTTTCTTTGAGATAACTCTGCACTAGTGCCAGCCGCAAATGCCACTTCCAGCTTAGCTGTGCAGAAGAAGAACAACAAGAAGAAGAAATATCTCGAAATATGTCCGTCAGGCCCCTTCCCTTGAGATATATCTGCAAATATCTCGGAAACGAAGAGAGCTATGGCAAAATGATGAGCGACCTTTTTTGTAGAGAAATAAGTTGCCTACTTTTTATGTTCTATGATATTTTTTGATCAGATGCGTAGTTCTCGAGATATATCAAGATATTTAAAAGTTCCGAAGCCGCACCAACATAATAGAGATACAGAAACACCGTGGCCCCTTTCTTTGAGATAACTCTGCACTATTGCGAGCTGCAAATGCCACTTCCAGCTTAGCTGTGCAGAGGAAGAACAACAAGAAGAAGAAATATCTCGAAATATGTCCGTCAGGCCAGTTCCTTTGAGCTGAATCTGCAAATATCTCGGAAACGAAGCGAGCTATGGCAAAATGTTAAGAGACATTTTTTGTAGAGAATTATGTTTCCTACAATTTATGTTCTATGATATTTTTTGATCAGAAGCGTAGTTTTCGAGATATATCGAGATATTTAAAAGTTCCGAAGCCGCACCAACATAATAGAGATACAGAAACACCGTGACCCCTTTCTTTGAGATAACTCTGCACTAGTGCGAGCCGCAAATGCCACTTCCAGCTTAGCTGTGCACAAGAAGAACAACAAGAAGAAGAAATATCTCGAAATATGTCCGTCAGGCCCCTTCCCTTGAGATAAATCTGCAAATATCTCGGAAACGAAGAGAGCTATTGCAAAATGTTAAGAGACCTTTTTTGTAGAGAATTGAGTTTCCTACTTTTTATGTTCTATGATATTTTTTGATCAGATGCGTAGTTCTCGAGATATATCAGGATATTTAAAAGTTAAGAAGCCGCACCAACATAATAGAGATACAGAAACACCGTGGCCCCTCTCTTTGAGATAACTCTGCACTATTGCGAGCTGGAAATGCCACTTCCAGTTTAGCTGTGCAGAAGAAGAACAACAAGAAGAAGAAATATCTCGAAATATGTCCGTTAGGCCCATTCCCTTGAGATAAATCTGCAAATATCTCGGAAACGAAGCGAGCTATGGCAAAATGTTAACAGACTTTTTTGTAGAGAATTAAGTTTCCTACTTTTTATGTTCTATGATATTTTTTGATCAGACGCGTAGTTTTCGAGATATATCGAGATATTTAAAAGTTCCGAAGCCGCACCAACATAATAGAGATACAGAAACACCGTGGCCCCTTTCTTTGAGATAACTCTGCACTAGTGCGAGCCGCAAATGCCACTTCCAGCTTAGCTGTGCAGAAGAAGAAATATCTCGAAATATGTCCGTCAGGCCCCTTCCCTTGAGATAAATCTGCAAATATCTCGGAAACGAAGCGAGCTATTGCAAAATGTTAAGAGAACTTTTTTGTAGAGAATTGAGTTTCCTACTTTTTATGTTCTATGATATTTTTTGATCAGACGCGTAGTTCTCGAGATACATCAAGATATTTAAAAGTTCCGAAGCCGCACCAACATAATAGAGATACAGAAACACCGTGGCCCCTCTCTTTGAGATAACTCTGCACTATTGCGAGCTGCAAATGCCACTTCCAGCTTAGCTGTGCAGAAGAAGAACAACAAGCAGAAGAAATATCTCGAAATATGTCCGTCAGGCCCCTTCCCTTGAGATAAATCTGCAAATATCTCGGAAACGAAGAGAGCTATGGCAAAATGATAAGAGACCTTCTTTGTAGAGAATTAAGTTGCCTACTTTTTATGTTCTATGATATTTTTTGATCAGATGCGTAGTTCTCGAGATATATCAAGATATTTAAAAGTTCCGAAGCCGCACCAACATAATAGAGATTCAGAAACACCGTGGCCCCTTTCTTTGAGATAACTCTGCACTAGTGCGAGCCGCAAATGCCACTTCCAGCTTAGCTGTGCAGAAGAAGAACAACAAGAAGAAGAAATATCTCGAAATATGTCCGTCAGGCCCCTTCCCTTGAGATAAATCTGCAAATATCTCGGAAACGAAGCGAGCTATTGCAAAATGTTAAGAGACCTTTTTTGTACAGAATTGAGTTTCCTACTTTTTATGTTCTATGATATTTTTTGATCAGACGCGTAGTTCTCGAGATATATCAAGATATTTAAAAGTTCCGAAGCCGCACCAACATAATAGAGATACAGAAACACCGTGGCCCCTTTCTTTGAGATAACTCTGCACTATTGCGAGCTGCAAATGCCACTTCCAGCTTAGCTGTGCAGAAGAAGAACAACAAGAAGAAGAAATATCTCGAAATATGTCCGTCAGGCCCCTTCCCTTGAGATAAATCTGCAAATATCTCGGAAACGAAGAGAGCTATGGCAAAATGATAAGAGACCTTTTTTGTAGAGAATTAAGTTTCCTACTTTTTATCTTCTATGATATTTTTTGATCAGATGCGTAGTTCTCGAGATATATCAAGATATTTAAAAGTTCCGAAGCCGCACCAACATAATAGAGATACAGAAACACCGTGGCCCCTTTCTTTGAGATAACTCTGCACTATTGCGAGCTATAAATGCCACTTCCAGCTTAGCTGTGCAGAAGAAGAAATATCTCGAAATATGTCCGTCAGGCCCCTTCCCTTGAGATATATCTGCAAATATCTCGGAAACGAAGCGAGCTATTGCAAAATGTTAAGAGACCTTTTTTGTACAGAATTGAGTTTCCTACTTTTTATGTTCTATGATATTTTTTGATCAGACGCGTAGTTCTCGAGATATATCAAGATATTTAAAAGTTCCGAAGCCGCACCAACATAATAGAGATACAGAAACACCGTGGCCCCTTTCTTTGAGATAACTCTGCACTATTGCGAGCTGCAAATGCCACTTCCAGCTTAGCTGTGCAGAGGAAGAACAACAAGAAGAAGAAATATCTCGAAATATGTCCGTCAGGCCAGTTCCTTTGAGCTGAATCTGCAAATATCTCGGAAACGAAGCGAGCTATGGCAAAATGTTAAGAGACATTTTTTGTAGAGAATTATATTTCCTACAATTTATGTTCTATGATATTTTTTGATCAGAAGCGTAGTTTTCGAGATATATCGAGATATTTAAAAGTTCCGAAGCCGCACCAACATAATAGAGATACAGAAACACCGTGGCCCCTTTCTTTGAGATAACTCTGCACTAGTGCGAGCCGCAAATGCCACTTCCAGCTTAGCTGTGCAGAAGAAGAACAACAAGAAGAAGAAATATCTCGAAATATGTCCGTCAGGCCCCTTCCCTTGAGATAAATCTGCAAATATCTCGGAAACGAAGCGAGCTATTGCAAAATGTTAAGAGACCTTTTTTGTACAGAATTGAGTTTCCTACTTTTTATGTTCTATGATATTTTTTGATCAGACGCGTAGTTCTCGAGATATATCAAGATATTTAAAAGTTCCGAAGCCGCACCAACATAATAGAGATACAGAAACACCGTGGCCCCTTTCTTTGAGATAACTCTGCACTATTGCGAGCTGCAAATGCCACTTCCAGCTTAGCTGTGCAGAAGAAGAACAACAAGAAGAAGAAATATCTCGAAATATGTCCGTCAGGCCCCTTCCCTTGAGATAAATCTGCAAATATCTCGGAAACGAAGAGAGCTATGGCAAAATGATAAGAGACCTTTTTTGTAGAGAATTAAGTTTCCTACTTTTTATCTTCTATGATATTTTTTGATCAGATGCGTAGTTCTCGAGATATATCAAGATATTTAAAAGTTCCGAAGCCGCACCAACATAATAGAGATACAGAAACACCGTGGCCCCTTTCTTTGAGATAACTCTGCACTATTGCGAGCTATAAATGCCACTTCCAGCTTAGCTGTGCCGAAGAAGAACAACAAGAAGAAGAAATATCTCGAAATATGTCCGTCAGGCCCCTTCCCTTGAGATATATCTGCAAATATCTCGGAAACGAAGCGAGCTATTGCAAAATGTTAAGAGACCTTTTTTGTACAGAATTGAGTTTCCTACTTTTTATGTTCTATGATATTTTTTGATCAGACGCGTAGTTCTCGAGATATATCAAGATATTTAAAAGTTCCGAAGCCGCACCAACATAATAGAGATACAGAAACACCGTGGCCCCTTTCTTTGAGATAACTCTGCACTATTGCGAGCTGCAAATGCCACTTCCAGCTTAGCTGTGCAGAAGAAGAACAACAAGAATAAGAAATATCTCGAAATATGTCCGTCAGGCCAGTTCCTTTGAGCTGAATCTGCAAATATCTCGGAAACGAAGCGAGCTATGGCAAAATGTTAAGAGACGTTTTTTGTAGAGAATTATGTTTCCTACAATTTATGTTCTATGATATTTTTTGATCAGAAGCGTAGTTTTCGAGATATATCGAGATATTTAAAAGTTCCGAAGCCGCACCAACATAATAGAGATACAGAAACACCGTGGCCCCTTTCTTTGAGATAACTCTGCACTAGTGCGAGCCGCAAATGCCACTTCCAGCTTAGCTGTGCAGAAGAAGAACAACAAGAAGAAGAAATATCTCGAAATATGTCCGTCAGGCCCCTTCCCTTGAGATAAATCTGCAAATATCTCGGAAACGAAGCGAGCTATTGCAAAATGTTAAGAGACCTTTTTTGTACAGAATTGAGTTTCCTACTTTTTATGTTCTATGATATTTTTTGATCAGACGCGTAGTTCTCGAGATATATCAAGATATTTAAAAGTTCCGAAGCCGCACCAACATAATAGAGATACAGAAACACCGTGGCCCCTTTCTTTGAGATAACTCTGCACTATTGCGAGCTGCAAATGCCACTTCCAGCTTAGCTGTGCAGAGGAAGAACAACAAGAAGAAGAAATATCTCGAAATATGTCCGTCAGGCCAGTTCCTTTGAGCTGAATCTGCAAATATCTCGGAAACGAAGCGAGCTATGGCAAAATCTTAAGAGACGTTTTTTGTAGAGAATTATGTTTCCTACAATTTATGTTCTATGATATTTTTTGATCAGAAGCGTAGTTTTCGAGATATATCGAGATATTTAAACGTTCCGAAGCCGCACCAACATAATAGAGATACAGAAACACCGTGGCCCCTTTCTTTGAGATAACTCTGCACTAGTGCGAGCCGCAAATGCCACTTCCAGCTTAGCTGTGCAGAAGAAGAACAACAAGAAGAAGAAATATCTCGAAATATGTCCGTCAGGCCCCTTCCCTTGAGATAAATCTGCAAATATCTCGGAAACGAAGCGAGCTATTGCAAAATGTGAAGAGACCTTTTTTGTAGAGAATTTAGTTTCCTACTTTTTATGTTCTATGATATTTTTTGATCAGATGCGTAGTTCTCGAGATATATCAGGATATTTAAAAGTTAAGAAGCCGCACCAACATAATAGAGATACAGAAACACCGTGGCCCCTCTCTTTGAGATAACTCTGCACTAGTGCGAGCCGCAAATGCCACTTCCAGCTTAGCTGTGCAGAAGAAGAACAACAAGAAGAAGAAATATCTCGAAATATGTCCGTCAGGCCCCTTCCCTTGAGATAAATCTGCAAATATCTCGGAAACGAAGCGACCTATTGCAAAATGTTAAGAGACCTTTTTTGTAGAGAATTGAGTTTCCTACTTTTTATGCTCTATGATATTTTTTGATCAGACGCGTAGTTCTCGAGATATATCAAGATATTTAAAAGTTCCGAAGCCGCACCAACATAATAGAGATACAGAAACACCGTGGCCCCTTTCTTTGAGATAACTCTGCACTATTGCGAGCTGCAAATGCCACTTCCAGCTTAGCTGTGCAGAGGAAGAACAACAAGAAGAAGAAATATCTCGAAATATGTCCGTCAGGCCAGTTCCTTTGAGCTGAATCTGCAAATATCTCGGAAACGAAGCGAGCTATGGCAAAATCTTAAGAGACGTTTTTTGTAGAGAATTATGTTTCCTACAATTTATGTTCTATGATATTTTTTGATCAGAAGCGTAGTTTTCGAGATATATCGAGATATTTAAAAGTTCCGAAGCCGCACCAACATAATAGAGATACAGAAACACCGTGGCCCCTTTCTTTGAGATAACTCTGCACTAGTGCGAGCCGCAAATGCCACTTCCAGCTTAGCTGTGCAGAAGAAGAACAACAAGAAGAAGAAATATCTCGAAATATGTCCGTCAGGCCCCTTCCCTTGAGATAAATCTGCAAATATCTCGGAAACGAAGGGAGCTATTGCAAAATGTTAAGAGACCTTTTTTGTAGAGAATTGAGTTTCCTACTTTTTATGTTCTATGATATTTTTTGATCAGATGCGTAGTTCTCGAGATATATCAGGATATTTAAAAGTTAAGAAGCCGCACCAACATAATAGAGATACAGAAACACCGTGGCCCCTCTCTTTGAGATAACTCTGCACTATTGCGAGCTGGAAATGCCACTTCCAGTTTAGCTGTGCAGAAGAAGAACAACAAGAAGAAGAAATATCTCGAAATATGTCCGTCAGGCCCCTTCCCTTGAGATAAATCTGCAAATATCTCGGAAACGAAGAGAGCTATGGCAAAATGATAAGAGACCTTTTTTGTAGAGAATTAAGTTGCCTACTTTTTATGTTCTATGATATTTTTTGATCAGATGCGTAGTTCTCGAGATATATCAAGATATTTAAAAGTTCCGAAGCCGCACCAACATAATAGAGATACAGAAACACCGTGGCCCCTTTCTTTGAGATAACTCTGCACTATTGCGAGCTGCAAATGCCACTTCCAGCTTAGCTGTGCAGAGGAAGAACAACAAGAAGAAGAAATATCTCGAAATATGTCCGTCAGGCCAGTTCCTTTGAGCTGAATCTGCAAATATCTCGGAAACGAAGCGAGCTATGGCAAAATGTTAAGAGACGTTTTTTGTAGAGAATTATGTTTCCTACAATTTATGTTCTATGATATTTTTTGATCAGAAGCGTAGTTTTCGACATATATCGAGATATTTAAAAGTTCCGAAGCCGCACCAACATAATAGAGATACAGAAACACCGTGGCCCCTTTCTTTGAGATAACTCTGCACTATTGCGAGCTGTAAATGCCACTTCCAGCTTAGCTGTGCAGAAGAAGAACAACAAGAAGAAGAAATATCTGGAAATATGTCCGTCAGGCCCCTTCCCTTGAGATATATCTGCAAATATCTCGGAGACGAAGCGAGCTATGGCAAAATGTTAAGAGACGTTTTTTGTAGAGAATTATGTTTCCTACAATTTATGTTCTATGATATTTTTTGATCAGAAGCGTAGTTTTCGAGATATATCGAGATATTTAAAAGTTCCGAAGCCGCACCAACATAATAGAGATACAGAAACACCGTGGCCCCTTTCTTTGAGATAACTCTGCACTATTGCGAGCTGTAAATGCCACTTCCAGCTCAGCTGTGCAGAAGAAGAACAACAAGAAGAAGAAATATCTGGAAATATGTCCGTCAGGCCCCTTCCCTTGAGATATATCTGCAAATATCTCGGAGACGAAGCGAGCTATGGCAAAATGTTAAGAGACCTTTTTTGTAGAGAATTATGTTTCCTACTTTTTATGTTCTATGATATTTTTTGATCAGACGCGTAGTTCTCGAGATATATCAAGATATTTAAAAGTTCCGAAGCCGCACCAACATAATAGAGATACAGAAACACCGTGGCCCCTTTCTTTGAGATAACTCTGCACTATTGCGAGCTGCAAATGCCACTTTCAGCTTAGCTGTGCAGAAGAAGAACAACAAGAAGAAGAAATATCTCGAAATATGTCCGTCAGGCCCCTTCCCTTGAGATAAATCTGCAAATATCTCGGAAACGAAGAGAGCTACGGCAAAATGTTAAGAGACCTTTTTTGTAGAGAATTAGGTTTCCTACTTTTTATGTTCTATGATATTTTTTGATCAGATGCGTAGTTCTCGAGATATATCAAGATATTTAAAAGTTCCGAAGCCGCACCAACATAATAGAGATACAGAAACACCGTGGCCCCTTTCTTTGAGATAACTCTGCACTATTGCGAGCTGTAAATGCCACTTCCAGCTTAGCTGTGCAGAAGAAGAACAACAAGAAGAAGAAATATCTCGAAATATGTCCGTCAGGCCCCTTCCCTTGAGATATATCTGCAAATATCTCGGAAACGAAGCGAGCTATGGCAAAATGTTAAGAGACCTTTTTTGTAGAGAATTATGTTTCCTACAATTTATGTTCTATGATATTTTTTGATCAGAAGCGTAGTTTTCGAGATATATCGAGATATTTAAAAGTTCCGAAGCCGCACCAACATAATAGAGATACAGAAACACCGTGGCCCCTTTCGTTGAGATAGCTCTGCACTAGTGCGAGCCGCAAATGCCACTTCCAGCTTAGCTGTGCAGAAGAAGAACAACAAGAAGAAGAAATATCTCGAAATATGTCCGTCAGGCCCCTTCCCTTGAGATATATCTGCAAATATCTCGGAAACGAAGCGAGCTATGGCAAAATGTTATGAGACCTTTTTTGTAGAGAATTATGTTTCCTACAATTTATGTTCTATGATATTTTTTGATCAGATGCGTAGTTCTCGAGATATACCAAGATATTTAAAAGTTCCGAAGCCGCACCAACATAATAGAGATACAGAAACACCGTGGCCCCTTTCTTTGAGATAACTATGCACTATTGCGAGCTGCAAATGCCACTTCCAGCTTAGCTGTGCAGAAGAAGAACAACAAGAAGAAGAAATATCTCGAAATATGTCCGTCAGGCCCCTTACCTTGAGATAAATATGCAAATATCTCGGAAACGAAGCGAGCTATGGCAAAATGTTAAGAGACCTTTTTTGTAGAGAATTAAGTTTCCTACTTTTTATCTTCTATGATATTTTCTGATCAGATGAGTAGTTCTCGAGATATATCAAGATATTTAAAAGTTCCGAAGCCGCACCAACATAATAGAGATACAGAAACACCGTGGCCCCTTTCTTTGAGATATCTCTGCACTATTGCGAGCTGCAAATGCCACTTCCAGCTTAGCTGCGCAGAAGAAGAACAACAAGAAGAAGAAATATCTCGAAATATGTCCGTCAGGCCCCTTCCCTTGAGATAAATCTGCAAATATCTCGGAAACGAAGCGAGCTATGGCAAAATGTTAAGAGACCTTTTTTGTAGAGAATTAAGTTTCCTACTTTGTATGTTCTATGATATTTTTTGATCAGACGCGTAGTTCTCGAGATATATCAAGATATTTAAAAGTTCCGAAGCCGCACCAACATAATAGAGATACAGAAACACCGTGGCCCCTTTCTTTGAGATATCTCTGCACTATTGCGAGCTGCAAATGCCACTTCCAGCTTAGGTGCGCAGAAGAAGAACAACAAGAAGAAGAAATATCTCGAAATATGTCCGTCAGGCCCCTTCCCTTGAGATATATCTGCAAATATCTCGGAAACGAAGCGAGCTATGGCAAAATGTTATGAGACCTTTTTTGTAGAGAATTATGTTTCCTACAATTTATGTTCTATGATATTTTTTGATCAGATGCGTAGTTCTCGAGATATACCAAGATATTTAAAAGTTCCGAAGCCGCACCAACATAATAGAGATACAGAAACACCGTGGCCCCTTTCTTTGAGATAACTATGCACTATTGCGAGCTGCAAATGCCACTTCCAGCTTAGCTGTGCAGAAGAAGAACAACAAGAAGAAGAAATATCTCGAAATATGTCCGTCAGGCCCCTTACCTTGAGATAAATATGCAAATATCTCGGAAACGAAGCGAGCTATGGCAAAATGTTAAGAGACCTTTTTTGTAGAGAATTAAGTTTCCTACTTTTTATCTTCTATGATATTTTCTGATCAGATGAGTAGTTCTCGAGATATATCAAGATATTTAAAAGTTCCGAAGCCGCACCAACATAATAGAGATACAGAAACACCGTGGCCCCTTTCTTTGAGATATCTCTGCACTATTGCGAGCTGCAAATGCCACTTCCAGCTTAGCTGCGCAGAAGAAGAACAACAAGAAGAAGAAATATCTCGAAATATGTCCGTCAGGCCCCTTCCCTTGAGATATATCTGCAAATATCTCGGAAACGAAGCAAGCTATGGCAAAATGTTAAGAGACCTTTTTTGTAGAGAATTATGTTTCCTACAATTTATGTTCTATGATATTTTTTGATCAGAAGCGTAGTTTTCGAGATATATCGAGATATTTAAAAGTTCCGAAGCCGCACCAACATAATAGGGATACAGAAACACCGTGGCCCCTTTCTTTGAGATAACTCTGCACTAGTGCTAGCCGCAAATGCCACTTCCAGCTTAGCTGCGCAGAAGAAGAACAACAAGAAGAAGAAATATCTCGAAATATGTCCGTCAGGCCACTTCCCTTGAGATAAATCTGCAAATATCTCGGAAACGAAGCGAGCTATGGCAAAATGTTGAGAGACGTTTTTTGTAGAGAATTATGTTTCCTACAATTTACGTTCTATGATATTTTTTGATCAGAAGCGTAGTTTTCGAGATATATCGAGATATTTAAAAGTTCCGAAGCCGCACCAACATAATAGAGATACAGAAACACCGTGGCCCCTTTCTTTGAGATAACTCTGCACTAGTGCGAGCCGCAAATGCCACTTCCAGCTTAGCTGTGCAGAAGAAGAACAACAAGAAGAAGAAATATCTCGAAATATGTCCGACAGGCCCCTTCCCTTGAGATAAATCTGCAAATATCTCGGAAACGAAGCGAGCTATGGCAAAATGTTAAGAGACCTTTTTTGTAGAGAATTAAGTTTCCTACTTTTTATGTTCTATGATATTTTTTGATCAGACGCGTAGTTCTCGATATATATCAAGATATTTAAAAGTTCCGAAGCCGCACCAACATAATAGAGATACAGAAACACCGTGGCTCCTTCCTTTGAGATAACTCTGCACTATTGCGACCTGGAAATGCCACTTCCAGTTTAGCTGTGCAGAAGAAGAACAACAAGAAGAAGAAATATCTCGAAATATGTCCGTTAGGCCCCTTCCCTTGAGATACATCTGCAAATATCTCGGAAACGAAGCGAGCTATGGCAAAATGTTGAGAGACCTTTTTTGTAGAGAATTAAGTTTCCTACGTTTTATGTTCTATGATATTTTTTGATCAGATGCGTAGTTCTCGAGATATATCAAGATATTTAAAAGTTCCGAAGCCGCACCAACATAATAGGGATACAGAAACACCGTGCCCCTCTCTTTGAGATAACTCTGCACTATTGCGAGCTGCAAATGCCACTTCCAGCTTAGCTGTGCAGAAGAAGAACAACAAGAAGAAGAAATATCTCGAAATATGTCCGTCAGGCCCCTTCCCTTGAGATATATCTGCAAATATCTCGGAAACGAAGCGAGCTATGGCAAAATGTTAAGAGACCTTTTTTGTAGAGAATTATGTTTCCTACAATTTATGTTCTATGATATTTTTTGATCAGAAGCGTAGTTTTCGAGTTATATCGAGATATTTAAAAGTTCCGAAGCCGCACCAACATAATAGAGATACAGAAACACCGTGGCCCCTTTCGTTGAGATAACTCTGCACTAGTGCGAGCCGCAAATGCCACTTCCAGCTTAGCTGTGCAGAAGAAGAACAACAAGAAGAAGAAATATCTCGAAATATGTCCGTCAGGCCCCTTCCCTTGAGATAAATCTGCAAATATCTCGGAAACGAAGCGAGCTATGGCAAAATGTTAAGAGACGTTTTTTGTAGAGAATTATGTTTCCTACAATTTATGTTCTATGATATTTTTTGATCAGAAGCGTAGTTTTCGAGATATATCGAGATATTTAAAAGTTCCGAAGCCGCACCAACATAATAGAGATACAGAAACACCGTGGCCCCTTTCTTTGAGATAACTCTGCACTATTGCGAGCTGTAAATGCCACTTCCAGCTTAGCTGTGCAGAAGAAGAACAACAAGAAGAAGAAATATCTGGAAATATGTCCGTCAGGCCCCTTCCCTTGAGATATATCTGCAAATATCTCGGAGACGAAGCGAGCTATGGCAAAATGTTAAGAGACCTTTTTTGTAGAGAATTATGTTTCCTACTTTTTATGTTCTATGATATTTTTTGATCAGACGCGTAGTTCTCGAGATATATCAAGATATTTAAAAGTTCCGAAGCCGCACCAACATAATAGGGATACAGAAACACCGTGCCCCTCTCTTTGAGATAACTCTGCACTATTGCGAGCTGCAAATGCCACTTCCAGCTTAGCTGTGCAGAAGAAGAACAACAAGAAGAAGAAATATCTCGAAATATGTCCGTCAGGCCCCTTCCCTTGAGATATATCTGCAAATATCTCGGAAACGAAGCGAGCTATGGCAAAATGTTAAGAGACCTTTTTTGTAGAGAATTATGTTTCCTACAATTTATGTTCTATGATATTTTTTGATCAGAAGCGTAGTTTTCGAGATATATCGAGATATTTAAAAGTTCCGAAGCCGCACCAACATAATAGAGATACAGAAACACCGTGGCCCCTTCCGTTGAGATAACTCTGCACTAGTGCGAGCCGCAAATGCCACTTCCAGCTTAGCTGTGCAGAAGAAGAACAACAAGAAGAAGAAATATCTCGAAATATGTCCGTCAGGCCCCTTCCCTTGAGATAAATCTGCAAATATCTCGGAAACGAAGCGAGCTATGGCAAAATGTTAAGAGACCTTTTTTGTAGAGAATTAAGTTTCCTACTTTGTATGTTCTATGATATTTTTTGATCAGACGCGTAGTTCTCGAGATATATCAAGATATTTAAAAGTTCCGAAGCCGCACCAACATAATAGAGATACAGAAACACCGTGGCCCCTTTCTTTGAGATATCTCTGCACTATTGCGAGCTGCAAATGCCACTTCCAGCTTAGCTGCGCAGAAGAAGAACAACAAGAAGACGAAATATCTCGAAATATGTCCGTCAGGCCCCTTCCCTTGAGATATATCTGCAAATATCTCGGAAACGAAGCGAGCTATGGCAAAATGTTATGAGACCTTTTTTGTAGAGAATTATGTTTCCTACAATTTATGTTCTATGATATTTTTTGATCAGATGCGTAGTTCTCGAGATATACCAAGATATTTAAAAGTTCCGAAGCCGCACCAACATAATAGAGATACAGAAACACCGTGGCCCCTTTCTTTGAGATAACTCTGCACTATTGCGAGCTGCAAATGCCACTTCCAGCTTAGCTGTGCAGAGGAAGAACAACAAGCAGAAGGAATATCTCGAAATATGTCCGTCAGGCCAGTTCCTTTGAGCTGAATCTGCAAATATCTCGGAAACGAAGCGAGCTATGGCAAAATGTTAAGAGACGTTTTTTGTAGAGAATTATGTTTCCTACAATTTATGTTCTATGATATTTTTTGATCAGAAGCGTAGTTTTCGAGATATATCGAGATATTTAAAAGTTCCGAAGCCGCACCAACATAATAGAGATACAGAAACACCGTGGCCCCTTTCTTTGAGATAACTCTGCACTATTGCGAGCTGTAAATGCCACTTCCAGCTTAGCTGTGCAGAAGAAGAACAACAAGAAGAAGAAATATCTCGAAATATGTCCGTCAGGCCCCTTCCCTTGAGATAAATCTGCAAATATCTCGGAAACGAAGCGAGCTATGGCAAAATGTTAAGAGACCTTTTTTGTAGAGAATTAAGTTTCCTACTTTGTATGTTCTATGATATTTTTTGATCAGACGCGTAGTTCTCGAGATATATCAAGATATTTAAAAGTTCCGAAGCCGCACCAACATAATAGAGATACAGAAACACCGTGGCCCCTTTCTTTGAGATATCTCTGCACTATTGCGAGCTGCAAATGCCACTTCCAGCTTAGCTGCGCAGAAGAAGAACAACAAGAAGACGAAATATCTCGAAATATGTCCGTCAGGCCCCTTCCCTTGAGATATATCTGCAAATATCTCGGAAACGAAGCGAGCTATGGCAAAATGTTATGAGACCTTTTTTGTAGAGAATTATGTTTCCTACAATTTATGTTCTATGATATTTTTTGATCAGATGCGTAGTTCTCGAGATATACCAAGATATTTAAAAGTTCCGAAGCCGCACCAACATAATAGAGATACAGAAACACCGTGGCCCCTTTCTTTGAGATAACTCTGCACTATTGCGAGCTGCAAATGCCACTTCCAGCTTAGCTGTGCAGAGGAAGAACAACAAGCAGAAGGAATATCTCGAAATATGTCCGTCAGGCCAGTTCCTTTGAGCTGAATCTGCAAATATCTCGGAAACGAAGCGAGCTATGGCAAAATGTTAAGAGACGTTTTTTGTAGAGAATTATGTTTCCTACAATTTATGTTCTATGATATTTTTTGATCAGAAGCGTAGTTTTCGAGATATATCGAGATATTTAAAAGTTCCGAAGCCGCACCAACATAATAGAGATACAGAAACACCGTGGCCCCTTTCTTTGAGATAACTCTGCACTATTGCGAGCTGTAAATGCCACTTCCAGCTTAGCTGTGCAGAAGAAGAACAACAAGAAGAAGAAATATCTGGAAATATGTCCGTCAGGCCCCTTCCCTTGAGATATATCTGCAAATATCTCGGAGACGAAGCGAGCTACGGCAAAATGTTAAGAGACCTTTTTTGTAGAGAATTAGGTTTCCTACTTTTTATGTTCTATGATATTTTTTGATCAGATGCGTAGTTCTCGAGATATATCAAGATATTTAAAAGTTCCGAAGCCGCACCAACATAATAGAGATACAGAAACACCGTGGCCCCTTTCTTTGAGATAACTCTGCACTATTGCGAGCTGTAAATGCCACTTCCAGCTTAGCTGTGCAGAAGAAGAACAACAAGAAGAAGAAATATCTCGAAATATGTCCGTCAGGCCCCTTCCCTTGAGATATATCTGCAAATATCTCGGAAACGAAGCGAGCTATGGCAAAATGTTAAGAGACCTTTTTTGTAGAGAATTATGTTTGCTACAATTTATGTTCTATGATATTTTTTGATCAGAAGCGTAGTTTTCGAGATATATCGAGATATTTAAAAGTTCCGAAGCCGCACCAACATAATAGAGATACAGAAACACCGTGGCCCCTTTCGTTGAGATAACTCTGCACTAGTGCGAGCCGCAAATGCCACTTCCAGCTTAGCTGTGCAGAAGAAGAACAACAAGAAGAAGAAATATCTCGAAATATGTCCGTCAGGCCCCTTCCCTTGAGATAAATCTGCAAATATCTCGGAAACGAAGCGAGCTATGGCAAAATGTTAAGAGACCTTTTTTGTAGAGAATTAAGTTTCCTACTTTGTATGTTCTATGATATTTTTTGATCAGACGCGTAGTTCTCGAGATATATCAAGATATTTAAAAGTTCCGAAGCCGCACCAACATAATAGAGATACAGAAACACCGTGGCCCCTTTCTTTGAGATATCTCTGCACTATTGCGAGCTGCAAATGCCACTTCCAGCTTAGCTGCGCAGAAGAAGAACAACAAGAAGAAGAAATATCTCGAAATATGTCCGTCAGGCCCCTTCCCTTGAGATATATCTGCAAATATCTCGGAAACGAAGCGAGCTATGGCAAAATGTTAAGAGACCTTTTTTGTAGAGAATTATGTTTCCTACAATTTATGTTCTATGATATTTTTTGATCAGATGCGTAGTTCTCGAGATATACCAAGATATTTAAAAGTTCCGAAGCCGCACCAACATAATAGAGATACAGAAACACCGTGCCCCTCTCTTTGAGATAACTCTGCACTATTGCGAGCTGCAAATGCCACTTCCAGCTTAGCTGTGCAGAAGAAGAACAACAAGAAGAAGAAATATCTCGAAATATGTCCGTCAGGCCCCTTCCCTTGAGATATATCTGCAAATATCTCGGAAACGAAGCGAGCTATGGCAAAATGTTAAGAGACCTTTTTTGTAGAGAATTATGTTTCCTACAATTTATGTTCTATGATATTTTTTGATCAGAAGCGTAGTTTTCGAGTTATATCGAGATATTTAAAAGTTCCGAAGCCGCACCAACATAATAGAGATACAGAAACACCGTGGCCCCTTTCGTTGAGATAACTCTGCACTAGTGCGAGCCGCAAATGCCACTTCCAGCTTAGCTGTGCAGAAGAAGAACAACAAGAAGAAGAAATATCTCGAAATATGTCCGTCAGGCCCCTTCCCTTGAGATAAATCTGCAAATATCTCGGAAACGAAGCGAGCTATGGCAAAATGTTATGAGACCTTTTTTGTAGAGAATTATGTTTCCTACAATTTATGTTCTATGATATTTTTTGATCAGATGCGTAGTGCTCGAGATATACCAAGATATTTAAAAGTTCCGAAGCCGCACCAACATAATAGAGATACAGAAACACCGTGGCCCCTTTCTTTGAGATAACTCTGCACTATTGCGAGCTGCAAATGCCACTTCCAGCTTAGCTGTGCAGAAGAAGAACAACAAGAAGAAGAAATATCTCGAAATATGTCCGTCAGGCCCCTTCCCTTGAGATATATCTGCAAATATCTCGGAAACGAAGCGAGCTATGGCAAAATGTTAAGAGACCTTTTTTGTAGAGAATTATGTTTCCTACAATTTATGTTCTATGATATTTTTTGATCAGAAGCGTAGTTTTCGAGATATATCGAGATATTTAAAAGTTCCGAAGCCGCACCAACATAATAGAGATACAGAAACACCGTGGCCCCTTCCGTTGAGATAACTCTGCACTAGTGCGAGCCGCAAATGCCACTTCCAGCTTAGCTGTGCAGAAGAAGAACAACAAGAAGAAGAAATATCTCGAAATATGTCCGTCAGGCCCCTTCCCTTCAGATAAATCTGCAAATATCTCGGAAACGAAGCGAGCTATGGCAAAATGTTAAGAGACCTTTTTTATAGAGAATTAAGTTTCCTACTTTGTATGTTCTATGATATTTTTTGATCAGACGCGTAGTTCTCGAGATATATCAAGATATTTAAAAGTTCCGAAGCCGCACCAACATAATAGAGATACAGAAACACCGTGGCCCCTTTCTTTGAGATATCTCTGCACTATTGCGAGCTGCAAATGCCACTTCCAGCTTAGCTGCGCAGAAGAAGAACAACAAGAAGACGAAATATCTCGAAATATGTCCGTCAGGCCCCTTCCCTTGAGATATATCTGCAAATATCTCGGAAACGAAGCGAGCTATGGCAAAATGTTATGAGACCTTTTTTGTAGAGAATTATGTTTCCTACAATTTATGTTCTATGATATTTTTTGATCAGATGCGTAGTTCTCGAGATATACCAAGATATTTAAAAGTTCCGAAGCCGCACCAACATAATAGAGATACAGAAACACCGTGGCCCCTTTCTTTGAGATAACTCTGCACTATTGCGAGCTGCAAATGCCACTTCCAGCTTAGCTGTGCAGAGGAAGAACAACAAGCAGAAGGAATATCTCGAAATATGTCCGTCAGGCCAGTTCCTTTGAGCTGAATCTGCAAATATCTCGGAAACGAAGCGAGCTATGGCAAAATGTTAAGAGACGTTTTTTGTAGAGAATTATGTTTCCTACAATTTATGTTCTATGATATTTTTTGATCAGAAGCGTAGTTTTCGAGATATATCGAGATATTTAAAAGTTCCGAAGCCGCACCAACATAATAGAGATACAGAAACACCGTGGCCCCTTTCTTTGAGATAACTCTGCACTATTGCGAGCTGTAAATGCCACTTCCAGCTTAGCTGTGCAGAAGAAGAACAACAAGAAGAAGAAATATCTGGAAATATGTCCGTCAGGCCCCTACCCTTGAGATATATCTGCAAATATCTCGGAGACGAAGCGAGCTACGGCAAAATGTTAAGAGACCTTTTTTGTAGAGAATTAGGTTTCCTACTTTTTATGTTCTATGATATTTTTTGATCAGATGCGTAGTTCTCGAGATATATCAAGATATTTAAAAGTTCCGAAGCCGCACCAACATAATAGAGATACAGAAACACCGTGGCCCCTTTCTTTGAGATAACTCTGCACTATTGCGAGCTGTAAATGCCACTTCCAGCTTAGCTGTGCAGAAGAAGAACAACAAGAAGAAGAAATATCTCGAAATATGTCCGTCAGGCCCCTTCCCTTGAGATATATCTGCAAATATCTCGGAAACGAAGCGAGCTATGGCAAAATGTTAAGAGACCTTTTTTGTAGAGAATTATGTTTGCTACAATTTATGTTCTATGATATTTTTTGATCAGAAGCGTAGTTTTCGAGATATATCGAGATATTTAAAAGTTCCGAAGCCGCACCAACATAATAGAGATACAGAAACACCGTGGCCCCTTTCGTTGAGATAACTCTGCACTAGTGCGAGCCGCAAATGCCACTTCCAGCTTAGCTGTGCAGAAGAAGAACAACAAGAAGAAGAAATATCTCGAAATATGTCCGTCAGGCCCCTTCCCTTGAGATAAATCTGCAAATATCTCGGAAACGAAGCGAGCTATGGCAAAATGTTAAGAGACCTTTTTTGTAGAGAATTAAGTTTCCTACTTTGCATGTTCTATGATATTTTTTGATCAGACGCGTAGTTCTCGAGATATATCAAGATATTTAAAAGTTCCGAAGCCGCACCAACATAATAGAGATACAGAAACACCGTGGCCCCTTTCTTTGAGATAACTCTGCACTATTGCGAGCTGTAAATGCCACTTCCAGCTTAGCTGTGCAGAAGAAGAACAACAAGAAGAAGAAATATCTCGAAATATGTCCGTCAGGCCCCTTCCCTTGAGATAAATCTGCAAATATCTCGGAAACGAAGCGAGCTATGGCAAAATGTTAAGAGACCTTTTTTGTAGAGAATTAAGTTTCCTACTTTGTATGTTCTATGATATTTTTTGATCAGACGCGTAGTTCTCGAGATATATCAAGATATTTAAAAGTTCCGAAGCCGCACCAACATAATAGAGATACAGAAACACCGTGGCCCCTTTCTTTGAGATATCTCTGCACTATTGCGAGCTGCAAATGCCACTTCCAGCTTAGCTGCGCAGAAGAAGAACAACAAGAAGACGAAATATCTCGAAATATGTCCGTCAGGCCCCTTCCCTTGAGATATATCTGCAAATATCTCGGAAACGAAGCGAGCTATGGCAAAATGTTATGAGACCTTTTTTGTAGAGAATTATGTTTCCTACAATTTATGTTCTATGATATTTTTTGATCAGATGCGTAGTTCTCGAGATATACCAAGATATTTAAAAGTTCCGAAGCCGCACCAACATAATAGAGATACAGAAACACCGTGGCCCCTTTCTTTGAGATAACTCTGCACTATTGCGAGCTGCAAATGCCACTTCCAGCTTAGCTGTGCAGAGGAAGAACAACAAGCAGAAGGAATATCTCGAAATATGTCCGTCAGGCCAGTTCCTTTGAGCTGAATCTGCAAATATCTCGGAAACGAAGCGAGCTATGGCAAAATGTTAAGAGACGTTTTTTGTAGAGAATTATGTTTCCTACAATTTATGTTCTATGATATTTTTTGATCAGAAGCGTAGTTTTCGAGATATATCGAGATATTTAAAAGTTCCGAAGCCGCACCAACATAATAGAGATACAGAAACACCGTGGCCCCTTTCTTTGAGATAACTCTGCACTATTGCGAGCTGTAAATGCCACTTCCAGCTTAGCTGTGCAGAAGAAGAACAACAAGAAGAAGAAATATCTGGAAATATGTCCGTCAGGCCCCTTCCCTTGAGATATATCTGCAAATATCTCGGAAACGAAGCGAGCTATGGCAAAATGTTAAGAGACCTTTTTTGTAGAGAATTATGTTTCCTACAATTTATGTTCTATGATATTTTTTGATCAGATGCGTAGTTCTCGAGATATACCAAGATATTTAAAAGTTCCGAAGCCGCACCAACATAATAGAGATACAGAAACACCGTGGCCCCTTTCTTTGAGATAACTCTGCACTATTGCGAGCTGCAAATGCCACTTCCAGCTTAGCTGTGCAGAGGAAGAACAACAAGAAGAAGGAATATCTCGAAATATGTCCGTCAGGCCAGTTCCCTTGAGCTGAATCTGCAAATATCTCGGAAACGAAGCGAGCTATGGCAAAATGTTAAGAGACGTTTTTTGTAGAGAATTATGTTTCCTACAATTTATGTTCTATGATATTTTTTGATCAGAAGCGTAGTTTTCGAGATATATCGAGATATTTAAAAGTTCCGAAGCCGCACCAACATAATAGAGATACAGAAACACCGTGGCCCCTTTCTTTGAGATAACTCTGCACTATTGCCAGCTGTAAATGCCACTTCCAGCTTAGCTGTGCAGAAGAAGAACAACAAGAAGAAGAAATATCTGGAAATATGTCCGTCAGGCCCCTTCCCTTGAGATATATCTGCAAATATCTCGGAGACGAAGCGAGCTATGGCAAAATGTTAAGAGACCTTTTTTGTAGAGAATTATGTTTCCTACTTTTTATGTTCTATGATATTTTTTGATCAGACGCGTAGTTCTCGAGATATATCAAGATATTTAAAAGTTCCGAAGCCGCACCAACATAATAGAGATACAGAAACACCGTGGCCCCTTTCTTTCAGATAACTATGCACTATTGCGAGCTGCAAATGCCACTTCCAGCTTAGCTGTGCAGAAGAAGAACAACAAGAAGAAGAAATATCTGGAAATATTTCCGTCAGGCCCCTTCCCTTGAGATATATCTGCAAATATCTCGGAGACGAAGCGAGCTATGGCAAAATGTTAAGAGACCTTTTTTGTAGAGAATTATGTTTCCTACTTTTTATGTTCTATGATATTTTTTGATCAGACGCGTAGTTCTCGAGATATATCAAGATATTTAAAAGTTCCGAAGCCGCACCAACATAATAGAGATACAGAAACACCGTGGCCCCTTTCTATGAGATATCTCTGCACTATTGCGAGCTGCAAATGCCACTTCCAGCTTAGCTGCGCAGAAGAAGAACAAGAAGAAGAAGAAATATCTCGAAATATGTCCGTCAGGCCCCTTCCCTTGAGATATATCTGCAAATATCTCGGAAACGAAGCAAGCTATGGCAAAATGTTAAGAGACCTTTTTTGTAGAGAATTATGTTTCCTACAATTTATGTTCTATGATATTTTTTGATCAGAAGCGTAGTTTTCGAGATATATCGAGATATTTAAAAGTTCCGAAGCCGCACCAACATAATAGGGATACAGAAACACCGTGGCCCCTTTCTTTGAGATAACTCTGCACTAGTGCTAGCCGCAAATGCCACTTCCAGCTTAGCTGTGCAGAAGAAGAACAACAAGAAGAAGAAATATCTCGAAATATGTCCGTCAGGCCACTTCCCTTGAGATAAATCTGCAAATATCTCGGAAACGAAGCGAGCTATGGCAAAATGTTAAGAGACGTTTTTTGTAGAGAATTATGTTTCCTACAATTTATGTTCTATGATATTTTTTGATCAGAAGCGTAGTTTTCGAGATATATCGAGATATTTAAAAGTTCCGAAGCCGCACCAACATAATAGAGATACAGAAACACCGTGGCCCCTTTCTTTGAGATAACTCTGCACTAGTGCGAGCCGCAAATGCCACTTCCAGCTTAGCTGTGCAGAAGAAGAGCAACAAGAAGAAGAAATATCTCGAAATATGTCCGACAGGCCCCTTCCCTTGAGATAAATCTGCAAATATCTCGGAAACGAAGCGAGCTATGGCAAAATGTTAAGAGACCTTTTTTGTAGAGAATTAAGTTTCCTACTTTTTATGTTCTATGATATTTTTTGATCAGATGCGTAGTTCTCGAGATATATCAAGATATTTAAAAGTTCCGAAGCCGCACCAACATAATAGGGATACAGAAACACCGTGGCCCCTTTCTTTGAGATAACTCTGCACTAGTGCGAGCCGCAAATGCCACTTCCAGCTTAGCTGTGCAGAAGAAGAACAACAAGAAGAAGAAATATCTCGAAATATGTCCGTCAGGCCCCTTCCCTTGAGATAAATCTGCAAATATCTCGGCAACGAAGCGAGCTATCGCAAAATGTTAAGAGACCTTTTTTGTAGAGAATTATGTTTCCTCCAATTTATGTTCTACGATATTTTTTGATCAGAAGCGTATTTTTCGCGATATATCGAGATATTTAAAAGTTCCGAAGCCGCACCAACATAATAGAGATACAGAAACACCGTGGCCCCTTTCTTTGAGATAACTCTGCACTAGTGCGAGCTGCAAATGCCACTTCCAGCTTAGCTGTGCAGAAGAAGAACAACAAGAAGAAGAAATATCTCGAAATATGTCCGTCAGGTCCCTTCCCTTGAGATAAATCTGCAAATATCTCGGAAACGAAGCGAGCTATGGCAAAATGTTAAGAGACCTTTTTTGTAGAGAATTAAGTTTCCCACTTTGTATGTTCTATGATATTTTTTGATCAGACGCGTAGTTCTCGAGATATATCAAGATATTTAAAAGTTCCGAAGCCGCACCAACATAATAGGGATACAGAAACACCGTGGCCCCTTTCTTTGAGATAACTCTGCACTAGTGCGAGCCGCAAATGCCACTTCCAGCTTAGCTGTGCAGAAGAAGAACAACAAGAAGAAGAAATATCTCGAAATATGTCCGTCAGGCCCCTTCCCTTGAGATAAATCTGCAAATATCTCGGAAACGAAGAGAGCTATGGCAAAATGTTAAGAGACCTTTTTTGTAGAGAATTAAGTTTCCGACTTTTCATGTTCTATGATATTTTTTGATCAGATGCGTAGTTCTCGAGATATATCAAGATATTTAAAAGTTCCGAAGCCGCACCAACATAATAGAGATACAGAAACACCGTGGTCCCTTTCTTTGAGATAACTCTGCACTATTGCGAGCTGGAAATGCCACTTCCAGTTTAGCTGTGCAGAAGAAGAACAACAAGAAGAAGAAATATCTCGAAATATGTCCGTCAGGCCCCTTCCCGTGAGATAAATATGCAAATATCTCGGAAACGAAGCGAGCTATGGCAAAATGTTAAGAGACCTTTTTTGTAGAGAATTAAGTTTCCTACTTTTCATGTTCTATGATATTTTTTGATCAGATGCGTAGTTCTCGAGATATATCAAGATATTTAAAAGTTCCGAAGCCGCACCAACATAATAGAGATACAGAAACACCGTGGCCCCTTTCTTTGAGATAACTCTGCACTATTGCGAGCTGCAAATGCCACTTCCAGCTTAGCTGTGCAGAGGAAGAACAACAAGAAGAAGAAATATCTCGAAATATGTCCGTCAGGCCAGTTCCTTTGAGCTGAATCTGCAAATATCTCGGAAACGAAGCGAGCTATGGCAAAATGTTAAGAGACCTTTTTTGTAGAGAATTATGTTTCCTACAATTTATGTTCTATGATATTTTTTGATCAGAAGCGTAGTTTTCGAGATATATCGAGATATTTAAAAGTTCCGAAGACGCACCAACATAATAGAGATACAGAAACACCGTGGCCCCTTTCTTTGAGATAACTCTGCACTAGTGCGAGCCGCTAATGCCACTTCCAGCTTAGCTGTGCAGAAGAAGAACAACAAGAAGAAGAAATATCTCGAAATATGTCCGTCAGGCCCCTTCCCTTGAGATAAATATGCAAATATCTCGGAAACGAAGCGAGCTATGGCAAAATGTTAAGAGACCTTTTTTGTAGAGAATTAAGGTTCCTACTTTTTATGTTCTATGATATTTTTTGATCAGATGCGTAGTTCTCGAGATATATCAAGATATTTAAAAGTTCCGAATCCGCACCAACATAATAGAGATACAGAAACACCGTGGCCCCTTTCTTTGAGATAACTCTGCACTATTGCGAGCTGCAAATGCCACTTCCAGCTTAGCTGTGCAGAGGAAGAACAACAAGAAGAAGAAATATCTCGAAATATGTCCGTCAGGCCAGTTCCTTTGAGCTCAATCTGCAAATATCTCGGAAACGAAGCGAGCTATGGCAAAATGTTAAGAGACGTTTTTTGTAGAGAATTATGTTTCCTACAATTTATGTTTTATGATATTTTTTGATCAGAAGCGTAGTTTTCGAGATATATCGAGATATTTAAAAGTTCCGAAGACGCACCAACATAATAGAGATACAGAAACACCGTGGCCCCTTTCTTTGAGATATCTCTGCACTATTGCGAGCTGCAAATGCCACTTCCAGCTTAGCTGTGCAGAAGAAGAACAACAAGAAGAAGAAATATCTCGAAATATGTCCGTGAGGCCCCTTCCCTTGAGATATATCTGCAAATATCTCGGAAACGAAGCAAGGTATGGCAAAATGTTAAGAGACCTTTTTTGTAGAGAATTATGTTTCCTACAATTTATGTTCTATGATATTTTATGATCAGAAGCGTAGTTTTCGAGATATATCGAGATATTTAAAAGTTCCGAAGCCGCACCAACATAATAGGGATACAGAAACACCGTGGCCCCTTTCTTTGAGATAACTCTGCACTAGTGCTAGCCGCAAATGCCACTTCCAGCTTAGCTGTGCAGAAGAAGAACAACAAGAAGAAGAAATATCTCGAAATATGTCCGTCAGGCCACTTCCCTTGAGATAAATCTGCAAATATCTCGGAAACGAAGCGAGCTATGGCAAAATGTTAAGAGACGTTTTTTGTAGAGAATTATGTTTCCTACAATTTATGTTCTATGATATTTTTTGATCAGAAGCGTAGTTTTCGAGATATATCGAGATATTTAAAAGTTCCGAAGCCGCACCAACATAATAGAGATACAGAAACACCGTGGCCCCTTTCTTTGAGATAACTCTGCACTAGTGCGAGCCGCAAATGCCACTTCCAGCTTAGCTGTGCAGAAGAAGAGCAACAAGAAGAAGAAATATCTCGAAATATGTCCGACAGGCCCCTTCCCTTGAGATAAATCTGCAAATATCTCGGAAACGAAGCGAGCTATGGCAAAATGTTAAGAGACCTTTTTTGTAGAGAATTAAGTTTCCTACTTTTTATGTTCTATGATATTTTTTGATCAGATGCGTAGTTCTCGAGATATATCAAGATATTTAAAAGTTCCGAAGCCGCACCAACATAATAGGGATACAGAAACACCGTGGCCCCTTTCTTTGAGATAACTCTGCACTAGTGCGAGCCGCAAATGCCACTTCCAGCTTAGCTGTGCAGAAGAAGAACAACAAGAAGAAGAAATATCTCGAAATATGTCCGTCAGGCCCCTTCCCTTGAGATAAATCTGCAAATATCTCGGCAACGAAGCGAGCTATCGCAAAATGTTAAGAGACCTTTTTTGTAGAGAATTATGTTTCCTCCAATTTATGTTCTACGATATTTTTTGATCAGAAGCGTATTTTTCGCGATATATCGAGATATTTAAAAGTTCCGAAGCCGCACCAACATAATAGAGATACAGAAACACCGTGGCCCCTTTCTTTGAGATAACTCTGCACTAGTGCGAGCTGCAAATGCCACTTCCAGCTTAGCTGTGCAGAAGAAGAGCAACAAGAAGAAGAAATATCTCGAAATATGTCCGACAGGCCCCTTCCCTTGAGATAAATCTGCAAATATCTCGGAAACGAAGCGAGCTATGGCAAAATGTTAAGAGACCTTTTTTGTAGAGAATTAAGTTTCCTACTTTTTATGTTCTATGATATTTTTTGATCAGATGCGTAGTTCTCGAGATATATCAAGATATTTAAAAGTTCCGAAGCCGCACCAACATAATAGGGATACAGAAACACCGTGGCCCCTTTCTTTGAGATAACTCTGCACTAGTGCGAGCCGCAAATGCCACTTCCAGCTTAGCTGTGCAGAAGAAGAACAACAAGAAGAAGAAATATCTCGAAATATGTCCGTCAGGCCCCTTCCCTTGAGATAAATCTGCAAATATCTCGGCAACGAAGCGAGCTATCGCAAAATGTTAAGAGACCTTTTTTGTAGAGAATTATGTTTCCTCCAATTTATGTTCTACGATATTTTTTGATCAGAAGCGTATTTTTCGCGATATATCGAGATATTTAAAAGTTCCGAAGCCGCACCAACATAATAGAGATACAGAAACACCGTGGCCCCTTTCTTTGAGATAACTCTGCACTAGTGCGAGCTGCAAATGCCACTTCCAGCTTAGCTGTGCAGAAGAAGAACAACAAGAAGAAGAAATATCTCGAAATATGTCCGTCAGGCCCCTTCCCTTGAGATAAATCTGCAAATATCTCGGAAACGAAGCGAGCTATGGCAAAATGTTAAGAGACCTTTTTTGTAGAGAATTAAGTTTCCCACTTTGTATGTTCTATGATATTTTTTGATCAGACGCGTAGTTCTCGAGATATATCAAGATATTTAAAAGTTCCGAAGCCGCACCAACATAATAGGGATACAGAAACACCGTGGCCCCTTTCTTTGAGATAACTCTGCACTAGTGCGAGCCGCAAATGCCACTTCCAGCTTAGCTGTGCAGAAGAAGAACAACAAGAAGAAGAAATATCTCGAAATATGTCCGTCAGGCCCCTTCCCTTGAGATAAATCTGCAAATATCTCGGAAACGAAGAGAGCTATGGCAAAATGTTAAGAGACCTTTTTTGTAGAGAATTAAGTTTCCGACTTTTCATGTTCTATGATATTTTTTCATCAGATGCGTAGTTCTCGAGATATATCAAGATATTTAAAAGTTCCGAAGCCGCACCAACATAATAGAGATACAGAAACACCGTGGTCCCTTTCTTTGAGATAACTCTGCACTATTGCGAGCTGGAAATGCCACTTCCAGTTTAGCTGTGCAGAAGAAGAACAACAAGAAGAAGAAATATCTCGAAATATGTCCGTCAGGCCCCTTCCCGTGAGATAAATATGCAAATATCTCGGAAACGAAGCGAGCTATGGCAAAATGTTAAGAGACCTTTTTTGTAGAGAATTAAGTTTCCTACTTTTCATGTTCTATGATATTTTTTGATCAGATGCGTAGTTCTCGAGATATATCAAGATATTTAAAAGTTCCGAAGCCGCACCAACATAATAGAGATACAGAAACACCGTGGCCCCTTTCTTTGAGATAACTCTGCACTATTGCGAGCTGCAAATGCCACTTCCAGCTTAGCTGTGCAGAGGAAGAACAACAAGAAGAAGAAATATCTCGAAATATGTCCGTCAGGCCCCTTCCCTTGAGATAAATATGCAAATATCTCGGAAACGAAGCGAGCTATGGCAAAATGTTAAGAGACCTTTTTTGTAGAGAATTAAGGTTCCTACTTTTTATGTTCTATGATATTTTTTGATCAGATGCGTAGTTCTCGAGATATATCAAGATATTTAAAAGTTCCGAATCCGCACCAACATAATAGAGATACAGAAACACCGTGGCCCCTTTCTTTGAGATAACTCTGCACTATTGCGAGCTGCAAATGCCACTTCCAGCTTAGCTGTGCAGAGGAAGAACAACAAGAAGAAGAAATATCTCGAAATATGTCCGTCAGGCCAGTTCCTTTGAGCTCAATCTGCAAATATCTCGGAAACGAAGCGAGCTATGGCAAAATGTTAAGAGACGTTTTTTGTAGAGAATTATGTTTCCTACAATTTATGTTTTATGATATTTTTTGATCAGAAGCGTAGTTTTCGAGATATATCGAGATATTTAAAAGTTCCGAAGACGCACCAACATAATAGAGATACAGAAACACCGTGGCCCCTTTCTTTGAGATATCTCTGCACTATTGCGAGCTGCAAATGCCACTTCCAGCTTAGCTGTGCAGAAGAAGAACAACAAGAAGAAGAAATATCTCGAAATATGTCCGTGAGGCCCCTTCCCTTGAGATATATCTGCAAATATCTCGGAAACGAAGCGAGCTAAGGCAAAATGTTAAGAGACCTTATTTGTAGAGAATTAAGTTTCCTACTTTTTATGTTCTATGATATTTTTTGATCAGATGCGTAGTTCTCGAGATATATCAAGATATTTAAAAGTTCCGAAACCGCACCAACATAATAGAGATACAGAAACACCGTGGTCCCTTTCTTTGAGATAACTCTGCACTATTGCGAGCTGGAAATGCCACTTCCAGTTTAGCTGTGCAGAAGAAGAACAACAAGAAGAAGAAATATCTCGAAATATGTCCGTTAGGCCCCTTCCCTTGAGATAAATCTGCAAATATCTCGGAAACGAAGCGAGCTATGGCAAAATGTTAAGAGACCTTTTTTGTAGAGAATTAAGTTTCCTACTTTTTATGTTGTATGATATTTTTTGATCAGATGCGTAGTTTTCGAGATATATCGAGATATTTAAAAGTTCCGAAGCCGCACCAACATAATAGAGATACAGAAACACCGTGGCCCCTTTCTTTGAGATAACTCTGCACTATTGCGAGCTGCAAATGCCACTTCCAGCTTAGCTGTGCAGAGGAAGAACAACAAGAAGAAGAAATATCTCGAAATATGTCCGTCAGGCCAGTTCCTTTGAGCTGAATCTGCAAATATCTCGGAAACGAAGCGAGCTATGGCAAAATGTTAAGAGACCTTTTTTGTAGAGAATTATGTTTCCTACAATTTATGTTCTATGATATTTTTTGATCAGAAGCGTAGTTTTCGAGATATATCGAGATATTTAAAAGTTCCGAAGACGCACCAACATAATAGAGATACAGAAACACCGTGGCCCCTTTCTTTGAGATAACTCTGCACTATTGCGAGCTGCAAATGCCACTTCCAGCTTAGCTGTGCAGAGGAAGAACAACAAGAAGAAGAAATATCTCGAAATATGTCCGTCAGGCCAGTTCCTTTGAGCTCAATCTGCAAATATCTCGGAAACGAAGCGAGCTATGGCAAAATGTTAAGAGACGTTTTTTGTAGAGAATTATGTTTCCTACAATTTATGTTTTATGATATTTTTTGAGCAGAAGCGTAGTTTTCGAGATATATCGAGATATTTAAAAGTTCCGAAGACGTACCAACATAATAGAGATACAGAAACACCGTGGCCCCTTTCTTTGAGATATCTCTGCACTATTGCGAGCTGTAAATGCCACTTCCAGCTTAGCTGTGCAGAAGAAGAACAACAAGAAGAAGAAATATCTCGAAATATGTCCGTCAGGCCCCTTCCCTTGAGATATATCTGCAAATATCTCGGAAACGAAGCGAGCTATGGCAAAATGTTAAGAGACCTTTTTTGTAGAGAATTATGTTTCCTACAATTTATGTTCTATGATATTTTTTGATCAGAAGCGTAGTTTTCGAGATATATCGAGATATTTAAAAGTTCCGAAGACGCACCAACATAATAGAGATACAGAAACACCGTGGCCCCTTTCTTTGAGATAACTCTGCACTAGTGCGAGCCGCTAGTGCCACTTCCAGCTTAGCTGTGCAGAAGAAGAACAACAAGAAGAAGAAATATCTCGAAATATGTCCGTCAGGCCCCTTCCCTTGAGATAAATATGCAAATATCTCGGAAACGAAGCGAGCTATGGCAAAATGTTAAGAGACCTTTTTTGTAGAGAATTAAGTTTCCTACTTTTTATGTTCTATGATATTTTTTGATCAGACGCGTAGTTCTCGAGATATATCAAGATGTTTAAAAGTTCCGAAGCCGCACCAACATAATAGAGATACAGAAACACCGTGGCCCCTTTCTTTGAGATAACTCTGCACTATTGCGAGCTGCAAATTCCACTTCCAGCTTAGCTGTGCAGAGGAGGAACAACAAGAAGAAGAAATATCTCGAAATATGTCCGTCAGGCCAGTTCCTTTGAGCTGAATCTTAAAATATCTCGGAAACGAAGCGAGCTATGGCAAAATGTTAAGAGACGTTTTTTGTAGAGAATTAAGTTTCCTACTTTTTATGTTGTATGATATTTTTTGATCAGAAGCGTAGTTTTCGAGATATATCGAGATATTTAAAAGTTCCGAAGCCGCACCAACATAATAGAGATACAGAAACACCGTGGCCCCTTTCTTTGAGATAACTCTGCACTAGTGCGAGCCGGAAATGCCACTTCCAGCTTAGCTGTGCAGAAGAAGAACAACAAGAAGAAGAAATATCTCGAAATATGTCCGTCAGGCCCCTTCCCTTGAGATAAATCTGCAAATATCGCGGAAACGAAGAGAGCTATTGCAAAATGTTAAGAGACCTTTTTTGTAGAGAATTAAGTTTCCTACTTTTCATGTTCTATGATATTTTTTGATCAGATGCGTAGTTCTCGAGATATATCAAGATATTTAAAAGTTCCGAAGCTGCACCAACATAATAGAGGTACAGAAGCACCGTGGCCTCTTTCTTTGAGATAACTCTGCACTATTGCGAGCTGCAAATGCCACTTCGAGCTTAGCTGTGCAGAAGAAGAACAACAAGAAGAAGAAATATCTCGAAATATGTCCGTCAGACCCCTTCCCTTGAGATGAATCTGCAAATATCTCGGAAACGAAGCGAGCTATGGCAAAATGTTAAGAGACCTTTTTTGTAGAGAATAATGTTTCCTACAATTTACGTTCTATGATATTTTTTGATCAGAAGCGTAGTTTTCGAGATATATCGAGATATTTAAAAGTTCCGAAGCCGCACCAACATAATAGAGATACAGAAGCACCGTGGCCCCTTTCTTTGAGATAACTCTGCACTATTGCGACCTGCAAATGCCACTTCCAGCTCAGCTGTGCAGAAGAAGAACAACAAGAAGAAGAAATATCTCGAAATATGTCCGTCAGGCCCCTTCCCTTGAGATAAATCTGCAAATATCTCGGAAACGAAGCGAGCTATGGCAAAATGTTAAGAGACCTTTTTTGTAGAGAATTAAGTTTCCTACTTTTTATGTTCTATGATATTTTTTGATCAGATGCGTAGTTCTCGAGATATATCAAGATATTTAAAAGTTCCGAAGCCGCACCAACATAATAGAGATACAGAAACACCGTGGCCCCTTTCTTTGAGATAACTCTGCACTAGTGCGAGCCGCAAATGCCACTTCCAGCTTAGCTGTGCAGAAGAAGAAGAACAAGAAGAAGAAATATCTCGAAATATGTCCGTCAAGCCCCTTCCCTTGAGATAAATATGCAAATATCTCGGAAACGAAGCGAGCTATGGCAAAATGTTAAGAGACCTTTTTTGTAGAGAATTAAGTTTCCTACTTTTCATGTTCTATGATATTTTTTGATCAGATGCGTAGTTCTCGAGATATATCAAGATATTTAAAAGTTCCGAAGCCGCACCAACATAATAGAGATACAGAAACACCGTGGCCCCTTTCTTTGAGATAACTCTGCACTATTGCGAGCTGCAAATGCCACTTCCAGCTTAGCTGTGCAGAGGAAGAACAACAAGAAGAAGAAATATCTCGAAATATGTCCGTCAGGCAAGTTCCTTTGAGATAAATCTGCAAATATCTCGGAAACGAAGCGAGCTATGGCAAAATGTTTAGAGACCTTTCTTGTAGAGAATTAAGTTTCCTACTTTTTATGTAGTATGATATTTTTTGATCAGATGCGTAGTTCTCGAGATATATCAAGATATTTAAAAGTTCCGAAGCCGCACAAACATAATAGAGATACAGAAACACCGTGGCCCCTTTCTTTGGGATAACTCTGCACTATTGCGAGCTGCAAATGCCACTTCCAGCTTAGCTGTGCAGAACAAGAACAACAAGAAGAAGAAATATCTCGAAATATGTCCGTCAGGCCCCTTCCCTTGAGATAAATCTGCAAATATCTCGGAAACGAAGAGAGTTATGGCAAAATGTTAAGAGACCTTTTTTGTAGAGAATTAAGTTTCCTACTTTTCATGTTCTATGATATTTTTTGATCAGATGCGTAGTTCTCGAGATATATCAAGATATTTAAAAGTTCCGAAGCCGCACCAACATAATAGAGATACAGAAACACCGTGGCCCCTTTCTTTGAGATAACTCTGCACTATTGCGAGCTGTAAATGCCACTTCCAGCTTAGCTGTGCAGAAGAAGAACAACAAGAAGAAGAAATATCTCGAAATATGTCCGTCAGGCCCCTTCCCTTGAGATATATCTGCAAATATCTCGGAAACGAAGCGAGCTATGGCAAAATGTTAAGAGACCTTTTTTGTAGAGAATTATGTTTCCTACAATTTATGTTCTACGAAATTTTTTGATCAGAAGCGTAGTTTTCGAGATATATCGAGATATTTAAAAGTTCCGAAGCCGCACCAACATAATAGAGATACAGAAACACCGTGGCCCCTTTCTTTGAGATAACTCTGCACTAGTGCGAGCCGCAAATGCCACTTCCAGCTTAGCTGTGCAGAAGAAGAACAACAAGAAGAAGAAATATCTCGAAATATGTCCGTCAGGCCCCTTCCCTTGAGATAAATCTGCAAATATCTCGGAAACGAAGAGAGCTATGGCAAAATGTTAAGAGACCTTTTTTGTAGAGAATTAAGTTTCCTACTTTTCATGTTCTATGATATTTTTTGATCAGATGCGTAGTTCTCGAGATATATCAAGATATTGAAGAGTTCCGAAGCCGCACCAACATAATAGAGATACAGAAACACCGTGGCCCCTTTCTTTGAGATAACTCTGCACTATTGCGAGCTGTAAATGCCACTTCCAGCTTAGCTGTGCAGAAGAAGAACAACAAGAAGAAGAAATATCTCGAAATATGTCCGTCAGGCCCCTTCCCTTGAGATATATCTGCAAATATCTCGGAAACGAAGCGAGCTATGGCAAAATGTTAAGAGACCTTTTTTGTAGAGAATTATGTTTCCTACAATTTATGTTCTATGATATTTTTTGATCAGAAGCGTAGTTTTCGAGATATGTCGAGATATTTAAAAGTTCCGAAGCCGCACCAACATAATAGAGATACAGAATCACCGTGGCCCCTTTCTTTGAGATAACTCTGCACTAGTGCGAGCTGCAAATGCCACTTCCAGCTTAGCTGTGCAGAAGAAGAACAACAAGAAGAAGAAATATCTCGAAATATGTCCGTCAGGCCCCTTCCCTTGAGATAAATCTGCAAATATCTCGGAAACGAAGCGAGCTATGGCAAAATGTTGAGACGTTTTTTGTAGAGAATTATGTTTCCTACAATTTATGTTCTATGATATTTTTTGATCAGAAGCGTAGTTTTCGAGATATATCGAGATATTTAAAAGTTCCGAAGCCGCACCAACATAATAGAGATACAGAAACACCGTGGCCCCTTTCTTTGAGATAACTCTGCACTAGTGCGAGCCGCAAATGCCACTTCCAGCTCAGCTGTGCAGAAGAAGAACAACAAGAAGAAGAAATATCTCGAAATATGTCCGTCAGGCCCCTTCCCTTGAGATAAATCTGCAAATATCTCGGAAACGAAGCGAGCTATCGCAAAATGTTAAGAGATCTTTTTTGTAGAGAATTATGTTTCCTACAATTTATGTTCTACGAAATTTTTTGATCAGAAGCGTAGTTTTCGAGATATATCGAGATATTTAAAAGTTCCGAAGCCGCACCAACATAATAGAGATACAGAAACACCGTGGCCCCTTTCTTTGAGATAACTCTGCACTAGTGCGAGCCGCAAATGCCACTTCCAGCTTAGCTGTGCAGAAGAAGAACAACAAGAAGAAGAAATATCTCGAAATATGTCCGTCAGGCCCCTTCCCTTGAGATAAATCTGCAAATATCTCGGAAACGAAGAGAGCTATGGCAAAATGTTAAGAGACCTTTTTTGTAGAGAATTAAGTTTCCTACTTTTCATGTTCTATGATATTTTTTGATCAGAGCCGTAGTTCTCGAGATATATCAAGATATTTAAAAGTTCCGAAGCCGCACCAACATAATAGAGATACAGAAACACCGTGGCCCCTTTCTTTGAGATAACTCTGCACTATTGCGAGCTGCAAATGCCACTTCCAGCTTAGCTGTGCAGAGGAAGAACAACAAGAAGAAGAAATATCTCGAAATATGTCCGTCAGGCCAGTTCCTTTGAGCTGAATCTGCAAATATCTCGGAAACGAAGCGAGCTATGGCAAAATGTTGAGACGTTTTTTGTAGAGAATTATGTTTCCTACAATTTATGTTCTATGATATTTTTTGATCAGAAGCGTAGTTTTCGAGATATATCGAGATATTTAAAAGTTCCGAAGCCGCACCAACATAATAGAGATACAGAAACACCGTGGCCCCTTTCTTTGAGATAACTCTGCACTATTGCGAGCTGTAAATGCCACTTCCAGCTTAGCTGTGCAGAAGAAGAACAACAAGAAGAAGAAATATCTCGAAATATGTCCGTCAGGCCCCTTCCCTTGAGATATATCTGCAAATATCTCGGAAACGAAGCGAGCTATGGCAAAATGTTAAGAGACCTTTTTTGTAGAGAATTATGTTTCCTACAATTTATGTTCTATGATATTTTTTGATCAGAAGCGTAGTTTTCGAGATATATCGAGATATTTAAAAGTTCCGAAGCCGCACCAACATAATAGAGATACAGAAACACCGTGGCCCCTTTCTTTGAGATAACTCTGCACTAGTGCGAGCTGCAAATGCCACTTCCAGCTTAGCTGTGAGGAAGAAGAACAACAAGAGGAAGAAATATCTCGAAATATGTCCGTCAGGCCCCTTCCCTTGAGATAAATCTGCAAATATCTCGGAAACGAAGCGAGCTATGGCAAAATGTTGTGGGACCTTTTTTGTAGAGAATTAAGTTTCCTACTATTTATGTTCTATGATATTTTTTGATCAGATGCGTAGTTTTCGAGATATATCGAGATATTTAAAAGTTCCGAAGCCGCACCAACATAATAGAGATACAGAAACACCGTGGCCCCTTTCTTTGAGATAACTCTGCACTAGTGCGAGCTGCAAATGCCACTTCCAGCTTAGCTGTGCAGAAGAAGAACAACAAGAAGAAGAAATATCTCGAAATATGTCCGTCAGGCCCCTTCCCTTGAGATAAATCTGCAAATATCTCGGAAACGAAGCGAGCTATCGCAAAATGTTAAGAGATCTTTTTTGTAGAGAATTATGTTTCCTACAATTTATGTTCTACGAAATTTTTTGATCAGAAGCGTAGTTTTCGAGATATATCGAGATATTTAAAAGTTCCGAAGCCGCACCAACATAATAGAGATACAGAAACACCGTGGCCCCTTTCTTTGAGATAACTCTGCACTAGTGCGAGCCGCAAATGCCACTTCCAGCTTAGCTGTGCAGAAGAAGAACAACAAGAAGAAGAAATATCTCGAAATATGTCCGTCAGGCCCCTTCCCTTGAGATAAATCTGCAAATATCTCGGAAACGAAGAGAGCTATGGCAAAATGTTAAGAGACCTTTTTTGTAGAGAATTAAGTTTCCTACTTTTCATGTTCTATGATATTTTTTGATCAGATGCGTAGTTCTCGAGATATATCAAGATATTGAAGAGTTCCGAAGCCGCACCAACATAATAGAGATACAGAAACACCGTGGCCCCTTTCTTTGAGATAACTCTGCACTAGTGCGAGCCGCAAATGCCACTTCCAGCTCAGCTGTGCAGAAGAAGAACAACAAGAAGAAGAAATATCTCGAAATATGTCCGTCAGGCCCCTTCCCTTGAGATAAATCTGCAAATATCTCGGAAACGAAGCGAGCTATCGCAAAATGTTAAGAGATCTTTTTTGTAGAGAATTATGTTTCCTACAATTTATGTTCTACGAAATTTTTTGATCAGAAGCGTAGTTTTCGAGATATATCGAGATATTTAAAAGTTCCGAAGCCGCACCAACATAATAGAGGTACAGAAGCACCGTGGCCTCTTTCTTTGAGATAACTCTGCACTATTGCGAGCTGCAAATGCCACTTCGAGCTTAGCTGTGCAGAAGAAGAACAACAAGAAGAAGAAATATCTCGAAATATGTCCGTCAGACCCCTTCCCTTGAGATGAATCTGCAAATATCTCGGAAACGAAGCGAGCTATGGCAAAATGTTAAGAGACCTTTTTTGTAGAGAATAATGTTTCCTACAATTTACGTTCTATGATATTTTTTGATCAGAAGCGTAGTTTTCGAGATATATCGAGATATTTAAAAGTTCCGAAGCCGCACCGACATAATAGAGATACAGAAGCACCGTGGCCCCTTTCTTTGAGATAACTCTGCACAATTGCGACCTGCAAATGCCACTTCCAGCTCAGCTGTGCAGAAGAAGAACAACAAGAAGAAGAAATATCTCGAAATATGTCCGTCAGGCCCCTTCCCTTGAGATAAATCTGCAAATATCTCGGAAACGAAGCGAGCTATGGCAAAATGTTAAGAGACCTTTTTTGTAGAGAATTAAGTTTCCTACTTTTTATGTTCTATGATATTTTTTGATCAGATGCGTAGTTCTCGAGATATATCAAGATATTTAAAAGTTCCGAAGCCGCACCAACATAATAGAGATACAGAAACACCGTGGCCCCTTTCTTTGAGATAACTCTGCACTAGTGCGAGCCGCAAATGCCACTTCCAGCTTAGCTGTGCAGAAGAAGAACAACAAGAAGAAGAAATATCTCGAAATATGTCCGTCAGGCCCCTTCCCTTGAGATAAATCTGCAAATATCTCGGAAACGAAGCGAGCTATGGCAAAATGTTAAGAAACCTTTTTTGTAGAGAATTAAGTTTCCTACTTTTCATGTTCTATGATATTTTTTGATCAGAGCCGTAGTTCTCGAGATATATCAAGATATTTAAAAGTTCCGAAGCCGCACCAACATAATAGAGATACAGAAACACCGTGGCCCCTTTCTTTGAGATAACTCTGCACTATTGCGAGCTGCAAATGCCACTTCCAGCTTAGCTGTGCAGAGGAAGAACAACAAGAAGAAGAAATATCTCGAAATATGTCCGTCAGGCCAGTTCCTTTGAGCTGAATCTGCAAATATCTCGGAAACGAAGCGAGCTATGGCAAAATGTTGAGACGTTTTTTGTAGAGAATTATGTTTCCTACAATTTATGTTCTATGATATTTTTTGATCAGAAGCGTAGTTTTCGAGATATATCGAGATATTTAAAAGTTCCGAAGCCGCACCAACATAATAGAGATACAGAAACACCGTGGCCCCTTTCTTTGAGATAACTCTGCACTAGTGCGAGCCGCAAATGCCACTTCCAGCTCAGCTGTGCAGAAGAAGAACAACAAGAAGAAGAAATATCTCGAAATATGTCCGTCAGGCCCCTTCCCTTGAGATATATCTGCAAATATCTCGGAAACGAAGCGAGCTATGGCAAAATGTTAAGAGACCTTTTTTGTAGAGAATTATGTTTCCTACAATTTATGTTCTATGATATTTTTTGATCAGAAGCGTAGTTTTCGAGATATGTCGAGATATTTAAAAGTTCCGAAGCCGCACCAACATAATAGAGATACAGAAACACCGTGGCCCCTTTCTTTGAGATAACTCTGCACTAGTGCGAGCTGCAAATGCCACTTCCAGCTTAGCTGTGCAGAAGAAGAACAACAAGAAGAAGAAATATCTTGAAATATGTCCGTCAGGCCCCTTCCCTTGAGATAAATCTGCAAATATCTCGGAAACGAAGCGAGCTATGGCAAAATGTTAAGAAACCTTTTTTGTAGAGAATTAAGTTTCCTACTTTTCATGTTCTATGATATTTTTTGATCAGAGCCGTAGTTCTCGAGATATATCAAGATATTTAAAAGTTCCGAAGCCGCACCAACATAATAGAGATACAGAAACACCGTGGCCCCTTTCTTTGAGATAACTCTGCACTATTGCGAGCTGCAAATGCCACTTCCAGCTTAGCTGTGCAGAGGAAGAACAACAAGAAGAAGAAATATCTCGAAATATGTCCGTCAGGCCCCTTCCCTTGAGATAAATCTGCAAATATCTCGGAAACGAAGCGAGCTATGGCAAAATGTTAAGAAACCTTTTTTGTAGAGAATTAAGTTTCCTACTTTTCATGTTCTATGATATTTTTTGATCAGAGCCGTAGTTCTCGAGATATATCAAGATATTTAAAAGTTCCGAAGCCGCACCAACATAATAGAGATACAGAAACACCGTGGCCCCTTTCTTTGAGATAACTCTGCACTATTGCGAGCTGCAAATGCCACTTCCAGCTTAGCTGTGCAGAGGAAGAACAACAAGAAGAAGAAATATCTCGAAATATGTCCGTCAGGCCAGTTCCTTTGAGCTGAATCTGCAAATATCTCGGAAACGAAGCGAGCTATGGCAAAATGTTGAGACGTTTTTTGTAGAGAATTATGTTTCCTACAATTTATGTTCTATGATATTTTTTGATCAGAAGCGTAGTTTTCGAGATATATCGAGATATTTAAAAGTTCCGAAGCCGCACCAACATAATAGAGATACAGAAACACCGTGGCCCCTTTCTTTGAGATAACTCTGCACTAGTGCGAGCCGCAAATGCCACTTCCAGCTCAGCTGTGCAGAAGAAGAACAACAAGAAGAAGATATATCTCGAAATATGTCCGTCAGGCCCCTTCCCTTGAGATAAATCTGCAAATATCTCGGAAACGAAGCGAGCTATCGCAAAATGTTAAGAGATCTTTTTTGTAGAGAATTATGTTTCCTACAATTTATGTTCTACGAAATTTTTTGATCAGAAGCGTAGTTTTCGAGATATATCGAGATATTTAAAAGTTCCGAAGCCGCACCAACATAATAGAGATACAGAAACACCGTGGCCCCTTTCTTTGAGATAACTCTGCACTAGTGCGAGCCGCAAATGCCACTTCCAGCTTAGCTGTGCAGAAGAAGAACAACAAGAAGAAGAAATATCTCGAAATATGTCCGTCAGGCCCCTTCCCTTGAGATAAATCTGCAAATATCTCGGAAACGAAGAGAGCTATGGCAAAATGTTAAGAGACCTTTTTTGTAGAGAATTAAGTTTCCTACTTTTCATGTTCTATGATATTTTTTGATCAGAGCCGTAGTTCTCGAGATATATCAAGATATTTAAAAGTTCCGAAGCCGCACCAACATAATAGAGATACAGAAACACCGTGGCCCCTTTCTTTGAGATAACTCTGCACTATTGCGAGCTGCAAATGCCACTTCCAGCTTAGCTGTGCAGAGGAAGAACAACAAGAAGAAGAAATATCTCGAAATATGTCCGTCAGGCCAGTTCCTTTGAGCTGAATCTGCAAATATCTCGGAAACGAAGCGAGCTATGGCAAAATGTTGAGACGTTTTTTGTAGAGAATTATGTTTCCTACAATTTATGTTCTATGATATTTTTTGATCAGAAGCGTAGTTTTCGAGATATATCGAGATATTTAAAAGTTCCGAAGCCGCACCAACATAATAGAGATACAGAAACACCGTGGCCCCTTTCTTTGAGATAACTCTGCACTAGTGCGAGCCGCAAATGCCACTTCCAGCTCAGCTGTGCAGAAGAAGAACAACAAGAAGAAGAAATATCTCGAAATATGTCCGTCAGGCCCCTTCCCTTGAGATAAATCTGCAAATATCTCGGAAACGAAGCGAGCTATCGCAAAATGTTAAGAGATCTTTTTTGTAGAGAATTATGTTTCCTACAATTTATGTTCTACGAAATTTTTTGATCAGAAGCGTAGTTTTCGAGATATATCGAGATATTTAAAAGTTCCGAAGCCGCACCAACATAATAGAGATACAGAAACACCGTGGCCCCTTTCTTTGAGATAACTCTGCACTGGTGCGAGCCGCAAATGCCACTTCCAGCTTAGCTGTGCAGAAGAAGAACAACAAGAAGAAGAAATATCTCGAAATATGTCCGTCAGGCCCCTTCCCTTGAGATAAATCTGCAAATATCTCGGAAACGAAGAGAGCTATGGCAAAATGTTAAGAGACCTTTTTTGTAGAGAATTAAGTTTCCTACTTTTCATGTTCTATGATATTTTTTGATCAGAGCCGTAGTTCTCGAGATATATCAAGATATTTAAAAGTTCCGAAGCCGCACCAACATAATAGAGATACAGAAACACCGTGGCCCCTTTCTTTGAGATAACTCTGCACTATTGCGAGCTGCAAATGCCACTTCCAGCTTAGCTGTGCAGAGGAAGAACAACAAGAAGAAGAAATATCTCGAAATATGTCCGTCAGGCCAGTTCCTTTGAGCTGAATCTGCAAATATCTCGGAAACGAAGCGAGCTATGGCAAAATGTTGAGACGTTTTTTGTAGAGAATTATGTTTCCTACAATTTATGTTCTATGATATTTTTTGATCAGAAGCGTAGTTTTCGAGATATATCGAGATATTTAAAAGTTCCGAAGCCGCACCAACATAATAGAGATACAGAAACACCGTGGCCCCTTTCTTTGAGATAACTCTGCACTAGTGCGAGCCGCAAATGCCACTTCCAGCTCAGCTGTGCAGAAGAAGAACAACAAGAAGAAGAAATATCTCGAAATATGTCCGTCAGGCCCCTTCCCTTGAGATATATCTGCAAATATCTCGGAAACGAAGCGAGCTATGGCAAAATGTTAAGAGACCTTTTTTGTAGAGAATTATGTTTCCTACAATTTATGTTCTATGATATTTTTTGATCAGAAGCGTAGTTTTCGAGATATGTCGAGATATTTAAAAGTTCCGAAGCCGCACCAACATAATAGAGATACAGAAACACCGTGGCCCCTTTCTTTGAGATAACTCTGCACTAGTGCGAGCTGCAAATGCCACTTCCAGCTTAGCTGTGCAGAAGAAGAACAACAAGAAGAAGAAATATCTCGAAATATGTCCGTCAGGCCCCTTCCCTTGAGATAAATCTGCAAATATCTCGGAAACGAAGCGAGCTATGGCAAAATGTTAAGAAACCTTTTTTGTAGAGAATTAAGTTTCCTACTTTTCATGTTCTATGATATTTTTTGATCAGAGCCGTAGTTCTCGAGATATATCAAGATATTTAAAAGTTCCGAAGCCGCACCAACATAATAGAGATACAGAAACACCGTGGCCCCTTTCTTTGAGATAACTCTGCACTATTGCGAGCTGCAAATGCCACTTCCAGCTTAGCTGTGCAGAGGAAGAACAACAAGAAGAAGAAATATCTCGAAATATGTCCGTCAGGCCCCTTCCCTTGAGATAAATCTGCAAATATCTCGGAAACGAAGCGAGCTATGGCAAAATGTTAAGAAACCTTTTTTGTAGAGAATTAAGTTTCCTACTTTTCATGTTCTATGATATTTTTTGATCAGAGCCGTAGTTCTCGAGATATATCAAGATATTTAAAAGTTCCGAAGCCGCACCAACATAATAGAGATACAGAAACACCGTGGCCCCTTTCTTTGAGATAACTCTGCACTATTGCGAGCTGCAAATGCCACTTCCAGCTTAGCTGTGCAGAGGAAGAACAACAAGAAGAAGAAATATCTCGAAATATGTCCGTCAGGCCAGTTCCTTTGAGCTGAATCTGCAAATATCTCGGAAACGAAGCGAGCTATGGCAAAATGTTGAGACGTTTTTTGTAGAGAATTATGTTTCCTACAATTTATGTTCTATGATATTTTTTGATCAGAAGCGTAGTTTTCGAGATATATCGAGATATTTAAAAGTTCCGAAGCCGCACCAACATAATAGAGATACAGAAACACCGTGGCCCCTTTCTTTGAGATAACTCTGCACTAGTGCGAGCCGCAAATGCCACTTTCAGCTCAGCTGTGCAGAAGAAGAACAACAAGAAGAAGAAATATCTCGAAATATGTCCGTCAGGCCCCTTCCCTTGAGATAAATCTGCAAATATCTCGGAAACGAAGCGAGCTATCGCAAAATGTTAAGAGATCTTTTTTGTAGAGAATTATGTTTCCTACAATTTATGTTCTACGAAATTTTTTGATCAGAAGCGTAGTTTTCGAGATATATCGAGATATTTAAAAGTTCCGAAGCCGCACCAACATAATAGAGATACAGAAACACCGTGGCCCCTTTCTTTGAGATAACTCTGCACTATTGCGAGCTGTAAATGCCACTTCCAGCTTAGCTGTGCAGAAGAAGAACAACAAGAAGAAGAAATATCTCGAAATATGTCCGTCAGGCCCCTTCCCTTGAGATATATCTGCAAATATCTCGGAAACGAAGCGAGCTATGGCAAAATGTTAAGAGACCTTTTTTGTAGAGAATTATGTTTCCTACAATTTATGTTCTATGATATTTTTTGATCAGAAGCGTAGTTTTCGAGATATATCGAGATATTTAAAAGTTCCGAAGCCGCACCAACATAATAGAGATACAGAAACACCGTGGCCCCTTTCTTTGAGATAACTCTGCACTAGTGCGAGCTGCAAATGCCACTTCCAGCTTAGCTGTGAGGAAGAAGAACAACAAGAGGAAGAAATATCTCGAAATATGTCCGTCAGGCCCCTTCCCTTGAGATAAATCTGCAAATATCTCGGAAACGAAGCGAGCTATTGCAAAACGTTAACAGACCTTTTTTGTAGAGAATTAAGTTTCCTACTTTTTATGTTGTATGATATTTTTTATCAGAAGCGTAGTTTTCGAGATATATCGAGATATTTAAAAGTTCCGAAGCCGCACCAACATAATAGAGATACAGAAACACCGTGGCCCCTTTCTTTGGGATAACTCTGCACTATTGCGAGCTGCAAATGCCACTTCCAGCTTAGCTGTGCAGAAGAAGAACAACAAGAAGAAGAAATATCTCGAAATATGTCCGTCAGGCCCCTTCCCTTGAGATATATCTGCAAATATCTCGGAAACGAAGCGAGCTATGGCAAAATGTTAAGAGACCCTTTTTGTAGAGAATTATGTTTCCTACAATTTATGTTCTATGATATTTTTTGATCAGAAGCGTAGTTTTCGAGATATATCGAGATATTTAAAAGTTCCGAAGCCGCACCAACATAATAGAGATACAGAAACACCGTGGCCCCTTTCTTTGAGATAACTCTGCACTAGTGCGAGCTGCAAATGCCACTTCCAGCTTAGCTGTGAGGAAGAAGAACAACAAGAGGAAGAAATATCTCGAAATATGTCCGTCAGGCCCCTTCCCTTGAGATAAATCTGCAAATATCTCGGAAACGAAGCGAGCTATTGCAAAACGTTAAGAGACCTTTTTTGTAGAGAATTAAGTTTCCTACTTTTTATGTTGTATGATATTTTTTATCAGAAGCGTAGTTTTCGAGATATATCGAGATATTTAAAAGTTCCGAAGCCGCACCAACATAATAGAGATACAGAAACACCGTGGCCCCTTTCTTTGGGATAACTCTGCACTATTGCGAGCTGCAAATGCCACTTCCAGCTTAGCTGTGCAGAAGAAGAACAACAAGAAGAAGAAATATCTCGAAATATGTCCGTCAGGCCACTTCCCTTGAGATAAATCTGCAAATATCTCGGAAACGAAGCGAGCTATGGCAAAATGTTAAGAGACCTTTTTTGTAGAGAATTAAGTTTCCTACTTTTTATGTTCTATGATATTTTTTGATCAGAAGCGTAGTTTTCGAGATATATCGAGATATTTAAAAGTTCCGAAGCCGCACCAACATAATAGAGATACAGAAACACCGTGGCCCCTTTCTTTGAGATAACTCTGCACTAGTGCGAGCTGCAAATGCCACTTCCAGCTTAGCTGTGCAGAAGAAGAACAACAAGAAGAAGAAATATCTCGAAATATGTCCGTCAGGCCAGTTCCTTTGAGCTGAATCTGCAAATATCTCGGAAACGAAGCGAGCTATGGCAAAATGTTAAGAGACGTTTTTTGTAGAGAATTATGTTTCCTACAATTTATGTTCTATGATATTTTTTGATCAGAAGCGTAGTTTTCGAGATATATCGAGATATTTAAAAGTTCCGAAGCCGCACCAACATAATAGAGATACAGAAACATCGTGGCCCCTTTCTTTGGGATAACTCTGCACTATTGCGAGCTGGAAATGCCACTTCCAGTTTAGCTGTGCAGAAGAAGAACAACAAGAAGAAGAAATATCTCGAAATATGTCCGTCAGGACCCTTCCCTTGAGATAAATCTGCAAATATCTCGGAAACGAAGCGAGCTATTGCAAAACGTTAAGAGACCTTTTTTGTAGAGAATTAAGTTTCCTACTTTTTATGTTGTATGATATTTTTTATCAGAAGCGTAGTTTTCGAGATATATCGAGATATTTAAAAGTTCCGAAGCCGCACCAACATAATAGAGATACAGAAACACCGTGGCCCCTTTCTTTGAGATAACTCTGCACTAGTGCGAGCTGCAAATGCCACTTCCAGCTTAGCTGTGCAGAAGAAGAACAACAAGACGAAGAAATATGTCGAAATATGTCCGTCAGGCCAGTTCCTTTGAGCTGAATCTGCCAATATCTCGGAAACGAAGCGAGCTATGGCAAAATGTTAAGAGACGTTTTTTGTAGAGAATTATGTTTCCTACAATTTATGTTCTATGATATTTTTTGATCAGAAGCGTAGTTTTCGAGATATATCGAGATATTTAAAAGTTCCGAAGCCGCACCAACATAATAGAGATACAGAAACACCGTGGCCCCTTTCTTTGAGATAACTCTGCACTAGTGCGAGCCGCAAATGCCACTTCCAGCTCAGCTGTGCAGAAGAAGAACAACAAGAAGAAGAAATATCTCGAAATATGTCCGTCAGGCCCCTTCCCTTGAGATAAATCTGCAAATATCTCGGAAACGAAGCGAGCTATCGCAAAATGTTAAGAGACCTTTTTTGTAGAGAATTATGTTTCCTACAATATATGTTCTACGATATTTTTTGATCAGAAGCGTAGTTTTCGAGATATATCGAGATATTTAAAAGTTCCGAAGCCGCACCAACATAATAGAGATACAGAAACACCGTGGCCCCTTTCTTTGAGATAACTCTGCACTAGTGCGAGCTGCAAATGCCACTTCCAGCTTAGCTGTGCAGAAGAAGAACAACAAGAAGAAGAAATATCTCGAAATATGTCCGTCAGGCCCCTTCCCTTGAGATAAATCTGCAAATATCTCGGAAACGAAGCGAGCTATGGCAAAATGTTAAGAGACCTTTCTTGTAGAGAATTAAGTTTCCTACTTTTTATGTTCTATGATATTTTTTGATCAGATGCGTAGTTCTCGAGATATATCAAGATATTTAAAAGTTCCGAAGCCGCACCAACATAATAGAGATACAGAAACACCGTGGCCCCTTTCTTTGAGATAACTCTGCACTATTGCGAGCTGCAAATGCCACTTCCAGCTTAGCTGTGCAGAGGAAGAACAACAAGAAGAAGAAATATCTCGAAATATGTCCGTCAGGCCAGTTCCTTTGAGCTGAATCTGCAAATATCTCGGAAACGAAGCGAGCTATGGCAAAATGTTGAGACGTTTTTTGTAGAAAATTATGTTTCCTACAATTTATGTTCTATGATATTTTTTGATCAGAAGCGTAGTTTTCGAGATATATCGAGATATTTAAAAGTTCCGAAGCCGCACCAACATAATAGAGATACAGAAACACCGTGGCCCCTTTCTTTGAGATAACTCTGCACTATTGCGAGCTGTAAATGCCACTTCCAGCTTAGCTGTGCAGAGGAAGAACAACAAGAAGAAGAAATATCTCGAAATATGTCCGTCAGGCCCCTTCCCTTGAGATAAATCTGCAAATATCTCGGAAACGAAGCGAGCTATGGCAAAATGTTTAGAGACCTTTCTTGTAGAGAATTAAGTTTCCTACTTTTTATGTAGTATGATATTTTTTGATCAGATGCGTAGTTCTCGAGATATATCGAGATATTTAAAAGTTCCGAAGCCGCACCAACATAATAGAGATACAGAAACACCGTGGCCCCTTTCTTTGAGATAACTCTGCACTATTGCGAGCTGCAAATGCCACTTCCAGCTTAGCTGTGCAGAAGAAGAACAACAAGAAGAAGAAATATCTCGAAATATGTCCGTCAGGCCCCTTCCCTTGAGATGAATCTGCAAATATCTCGGAAACGAAGAGAGCTATGGCAAAATGTTAAGAGACCTTTTTTGTAGAGAATTAAGTTTCCCACTTTTCATGTTCTATGATATTTTTTGATCAGAAGCGTAGTTTTCGAGATATATCGAGATATTTAAAAGTTCCGAAGCCGCACCAACATAATAGAGATACAGAAACACCGTGGCCCCTTCCTTTGAGATAACTCTGCACTAGTGCGAGCCGCAAATGCCACTTCCAGCTTAGCTGTGCAGAAGAAGAACAACAAGAAGAAGAAATATCTCGAAATATGTCCGTCAGGCCCCTTCCCTTGAGATAAATCTGCAAATATCTCGGAAACGAAGCGAGCTATGGCAAAATGTTAAGAGACATTTTTGGAAGAGAATTAAGTTTCCTACTTTTTATGTTCTATGATATTTTTTGATCAGAAGCGTAGTTTTCGAGATATATCGAGATATTTAAAAGTTCCGAAGCCGCACCAACATAATAGAGATACAGAAACACCGTGGCCCCTTTCTTTGAGATAACTCTGCACTAGTGCGAGCCGCAAATGCCACTTCCAGCTCAGCTGTGCAGAAGAAGAACAACAAGAAGAAGAAATATCTCGAAATATGTCCGTCAGGCCCCTTCCCTTGAGATGAATCTGCAAATATCTCGGAAACGAAGAGAGCTATGGCAAAATGTTAAGAGACCTTTTTTGTAGAGAATTAAGTTTCCTACTTTTCATGTTCTATGATATTTTTTGATCAGAAGCGTAGTTTTCGAGATATATCGAGATATTTAAAAGTTCCGAAGCCGCACCAACATAATAGAGATACAGAAACACCGTGGCCCCTTCCTTTGAGATAACTCTGCACTAGTGCGAGCCGCAAATGCCACTTCCAGCTTAGCTGTGCAGAAGAAGAACAACAAGAAGAAGAAATATCTCGAAATATGTCCGTCAGGCCAGTTCCTTTGAGCTGAATCTGCAAATATCTCGGAAACGAAGCGAGCTATGGCAAAATGTTGAGACGTTTTTTGTAGAGAATTATGTTTCCTACAATTTATGTTCTATGATATTTTTTGATCAGAAGCGTAGTTTTCGAGATATATCGAGATATTTAAAAGTTCCGAAGCCGCACCAACATAATAGAGATACAGAAACACCGTGGCCCCTTTCTTTGAGATAACTCTGCACTATTGCGAGCTGTTAATGCCACTTCCAGCTTAGCTGTGCAGAGGAAGAACAACAAGAAGAAGAAATATCTCGAAATATGTCCGTCAGGCCAGTTCCTTTGAGCTGAATCTGCAAATATCTCGGAAACGAAGCGAGCTATGGCAAAATGTTAAGAGACGTTTTTTGTAGAGAATTATGTTTCCTACAATTTATGTTCTATGATATTTTTTGATCAGAAGCGTAGTTTTCGAGATATATCGAGATATTTAAAAGTTCCGAAGCCGCACCAACATAATAGAGATACAGAAACACCGTGGCCCCTTTCTTTGAGATAACTCTGCACTATTGCGAGCTGCAAATGCCACTTCCAGCTTAGCTGTGCAGAAGAAGAACAACAAGAAGAAGAAATATCTCGAAATATGTCCGTCAGGCCCCTCCCCTTGAGATGAATCTGCAAATATCTCGGAAACGAAGAGAGCTATGGCAAAATGTTAAGAGACCTTTTTTGTAGAGAATTAAGTTTCCCACTTTTCATGTTCTATGATATTTTTTGATCAGAAGCGTAGTTTTCGAGATATATCGAGATATTTAAAAGTTCCGAAGCCGCACCAACATAATAGAGATACAGAAACACCGTGGCCCCTTCCTTTGAGATAACTCTGCACTAGTGCGAGCCGCAAATGCCACTTCCAGCTTAGCTGTGCAGAAGAAGAACAACAAGAAGAAGAAATATCTCGAAATATGTCCGTCAGGCCCCTTCCCTTGAGATAAATCTGCAAATATCTCGGAAACGAAGCGAGCTATGGCAAAATGTTAAGAGACATTTTTGGAAGAGAATTAAGTTTCCTACTTTTTATGTTCTATGATATTTTTTGATCAGATGCGTAGTTCTCGAGATATATCAAGATATTTAAAAGTTCCGAAGCCGCACCAACATAATAGAGATACAGAAACACCGTGGCCCCTTTCTTTGAGATAACTCTGCACTATTGCGAGCTGGAAATGCCACTTCCAGTTTAGCTGTGCAGAAGAAGAACATCAAGAAGAAGAAATATATCGAAATATGTCCGTTAGGCCCCTTCCCTCGAGATAAATCTGCAAATATCTCGGAAACGAAGCGAGCTATGGCAAAATGTTAAGAGACCTTTTTTGTAGAGAATTAAGTTTCCTACTTTTTATGTTCTATGATATTTTTTGATCAGATGCGCAGTTCTCGAGATATATCAAGATATTTAAAAGTTCCGAAGCCGCACCAACATAATAGAGATACAGAAACACCGTGGCCCCTTTCTTTGAGATAACTCTGCACTAGTGCGAGCCGCAAATGCCACTTCCAGCTTAGCTGTGCAGAAGAAGAACAACAAGAAGAAGAAATATCTCGAAATATGTCCGTTAGGCCCCTTCCCTTGAGATAAATCTGCAAATATCTCGGAAAGGAAGCGAGCTATGGCAAAATGTTAAGAGACCTTTTTTGTAGAGAATTAAGTTTCCTACTTTTTATGTTCTATGATATTTTTTGATCAGACGCGTAGTTCTCCAGATATATCAAGATATTTAAAAGTTCCGAAGCCGCACCAACATAATAGAGATACAGAAACACCGTGGCCCCTTTCTTTGAGATAACTCTGCACTATTGCGAGCTGCAAATGCCACTTCCAGCTTAGCTGTGCAGAAGAAGAACAACAAGAAGAAGAAATATCTCGAAATATGTCCGTCAGGCCCCTTCCCTTGAGATATATCTGCAAATATCTCGGAAACGAAACGAGCTATGGCAAAATGTTAAGAGACAGTTTTTGTAGAGAATTAAGTTTCCTACTTTTTATGTTCTATGATATTTTTTGATCAGACGAGTAGTTCTCGAGATATATCAAGATATTTAAAAGTTCCGAAGCCGCACCAACATAATAGAGATACAGAAACACCGTGGCCCCTTTCTTTGAGATAACTCTGCTCTATTGCGAGCTGCAAATGCCACTTCCAGCTTAGCTGTGCAGAAGAAGAACAACAAGAAGAAGAAATATCTCGAAATATGTCCGTCAGGCCCATTCCCTTGAGATAAATCTGCAAATATCTCGGAAACGAAGCGAGCTATGGCAAAATGTTAAGAGACCTTTTTTGTAGAGAATTAAGTTTCCTACTTTTTATGTTCTATGACATTTTTTGATCAGATGCGTAGTTCTCGAGATATATCAAGATATTTAAAAGTTCCGAAGCCGCACCAACATAATAGAGATACAGAAACACCGTGGCCCCTTTCTTTGAGATAACTCTGCACTATTGCGAGCTGTAAATGCCACTTCCAGCTTAGCTGTGCAGAAGAAGAACAACAAGAAGAAGAAATATCTCGAAATATGTCCGTCAGGCCCCTTCCCTTGAGATAAATCTGCAAATATCTCGGAAACGAAGTGAGCTATGGCAAAATGTTAAGAGACCTTTTTTGTAGAGAATTAAGTTTCCTACTTTTTATGTTCTATGATATTTTTTGATCAGATGCGTAGTTCTCGAGATATATCAAGATATTTAAAAGTTCCGAAGCCGCACCAACATAATAGAGATACAGAAACACCGTGGCCCCTTTCTTTGAGATAACTCTGCACTATTGCGAGCTGCAAATGCCACTTCCAGCTTAGCTGTGCAGAGGAAGAACAACAAGAAGAAGAAATATCTCGAAATATGTCCGTCAGGCCAGTTCCTTTGAGCTGAATCTGCAAATATCTCGGAAACGAAGCGAGCTATGGCAAAATGTTAAGAGACGTTTTTTGTAGAGAATTATGTTTCCTACAATTTATGTTCTATGATATTTTTTGATCAGAAGCGTAGTTTTCGAGATATATCGAGATATTTAAAAGTTCCGAAGCCTTACCAACATAATAGAGATACAGAATCACCGTGGCCCCTTTCTTTGAGATAACTGTGCACTAGTGCGAGCCGCAAATGCCACTTCCAGCTTAGCTGTGCAGAAGAAGAACAACAAGAAGAAGAAATATCTCGAAATATGTCCGTCAGGCCCCTTCCCTTGAGATAAATCTGCAAATATCTCGGAAACGAAGCGAGCTATGGCAAAATGTTGAGAGACCGTTTTTGTAGAGAATTAAGTTTCCTACTTTTTATGTTCTATGATATTTTTTGATCAGACGCGTAGTTCTCGAGATATATCAAGATATTTAAAAGTTCCGAAGCCGCACCAACATAATAGAGATACAGAAACACCGTGGCCCCTTTCTTTGAGATATCTCTGCACTATTGCGAGCTGCAAATGCCACTTCCAGCTTAGCTGTGCAGAAGAAGAACAACAAGAAGAAGAAATATCTCGAAATATGTCCGTCAGGCCCCTTCCCTTGAGATAAATCTGCAAATATCTCGGAAACGAAGCGAGCTATGGCAAAATGTTAAGAGACCTTATTTGTAGAGAATTAAGTTTCCTACTTTTTATGTTCTATGATATTTTTTGATCAGATGCGTAGTTCTCGAGATATATCAAGATATTTAAAAGTTCCGAAGCCGCACCAACATAATAGAGATACAGAAACACCGTGGCCCCTTTCTTTGAGATATCTCTGCACTAAAGCGAGCTGCAAATGCCACTTCCAGCTTAGCTGTGCAGAAGAAGAACAACAAGAAGAAGAAATATCTCGAAATATGTCCGTGAGGCCCCTTCCCTTGAGATAAATCTGCAAATATCTCGGAAACGAAGCGAGCTATGGCAAAATGTTAAGAGACGTTTTTTGTAGAGAATTATGTTTCCTACAATTTATGTTCTATGATATTTTTTGATCAGAAGCGTAGTTTTCGAGATATATCGAGATATTTAAAAGTTCCGAAGCCGCACCAACATAATAGAGATACAGAAACACCGTGGCCCCTTTCTTTGAGATAACTCTGCACTATTGCGAGCTGCAAATGCCACTTCCAGCTTAGCTGTGCAGAAGAAGAACAACAAGAAGAAGAAATATCTCGAAATATGTCCGTCAGGCCCCTTCCCTTGAGATGAATCTGCAAATATCTCGGAAACGAAGAGAGCTATGGCAAAATGTTAAGAGACCTTTTTTGTAGAGAATTAAGTTTCCTACTTTTCATGTTCTATGATATTTTTTGATCAGAAGCGTAGTTCTCGAGATATATCAAGATATTTAAAAGTTCCGAAGCCGCACCAACATAATAGAGATACAGAAACACCGTGGCCCCTTTCTTTGAGATATCTCTGCACTAAAGCGAGCTGCAAATGCCACTTCCAGCTTAGCTGTGCAGAAGAAGAACAACAAGAAGAAGAAATATCTCGAAATATGTCCGTGAGGCCCCTTCCCTTGAGATAAATCTGCAAATATCTCGGAAACGAAGCGAGCTATGGCAAAATGTTAAGAGACGTTTTTTGTAGAGAATTATGTTTCCTACAATTTATGTTCTATGATATTTTTTGATCAGAAGCGTAGTTTTCGAGATATATCGAGATATTTAAAAGTTCCGAAGCCGCACCAACATAATAGAGATACAGAAACACCGTGGCCCCTTTCTTTGAGATAACTCTGCACTATTGCGAGCTGCAAATGCCACTTCCAGCTTAGCTGTGCAGAAGAAGAACAACAAGAAGAAGAAATATCTCGAAATATGTCCGTCAGGCCCCTTCCCTTGAGATGAATCTGCAAATATCTCGGAAACGAAGAGAGCTATGGCAAAATGTTAAGAGACCTTTTTTGTAGAGAATTAAGTTTCCTACTTTTCATGTTCTATGATATTTTTTGATCAGAAGCGTAGTTTTCGAGATATATCGAGATATTTAAAAGTTCCGAAGCCGCACCAACATAATAGAGATACAGAAACACCGTGGCCCCTTCCTTTGAGATAACTCTGCACTAGTGCGAGCCGCAAATGCCACTTCCAGCTTAGCTGTGCAGAAGAAGAACAACAAGAAGAAGAAATATCTCGAAATATGTCCGTCAGGCCCCTTCCCTTGAGATAAATCTGCAAATATCTCGGAAACGAAGCGAGCTATGGCAAAATGTTAAGAGACATTTTTGGAAGAGAATTAAGTTTCCTACTTTTTATGTTCTATGATATTTTTTGATCAGATGCGTAGTTCTCGAGATATATCAAGATATTTAAAAGTTCCGAAGCCGCACCAACATAATAGAGATACAGAAACACCGTGGCCCCTTTCTTTGAGATAACTCTGCACTATTGCGAGCTGGAAATGCCACTTCCAGTTTAGCTGTGCAGAAGAAGAACATCAAGAAGAAGAAATATATCGAAATATGTCCGTTAGGCCCCTTCCCTCGAGATAAATCTGCAAATATCTCGGAAACGAAGCGAGCTATGGCAAAATGTTAAGAGACCTTTTTTGTAGAGAATTAAGTTTCCTACTTTTTATGTTCTATGATATTTTTTGATCAGATGCGCAGTTCTCGAGATATATCAAGATATTTAAAAGTTCCGAAGCCGCACCAACATAATAGAGATACAGAAACACCGTGGCCCCTTTCTTTGAGATAACTCTGCACTAGTGCGAGCCGCAAATGCCACTTCCAGCTTAGCTGTGCAGAAGAAGAACAACAAGAAGAAGAAATATCTCGAAATATGTCCGTTAGGCCCCTTCCCTTGAGATAAATCTGCAAATATCTCGGAAAGGAAGCGAGCTATGGCAAAATGTTAAGAGACCTTTTTTGTAGAGAATTAAGTTTCCTACTTTTTATGTTCTATGATATTTTTTGATCAGACGCGTAGTTCTCGAGATATATCAAGATATTTAAAAGTTCCGAAGCCGCACCAACATAATAGAGATACAGAAACACCGTGGCCCCTTTCTTTGAGATAACTCTGCACTATTGCGAGCTGCAAATGCCACTTCCAGCTTAGCTGTGCAGAAGAAGAACAACAAGAAGAAGAAATATCTCGAAATATGTCCGTCAGGCCCCTTCCCTTGAGATATATCTGCAAATATCTCGGAAACGAAACGAGCTATGGCAAAATGTTAAGAGACAGTTTTTGTAGAGAATTAAGTTTCCTACTTTTTATGTTCTATGATATTTTTTGATCAGACGAGTAGTTCTCGAGATATATCAAGATATTTAAAAGTTCCGAAGCCGCACCAACATAATAGAGATACAGAAACACCGTGGCCCCTTTCTTTGAGATAACTCTGCTCTATTGCGAGCTGCAAATGCCACTTCCAGCTTAGCTGTGCAGAAGAAGAACAACAAGAAGAAGAAATATCTCGAAATATGTCCGTCAGGCCCATTCCCTTGAGATAAATCTGCAAATATCTCGGAAACGAAGCGAGCTATGGCAAAATGTCAAGAGACCGTTTTTGTAGAGAATTAAGTTTCCTACTTTTTATGTTCTATGACATTTTTTGATCAGATGCGTAGTTCTCGAGATATATCAAGATATTTAAAAGTTCCGAAGCCGCACCAACATAATAGAGATACAGAAACACCGTGGCCCCTTTCTTTGAGATAACTCTGCACTATTGCGAGCTGTAAATGCCACTTCCAGCTTAGCTGTGCAGAAGAAGAACAACAAGAAGAAGAAATATCTCGAAATATGTCCGTCAGGCCCCTTCCCTTGAGATAAATCTGCAAATATCTCGGAAACGAAGTGAGCTATGGCAAAATGTTAAGAGACCTTTTTTGTAGAGAATTAAGTTTCCTACTTTTTATGTTCTATGATATTTTTTGATCAGATGCGTAGTTCTCGAGATATATCAAGATATTTAAAAGTTCCGAAGCCGCACCAACATAATAGAGATACAGAAACACCGTGGCCCCTTTCTTTGAGATAACTCTGCACTATTGCGAGCTGCAAATGCCACTTCCAGCTTAGCTGTGCAGAGGAAGAACAACAAGAAGAAGAAATATCTCGAAATATGTCCGTCAGGCCAGTTCCTTTGAGCTGAATCTGCAAATATCTCGGAAACGAAGCGAGCTATGGCAAAATGTTAAGAGACGTTTTTTGTAGAGAATTATGTTTCCTACAATTTATGTTCTATGATATTTTTTGATCAGAAGCGTAGTTTTCGAGATATATCGAGATATTTAAAAGTTCCGAAGCCTTACCAACATAATAGAGATACAGAATCACCGTGGCCCCTTTCTTTGAGATAACTGTGCACTAGTGCGAGCCGCAAATGCCACTTCCAGCTTAGCTGTGCAGAAGAAGAACAACAAGAAGAAGAAATATCTCGAAATATGTCCGTCAGGCCCCTTCCCTTGAGATAAATCTGCAAATATCTCGGAAACGAAGCGAGCTATGGCAAAATGTTGAGAGACCGTTTTTGTAGAGAATTAAGTTTCCTACTTTTTATGTTCTATGATATTTTTTGATCAGACGCGTAGTTCTCGAGATATATCAAGATATTTAAAAGTTCCGAAGCCGCACCAACATAATAGAGATACAGAAACACCGTGGCCCCTTTCTTTGAGATATCTCTGCACTATTGCGAGCTGCAAATGCCACTTCCAGCTTAGCTGTGCAGAAGAAGAACAACAAGAAGAAGAAATATCTCGAAATATGTCCGTCAGGCCCCTTCCCTTGAGATAAATCTGCAAATATCTCGGAAACGAAGCGAGCTATGGCAAAATGTTAAGAGACCTTATTTGTAGAGAATTAAGTTTCCTACTTTTTATGTTCTATGATATTTTTTGATCAGATGCGTAGTTCTCGAGATATATCAAGATATTTAAAAGTTCCGAAGCCGCACCAACATAATAGAGATACAGAAACACCGTGGCCCCTTTCTTTGAGATATCTCTGCACTAAAGCGAGCTGCAAATGCCACTTCCAGCTTAGCTGTGCAGAAGAAGAACAACAAGAAGAAGAAATATCTCGAAATATGTCCGTGAGGCCCCTTCCCTTGAGATAAATCTGCAAATATCTCGGAAACGAAGCGAGCTATGGCAAAATGTTAAGAGACCTTATTTGTAGAGAATTAAGTTTCCTACTTTTTATGTTCTATGATATTTTTTGATCAGATGCGTAGTTCTCGAGATATATCAAGATATTTAAAAGTTCCGAAACCGCACCAACATAATAGAGATACAGAAACACCGTGGCCCCTTTCTTTGAGATAACTCTGCACTATTGTGAGCTGCAAATGCCACTTCCAGCTTAGCTGTGCAGAAGAAGAACAACAAGAAGAAGAAGTATCTCGAAATATGTCCGTCAGGCCCCTTCCCTTGAGATAAATCTGCAAATATCTCGGAAACGAAGAGAGCTATGGCAAAATGTTAAGAGACCTTTTTTGTAGAGAATTAAGTTTCCTACTTTTTATGTTGTATGATATTTTTTGATCAGATGCGTAGTTCTCGAGATATATCAAGATATTTAAAAGTTCCGAAGCCGCACCAACATAATAGAGATACAGAAACACCGTGGCCCCTTTCTTTGAGATAACTCTGCACTATTGCGAGCTGTAAATGCCAATTCCAGCTTAGCTGTGCAGAAGAAGAACAACAAGAAGAAGAAATATCTCGAAATATGTCCGTGAGGCCCCTTCCCTTGAGATAAATCTGCAAATATCTCGGAAACGAAGCGAGCTATGGCAAAATGTTAAGAGACGTTTTTTGTAGAGAATTATGTTTCCTACAATTTATGTTCTATGATATTTTTTGATCAGAAGCGTAGTTTTCGAGATATATCGAGATATTTAAAAGTTCCGAAGCCGCACCAACATAATAGAGATACAGAAACACCGTGGCCCCTTTCTTTGAGATAACTCTGCACTATTGCGAGCTGCAAATGCCACTTCCAGCTTAGCTGTGCAGAAGAAGAACAACAAGAAGAAGAAATATCTCGAAATATGTCCGTCAGGCCCCTTCCCTTGAGATGAATCTGCAAATATCTCGGAAACGAAGAGAGCTATGGCAAAATGTTAAGAGACCTTTTTTGTAGAGAATTAAGTTTCCTACTTTTCATGTTCTATGATATTTTTTGATCAGAAGCGTAGTTTTCGAGATATATCGAGATATTTAAAAGTTCCGAAGCCGCACCAACATAATAGAGATACAGAAACACCGTGGCCCCTTCCTTTGAGATAACTCTGCACTAGTGCGAGCCGCAAATGCCACTTCCAGCTTAGCTGTGCAGAAGAAGAACAACAAGAAGAAGAAATATCTCGAAATATGTCCGTCAGGCCCCTTCCCTTGAGATAAATCTGCAAATATCTCGGAAACGAAGCGAGCTATGGCAAAATGTTAAGAGACATTTTTGGAAGAGAATTAAGTTTCCTACTTTTTATGTTCTATGATATTTTTTGATCAGATGCGTAGTTCTCGAGATATATCAAGATATTTAAAAGTTCCGAAGCCGCACCAACATAATAGAGATACAGAAACACCGTGGCCCCTTTCTTTGAGATAACTCTGCACTATTGCGAGCTGGAAATGCCACTTCCAGTTTAGCTGTGCAGAAGAAGAACATCAAGAAGAAGAAATATATCGAAATATGTCCGTTAGGCCCCTTCCCTCGAGATAAATCTGCAAATATCTCGGAAACGAAGCGAGCTATGGCAAAATGTTAAGAGACCTTTTTTGTAGAGAATTAAGTTTCCTACTTTTTATGTTCTATGATATTTTTTGATCAGATGCGCAGTTCTCGAGATATATCAAGATATTTAAAAGTTCCGAAGCCGCACCAACATAATAGAGATACAGAAACACCGTGGCCCCTTTCTTTGAGATAACTCTGCACTAGTGCGAGCCGCAAATGCCACTTCCAGCTTAGCTGTGCAGAAGAAGAACAACAAGAAGAAGAAATATCTCGAAATATGTCCGTTAGGCCCCTTCCCTTGAGATAAATCTGCAAATATCTCGGAAAGGAAGCGAGCTATGGCAAAATGTTAAGAGACCTTTTTTGTAGAGAATTAAGTTTCCTACTTTTTATGTTCTATGATATTTTTTGATCAGACGCGTAGTTCTCGAGATATATCAAGATATTTAAAAGTTCCGAAGCCGCACCAACATAATAGAGATACAGAAACACCGTGGCCCCTTTCTTTGAGATAACTCTGCACTATTGCGAGCTGCAAATGCCACTTCCAGCTTAGCTGTGCAGAAGAAGAACAACAAGAAGAAGAAATATCTCGAAATATGTCCGTCAGGCCCCTTCCCTTGAGATATATCTGCAAATATCTCGGAAACGAAACGAGCTATGGCAAAATGTTAAGAGACAGTTTTTGTAGAGAATTAAGTTTCCTACTTTTTATGTTCTATGATATTTTTTGATCAGACGAGTAGTTCTCGAGATATATCAAGATATTTAAAAGTTCCGAAGCCGCACCAACATAATAGAGATACAGAAACACCGTGGCCCCTTTCTTTGAGATAACTCTGCTCTATTGCGAGCTGCAAATGCCACTTCCAGCTTAGCTGTGCAGAAGAAGAACAACAAGAAGAAGAAATATCTCGAAATATGTCCGTCAGGCCCATTCCCTTGAGATAAATCTGCAAATATCTCGGAAACGAAGCGAGCTATGGCAAAATGTCAAGAGACCGTTTTTGTAGAGAATTAAGTTTCCTACTTTTTATGTTCTATGACATTTTTTGATCAGATGCGTAGTTCTCGAGATATATCAAGATATTTAAAAGTTCCGAAGCCGCACCAACATAATAGAGATACAGAAACACCGTGGCCCCTTTCTTTGAGATAACTCTGCACTATTGCGAGCTGTAAATGCCACTTCCAGCTTAGCTGTGCAGAAGAAGAACAACAAGAAGAAGAAATATCTCGAAATATGTCCGTCAGGCCCCTTCCCTTGAGATAAATCTGCAAATATCTCGGAAACGAAGTGAGCTATGGCAAAATGTTAAGAGACCTTTTTTGTAGAGAATTAAGTTTCCTACTTTTTATGTTCTATGATATTTTTTGATCAGATGCGTAGTTCTCGAGATATATCAAGATATTTAAAAGTTCCGAAGCCGCACCAACATAATAGAGATACAGAAACACCGTGGCCCCTTTCTTTGAGATAACTCTGCACTATTGCGAGCTGCAAATGCCACTTCCAGCTTAGCTGTGCAGAGGAAGAACAACAAGAAGAAGAAATATCTCGAAATATGTCCGTCAGGCCAGTTCCTTTGAGCTGAATCTGCAAATATCTCGGAAACGAAGCGAGCTATGGCAAAATGTTAAGAGACGTTTTTTGTAGAGAATTATGTTTCCTACAATTTATGTTCTATGATATTTTTTGATCAGAAGCGTAGTTTTCGAGATATATCGAGATATTTAAAAGTTCCGAAGCCTTACCAACATAATAGAGATACAGAATCACCGTGGCCCCTTTCTTTGAGATAACTGTGCACTAGTGCGAGCCGCAAATGCCACTTCCAGCTTAGCTGTGCAGAAGAAGAACAACAAGAAGAAGAAATATCTCGAAATATGTCCGTCAGGCCCCTTCCCTTGAGATAAATCTGCAAATATCTCGGAAACGAAGCGAGCTATGGCAAAATGTTGAGAGACCGTTTTTGTAGAGAATTAAGTTTCCTACTTTTTATGTTCTATGATATTTTTTGATCAGACGCGTAGTTCTCGAGATATATCAAGATATTTAAAAGTTCCGAAGCCGCACCAACATAATAGAGATACAGAAACACCGTGGCCCCTTTCTTTGAGATATCTCTGCACTATTGCGAGCTGCAAATGCCACTTCCAGCTTAGCTGTGCAGAAGAAGAACAACAAGAAGAAGAAATATCTCGAAATATGTCCGTCAGGCCCCTTCCCTTGAGATAAATCTGCAAATATCTCGGAAACGAAGCGAGCTATGGCAAAATGTTAAGAGACCTTATTTGTAGAGAATTAAGTTTCCTACTTTTTATGTTCTATGATATTTTTTGATCAGATGCGTAGTTCTCGAGATATATCAAGATATTTAAAAGTTCCGAAGCCGCACCAACATAATAGAGATACAGAAACACCGTGGCCCCTTTCTTTGAGATATCTCTGCACTAAAGCGAGCTGCAAATGCCACTTCCAGCTTAGCTGTGCAGAAGAAGAACAACAAGAAGAAGAAATATCTCGAAATATGTCCGTGAGGCCCCTTCCCTTGAGATAAATCTGCAAATATCTCGGAAACGAAGCGAGCTATGGCAAAATGTTAAGAGACCTTATTTGTAGAGAATTAAGTTTCCTACTTTTTATGTTCTATGATATTTTTTGATCAGATGCGTAGTTCTCGAGATATATCAAGATATTTAAAAGTTCCGAAACCGCACCAACATAATAGAGATACAGAAACACCGTGGCCCCTTTCTTTGAGATAACTCTGCACTATTGTGAGCTGCAAATGCCACTTCCAGCTTAGCTGTGCAGAAGAAGAACAACAAGAAGAAGAAGTATCTCGAAATATGTCCGTCAGGCCCCTTCCCTTGAGATAAATCTGCAAATATCTCGGAAACGAAGAGAGCTATGGCAAAATGTTAAGAGACCTTTTTTGTAGAGAATTAAGTTTCCTACTTTTTATGTTGTATGATATTTTTTGATCAGATGCGTAGTTCTCGAGATATATCAAGATATTTAAAAGTTCCGAAGCCGCACCAACATAATAGAGATACAGAAACACCGTGGCCCCTTTCTTTGAGATAACTCTGCACTATTGCGAGCTGTAAATGCCAATTCCAGCTTAGCTGTGCAGAAGAAGAACAACAAGAAGAAGAAATATCTCGAAATATGTCCGTCAGGCCCCTGCCCTTGAGATATATCTGCAAATATCTCGGAAACGAAGCGAGCTATGGCAAAATGTTAAGAGACCTTTTTTGTAGAGAATTATGTTTCCTACAATTTATGTTCTATGATATTTTTTGATCAGATGCGTAGTTCTCGAGATATATCAAGATATTTAAAAGTTCCGAAGCCTTACCAACATAATAGAGATACAGAATCACCGTGGCCCCTTTCTTTGAGATAACTGTGCACTAGTGCGAGCCGCAAATGCCACTTCCAGCTTAGCTGTGCAGAAGAAGAACAACAAGAAGAAGAAATATCTCGAAATATGTCCGTCAGGCCCCTTCCCTTGAGATAAATCTGCAAATATCTCGGAAACGAAGCGAGCTATGGCAAAATGATAAGAGACCGTTTTTGTAGAGAATTAAGTTTCCTACTTTTTATGTTCTATGATATTTTTTGATCAGACGCGTAGTTCTCGAGATATATCAAGATATTTAAAAGTTCCGAAGCCGCACCAACATAATAGAGATACAGAAACACCGTGGCCCCTTTCTTTGAGATATCTCTGCACTATTGCGAGCTGCAAATGCCACTTCCAGCTTAGCTGTGCAGAAGAAGAACAACAAGAAGAAGAAATATCTCGAAATATGTCCGTCAGGCCCCTTCCCTTGAGATAAATCTGCAAATATCTCGGAAACGAAGCGAGCTATGGCAAAATGTTAAGAGACCTTATTTGTAGAGAATTAAGTTTCCTACTTTTTACGTTCTATGATATTTTTTGATCAGAAGCGTAGTTTTCCAGATATATCGAGATATTTAAAAGTTCCGAAGCCGCACCATCGTAATAGAGATACAGAAACACCGTGGCCCCTTTCTTTGAGATAACTCTGCACTATTGCGAGCTGCAAATGCCACTTCCAGCTTAGCTGTGCAGAAGAAGAACAACAAGAAGAAGAAATATCTCGAAATATGTCCGTCAGGCCCCTGCCCTTGAGATATATCTGCAAATATCTCGGAAACGAAGCGAGCTATGGCAAAATGTTAAGAGACCTTTTTTGTAGAGAATTATGTTTCATACAATTTATGTTCTATGATATTTTTTGATCAGAAGCGTAGTTTTCGAGATATATCGAGATATTTAAAAGTTCCGAAGCCTTACCAACATAATAGAGATACAGAAACACCGTGGCCCCTTTCTTTGAGATAACTGTGCACTAGTGCGAGCCGCAAATGCCACTTCCAGCTTAGCTGTGCAGAAGAAGAACAACAAGAAGAAGAAATATCTCGAAATATGTCCGTCAGGCCCCTTCCCTTGAGATAAATCTGCAAATATCTCGGAAACGAAGCGAGCTATGGCAAAATGTTAAGAGACCGTTTTTGTAGAGAATTAAGTTTCCTACTTTTTATGTTCTATGATATTTTTTGATCAGACGCGTAGTTCTCGAGATATATCAAGATATTTAAAAGTTCCGAAGCCGCACCAACATAATAGAGATACAGAAACACCGTGGCCCCTTTCTTTGAGATATCTCTGCACTATTGCGAGCTGCAAATGCCACTTCCAGCTTAGCTGTGCAGAAGAAGAACAACAAGAAGAAGAAATATCTCGAAATATGTCCGTCAGGACCCATCCCTTGAGATATATCTGCAAATATCTCGGAAACCAAACGAGCTATGGCAAAAT